>NC_056735.1:420639127-420884127 GCF_019279795.1 Protopterus annectens
ATTTACAGAATAATTTACATAACAGAAAAATGGAAACAATATAAACAAGTGATAAAACTGTGGTCAGCATCATATCAGTGAAGATGTTAAGTGTAGACTGTTTGCTTGGTAACATAGTTGTAAGGATGCCGCCATAACATAATCAGTGAGGTTAAATTTCTGTTACAGAAAATGGAAGACATTTTCAAGCAATTACTTGCATCAAAAATCTTGAAAGGATTGTTGTTAATGGGTATTTTACAACACAACTTATAAAGGATGTCTTACAGACAGACAGAGAGAGGTACCTTGGCACACTTTATGATGTAGAGACTACATTTACAGACAAAGAGAGTATAATACATTTTAAGATACACTGTGGTCACTTATTGTTTAGGATTCATTTCACTAGATTTAGTAGGGTCTTAACAGAGTAGGAGGTGTAATTTGTTAAAATGTGTTTTGTGAATCACTGTAGTCACTTATCTTATTAAATTAATTGCTCCCAGGGACAGCAAGCCGATATAAACTTTAGCCTGTATCCCTAATGTGCCTACTGTCATTGTCCTGAAACAGATAATCCTTTAATTTGGATTTGAAGCCTCCATCTGTTGACTGATCTTGCAAATTATTTGAAGGCTGGTTCCAAATAGTAGGGTGCATTTTTGAAAAAGTTCTCTTACAGCTTACTAGAAAAAAGAGTGATCTATTTAGAATGAAAGCACTACTGATGCTACTTTTCAAGAGGTTACTGGGTGATTTAATGGAAAGCCTAGAATATGAGAGGACAATACTGAAACATAATTTTTAATAGGAGAGTGTTCAATTTTAGTGAGGCTCTGCTAGAAACTGGCAGTCAGTGTGTCTTTTTTAGAGGTTAACAGTGATGGGTGCAAATGTCAGTCAGCAAGGTAAAATGGCACAGTTAATTTACTCTGATTTGTAGGATTTGGTTATTAGTATAAGAATGTGAAATAATGATAGGCTACATTTTAACATAGAAAGTGGAACATTTTTGGGTAAAGCAAGCTGTGCCTGTAGAGACAAGAGGTAGGTTTGTTTATATCATAGTTTTAACTTGTAGAAGGTCTTATCGATTATTGTGTCTGTAAGTTTCCTGGAGGAAAGGGTGGCCCCCAGGAGTAGTCCTATGAATTTTTGGGAGGGAACATATGGTATCAGATTAATTAGTGGGCCTTTAAAGAGTAATGGGGTTGATTCATTCAGTCTTTCCTATGTGATAAACAGCATGATTGTATTTATAGAAAAGTGTGTTCAATGCATTAACTTGGTAAAATAGTCAGATTTTGTTTTACAAGTGTGATATGGCATTGTCTGTGTTAACAGGAAAATGTTACCCACATACATTACTGTGTTTAGACCAGAAAGCTCTGTTTTGAGGTAATTAACAAGTGGGGAAAACAAAAGTGACCCTGATCAGGAAGATTTATTTTGAGGTAATTAAGAAGTAGGTAAAATAAAAGTGGCCTTGGTACTGAGCCCTGTGGTATTTTACAGTCTAGGGTGCCAATTACTGACATAGATGTATCCACACATTGTTGGAAAGTTCTTTTTGCAAGTTAGCCTTTTGGCACTGTTTAATCAAAGGTATAGCATGGTTAACTGTTTCAAAGGCTTAGGTCATGTTATTAAAGATGCCTGATGTAAAATGTCCATTATTCACGTTACTATTGATTGAGTCATTAATCAAACACAGTAATGTAGTGATTCTGAAATTACATGCAAAAATAAGTTGTGTGTCAGAGAGAAGACTGTATTAATATGTTCAAAAATGGGTTTCTGTATTAACTTCTGAAACAGTTTTGGTATTTGGCATAGATTGTGATCTGCCATATAACACAAGCACTCCGGTCGCTCCAGAACAAGTACAAATAAGACTCTGTCATTGTCCATGTTGGTGTGAATGACCTGAGGTGTACCTCCCTGGACTACATGAAAAGAGACATGGAAGAGCTCTCTGATCATGTAGCCCAGGCCTGTATGACTCTGACCCTGAGTAGCATCCTGCCCTCACCAAGAATGATGCCACAGTATAAAGAAAAAATGATCAATTTCAACACCTGGCAAAGTTTCTGGTGTCATTCAAAGGGGATCCAGTATCTGTCCACCTGGGATGACATGCTTGATAAGCCACGTTTCTTCGCAAGAGATGGCTTGCACCTGTCACCCTTAGACTTTCAAATACTGGCCAAGGCTTTTGCCGCCCCCATAGTGTCTTTTTTAGGCAAGACTCAAAAGACAAACCCACCACCATAAATAGCACAAGTAACCAAAAACTGAGGGTAATGCTACTCAATGCCAGAAGTCTAAACCTTAAAATGCATGCACTCGAGGCACTCCTCAGTATGGAGAACATCGATATCTGTGCAGTAACAGAAACCTGGTTTAAGGCTCCAGAGAGCACCCCAGCACTACCAGGTTATAACTCATACCATACTTTTCAGCAAAAGAACCCGGAACCAAACACAAAAGGCAGGGGTGTATCCATATTCATCAAGGATATCCACACCTCCAGGTTAGTGGCACAGCACAATGCCTCAGAGATCATCCATGTGCAACTAACAACGGGCAAAACTGCAATTCAGATTGTGGCTTGCTACAGATCACCCATCATGACCCAGGACCCCCATTCCGCATTTCTGGAGACACTGGAAAATATGAAGGTCCTACCAAATGCCCCAATATTTGGTGATTTCAATTACTCAAACATTAACTGGGAGAACTACTCAAGTACTAACTCCCTTGCCCAACGCTTCCTAGAATTTATAAACTCGAATGCCCTGGATTACCTGGTCAACACCGCCACCAGAGATGTCAGCATATTGGACCTGGTCATCACCAACATGGGCGACTGGTGTTCTACACTGGAGGTCAACCCCTCGATGCTTAGATCAGACTATAGACTAATTACTCTGGATATCCACATTCCGCCCCCACCCCAATCAAGGAAACCACTGTGAAAAACTTTTCAAAAGCAATCTTCACGTTACTTAAGACCGAGGTGGAAAGGTTCACAGCCCCCATGCTAAAGGACAATGCTGTCCAAGCTGCTAAATCCCTTACAAAGGCACTCTATGAGCACCTGCAAGAATGCATGGATCGTGCTATTCCAAGCAAAACCAAGATTCACTCTTCCAAGAAAAGGAAACCAGTCTGGTGGACCCCTGCCATAAATAAGCTATACAATAGAAGGAGGAAACTAGCACAGAAAAGAGTAAAATCCCAAGAAGTAAAGACATCCCAAATACAAAGGAGCAGTTGAAAAAGAAAGCTTGAATCCTTGGTAATACGTAATACACTTTATTCCACTGAGACTCCTATTCCTTCGAACACATTAACACTGTACAGAAATATATCCTGCGTTTTCGTTTCAAGTAACTTCCTCAGATGAAGAAAACTGAATGCATACCTAGTAAATACACAATAATATATACCCTCACAATCAATTATCTAATAATTAATTAGTAGTTCAATTAAATGTTTTAATTCATTAAACTTTAAAAATGCTTCATAAAATACATTAAATAACCATTAACTGTTAAAAATTGATGCTTCAGAAAATACAAATATGTCATATAAATACTTTCCTATAAAAACGTATTTCATCCATACTACATTCATTTTAATAACAATATAAAATACTTTTAAAAAACATTTAAGAATATGACTGAAAATTCTATATGGACAATAGCATCCTCTTGTGTTAGGAAAAGGATTTATTTATTCCACAGACCAAACAAAATAATCCCTCCATTAATTCATATTTTTGTATTTTGTGTTATGTACCATTCAAACAAACTAAGGGGGCCAAATATTTTTCCAGAACCTAAATGAAAGGTAAATAAGTATAAATTGGGATGGAAGGCCATGTAAATAGGTATAAAGGTTACACAATATACAATTATAGTAATAAGGAGTTAAACGAAGTTTATTTTTCTCTATTATCAAAAGGATTTAAATTTGTACCTAATAGGAAAGCGGACATTAGTAAAGTTTTAATAGATTTGAAGTTATTTTTAAGAAAGAAAAATTTTGAGCTTTTTTTTCATGAACAGAAGAATAACTGCTCGAATACTGGTGTTTTAACTAGGAGAAGCACATATAATCCACCCTTGCATCCACAACTAAAAAATGTTGAAGCTTTAATGGAAAAGAAATTAAGATCTGAATTATTAAAAATAACATTATTCATACACTTACGAAGGAAGAGAATACCCTACTAAGAGAGTTAAGAGATGATACGTCATTAAGAGTTATGAAACCAGATAAAGGGGGCGGATCTGTAATTATGGACCATATAACATATGAAGCTAAAATGATGGATACTCTGGAAAATTTAGATAGATATGTTAGAGCTTCTATTAATGAAATCAATATTGGAAATAGAAAAATATATCTAGTTTTGAATGATTTATTGTTGGAAGGCTCAATAGATTTACCAACTTGCAAGTATCTACATGTAGAAAAGCCAAAAGTGCCTACCATTTTTGGTGTGCCAAAAGTACACAAAAATGTTGAAAATCCCCCAATGAGACCCATAGTAGCCTCTGAAGGCTCAGTAACTGCACCCTTGGCTAAGTGGCTGGATTTCAAATTAAAGGGCTTAGCTCTGGAAGGGCAAGGAGTGGTTAAGGATTCTTGGGACTTGTTACGGAATCTAACATCTGAAGTCTATGATGAGAATATTATTTTTATTACTATTGATATTGTTGATCTATTTTCATCAATACCAATTGAAGAGGGCATGAAATGGTTTGAAGAAGCATTGTTAAAATATGGTAAATATAGCAGTAATGATTTTTATCTTATCTTAACTTTAATGGAATTAGTTTTAAGTAATAATTACATACATTATGAAGGGGAGTTTTTCAAGCAAACTCAGGGAGTAGCTATGGGTGCAAGATGTGCCCCCACTTATGTTAACATTATTTTGTCCGCATAGGAAGAAAGATACATTATTAATTCGAAATACAACCATTGTTGGAAGTTTTATAAGCGCTTTTGGATGATATGTGCTTTCTATGGGTAGGTTCAGAGTTGGAGTTTTCTGAGTTTTTTGAATACATCTCAGAGTCCACTGATTTTTTGAATTTTACATATAAAATTGATATGAATATTCTAAATTATCTGGACATCTCCATAGGAAAGGGCAATGAAGGCTTCTTCTCAAAAATCTATAGAAAGGAAACCTTCTTGAATTCCTATTTAGCTTTCAATAGTACTCACCCCTACCACCATAAGAAAGGTATTGTGAAGGGGCAGTACGTAAGGGGAAGCCGTATGACTTCAAGAGAGAGTGATTTTGAAGATGAGTGTAAGAAGTTGCGTGAAATGTTTATTGTTAGGGGTTACCCTATTTCCCTTGTGGAATCCATAGAGAAGGATGTTAGGGTAGGTAGGCAGGATAAATTTAAACCCATCCTGGGGATCAGGGTAGGATTGAACAAGACAAAATCGAAAGTAGATAAATATGAAGGAGAAAGCAAGTTTGTAATGGACTTTAATGGGGACGCTGTTAAAATAAGAAAAATTTTGGAAGATGAATGGAATAGGTTTGGGGAAATTTCAGACCTGGAAGAAATTTTTGAGACACCTTTGAAATGTACTTACCGCAAGGGGAAAAGTTTAAAGACCATTTTAGAGGGTAAAAATGAGTGGAACAAATTTAGAGATGGTAAAGTTGGCACTTTTAAATGCGGGCGATGTTCCCAATGCCCATATATATGTACAAAGGAGATTATCTTTATTAGTTGTAGAGACAGATTGATCCAGAGTAGATATTATGCGAACTGTGACACTAGTGGAATAGTATACTTAGCATTGTGTGATCACTGTGATGCATTTTATGTGGGTAAATCCGAAAGGAAGTTGAAAAATAGAATATACGAGCATAACTATGAGATTAGGACTAAATGCATTAACAATGCCCTGTATAAGCACAAAAGAAGCTGTCAGGAAGCTAAGTTTAGCTTTTTTATTTTGGAAGTGGTAGAAAAGAATATAAGGGGCGGTTTATGGGATACGTCTATAGGATACAAAGAATTATTGTGGCAGTTATCATTTGAAGCCAACAAGTTCCCAGGATTGAATGATGCAGTTACCCTTGCCCCAGTCCTAAAGCTGAGAGCAGCAAAATTGTAGGTCTTATTTACCTTTCATTTAGGTTCTGGAAAAATATTTGGCCCCCTTAGTTTGTTTGAATGGTACATAACACAAAATACAAAAATATGAATTAATGGAGGGATTATTTTGTTTGGTCTGTGGAATAAATAAATCTTTTTCCTAACACAAGAGGGTGCTATTGTCCATATAGAATTTTCAGTCATATTCTTAAATGTTTTTTAAAAGTATTTTATATTGTTATTAAAATGAATGTAGTATGGATGAAATATGTTTTTATAGGAAAGTATTTATATGACATATTTGTATTTTCTGAAGCATCAATTTTTAACAGTTAATGGTTATTTAATGTATTTTATGAAGCATTTTTAAAGTTTAATGAATTAAAACATTTAATTGAACTATTAATTAATTATTAGATAATTGACTATGAGGGTATATATTATTGTGTATTTACTAGGTATGCATTCAGTTTTCTTCATCTGAGGAAGTCACTTGAGACGAAAATGCAGGATATATTTCTGTACAGCGTTAATGTGTTCGAAGGAATAGGAGTCTCAGTGGAATAAAGTGTATTACATATTACCAAGGATTCGAGCTTTCTTTTTCAATTGCTCCTGTATTTGTGTTGGCTGGACTGTTTAGAGCAATTGTTTTCCATTTGTTGACTTTATTAAGGAAAGACATCCCCCATATATATATCTTGTTATATGTACATATACTTGCATATGTGTGTGTGTTTGTTGTGTGTGCGTGTGTGTATACCTCCTTTCCAATGTGTGTGTGTGTGTGTGTGTGTGTGTGTGTGTGTGTGTGTGTGTGTGTGTGTGTGTGTGTGTGTGTATCAGCAAGAAACTACGATCCCTCATAAAATCATCCAAGGCTAGCTTTGAAAGAAAAATTGGCAAGGACTCCAAAGATAACCACAAAGTGTTCTTTAGTTATGTCAAGAACCTAAGTGGAAACTCTCAGATCTGCTCTGAATTAGTGCAGAATGGCACAAAATACACTGAACCGATTGATATTGCCAACATTCTAGCAGGCAGGTTTAGTGCAAACTTCACCCCCCTCTCACCCCCTAAAGGACCCATAACCATACCAGAAGAATGTAGAGACCCAGCAATCACTGACACACAGGGTAAACAGCCCTATCCAAAGCCAAAAACACAGCTTCAGTGGGACCGGACGGTGTCCCAGGCTGTGTCTTACATGAGCTCCAAAATGAACTAACCCCTCACCTAATCATACTGTTCAAACTCAGCCTCTCTACAGGCTACATACCCATAGAGTGGTGCACAGCAACAGTTATCCCACTCCACAAAGGTGGAGCCACAGTGGACCCCGGGAACTATCGCCCTATAAGCCTGACTAGCCTGGTCTGCAAGGCTATGGAGCGCATCATCATGGAACTCATTAACAGCAACATTGGGAACCTACAAACATTGGACCCTACCCATTTTGGCTTTTTTAAGGGCAGATCTTGCCTCCTAAACCTGGTGGACTTCTTTGAGACAGTTACCAAGGCTTTAGACAAGGGAAAGGAGGTCCACACAGCCTACCTAGACCTCGCAAAGGCTTTTGACACCCATTCTCCATTCTGGTATTATAGACAAGCTCACCAGCCTGAACATAAACCCCTACGTCACAAGATGGGTTGCCAGTTGGCTCATGGATAGAACCCACACAGTGAAGGTTGCAGGCTTTAGGTCCAACTCTAAACCGGTTACAAGTGGCATCCCCCAGGGCTCAGTCCTGGGACCCCTCCTGTTCGGTATATACTTCTCAGAGGTACAGACAAGCACAGGAGGGCTATGGCCGACCAAGTTCGCAGACATCTGCAAACTGGGAGCCATAATTGACTCTCCGGCTGATACAGACATCCTCCAGAAGGGTCTCACTGAGACAGATACCTGGTGTTGAAATCATGGCCTCAAGCTAAATGCCAAAAAGTGCATAGTCATCCCCTTTGGAAAAAACAAAGTACCAGCGAACTACCACATACGTGGTAGTCCTCTAAATACAGAAAATGTATAAGGGATCTGGGGACCCAAGTAGATAGTAATCTCTCCTTTGATAATCATATTGCCAAGGTGGTTAGAAAATCCTTCTATGTGGCCCACCTAATCACAAAAGGGTTCGCATCTAGAACAAAAGAGGTTATTGTGCCCCTCTACTCATCACTCATCAGACCCATCATAGAGTACAACGCACCATTTGGGATGTACCTTACAAGACACCTGCAACAGCTGGAAAGACCACAGAAGTACCTCACCAAGAGGATTACTGGCCTCACACAGATGCCCTATACAGCCCGATTGAAGAAACTCCAGCTATACTCGGTTGCATACCGCTTACTCAGAGGTGATCTCTGCCTGACATACAAGGTCATGTCCAACCCAGAATTGATGGACATGCTGCACCTAAAAAAAAAAAACAAAAACAAATCCTCAAAAGCCACATGCTCTGGGGATCTAAACCTTACCACAATGATAAATAGGACATGCTGGAGGGATAGATTCCTGTCCCAGAGACTCCCCATGCTTTGGAACAGGATTCCAGTCTACATTAGGCAAAGCCCCTCCCTAACACTCTTCAAGAGAAACCTTGACGAGTGGATGGGAAACAGAAAATTTACCCCGGGGATCACTGCAGGGGCTCTGCTGGACAGAGGCACAGGGAACTAATCTAAGGTGGCGGCGAAAGCCAACACATTCTGGCCAGGCTTATAGATGCCCTCGGGAAGATAGCCTAGTACTTACATATGAACCTAAGTATGTCTGAAGGCAAGCACTAAAGAGATGGCAATATTACTTTACCCTATACATGGAAAAAAAGTTTCATTTCTTGATTGCGGCATTGTATGCTTCTTTATTTACTTAGACTAGTATTGAGTTATCTAAGTGAGTGTCAGAAAGCGGCTGTTGTTTATGTTTCTACACAGTCTTTTATTGTGATAAATATTTGTGATGCATATTTAGACAGTGCAGAAAATGTCTGATGTTAAGTTGTCAATCTCGCCTTCATTCTTGCTTGATGGGTTCGGAGCCGATCCCTCGGCTCCGACTCGGCACTTGCTAAGCTCGAGAGTCACTTTTACCAGCTCGAGGCAGCCCCATATCCCATGATGCAAGGCGGTAAGTACCCATATCTCGTTTGCCGCTTCGCTTATGAGGTCCTCCTTTTACCAGCTCCTGGTAAGTGAGTTACTAATTCGCTATTTTAGCCCTTTTGAACTTAAAAACCCCTTATTGTTAGTTTTTATTTAGTTTTAATCTGTTCCTGACAGAAATTTGTCTGTCTCTTATTATTTTTTTAGTCAGACTTACCCATCCCATCCCCCCCCCCCTGTTAGGGTGTGTGTGTGTGTTTGTACTTATACCTTTTTGGTATATTTAAATTTAAAGTCTTTGACTGGTGTGTGTGTGTGTTTTGTGTGACACCATGTCAAAAGAAAGGGTCTCAGGCTTTAAGAAGTGTGACTCGTGCTGTCAGAAGATGTCTCTGACAGACGGTCACACTTTGCTTATTGCCTGGGGCCTCTTCACCTGCAGGACTCCTGTGCTATATGTCATTCTTTCAGCCAGAGAGTCCTGCAGGAAAGAAGAAACAAATTAATACTCAGGGGCCTTCTTAAGCCGGAGGGCTCTCCGGCTAAGTCGGCTCCACCTAAGACTGCCAAGTCTTCCAAGGCCCAGGCTTCTGTGTCAAAGCCTGCGGCCTCGGCTCCGACTCGTTCTGAGTCGAGATCGGCTCTGGCTGGAGCCGATTCTGGCTTAACCAAGCCTTCGGCACCGATGGCTATCGGTGCCGATTCTGCATCGACCACTTCGGTGTCGGCCCCGATCGGCTCCGACCACCATGTGGCACAGGCATCGGTGTCGGCTCCGATCGGCTCCGACACCGTTACTTTTTGGCTGTATCGGCTCCGCTGGAGCCGATGCATCGAGGCTACCTGTCGGCTCCGATAAGTTGTCGGCTCCGACAGGTTCAATAGTTTCATCGGTTCCGATGGCTACTTCGAGGAAGAGGTCGAGGTCTCCTTCCTTGGAGCCGATACTTCGGCTCGGCTTCACCTCTCCTTTCGAACGGAGCCATCGGGCCGATCTTCAAAGTCATCCAGGCTTTCTGACCATGACTTAGAGAGTGGTCAGTAGATTACTTAAGTCACAGGCACTGGCCCAAATGTTACATAGTCCGTCTCAACAGGCGACTATTGGTCCACACCCGTTACAGTTCCTCCTTCAACTCTACCCCAGAGCTTGGAGTTGGAGTCTTCGGGAATGGTTACTGCTACGGCTGGAGGACAGATACCCCCTTCTGTTCCTTCAGCCTCTACTCTTATCTCCTCTTGAGACCTTCCTTAGAGGGATTCGTGGCGGGCTTCCATGGTCTCCTCCGAGGGTGAGTGGCATCGGACCCTTGTCCGAACCCGCTCTTCCCCTTGGAGCCTCGGCCTTGGTGAGCTCGGCTCCGACATCTGCCTCGGAGGCTTCCCTTTTGGTGGTCCCTGGAGTTCCTAGTTCTTCGGAACGGGTTCTCTCGGACCTGCCTGGGAGGAGCATTCGAGGTGATGAAGAGTGTGCTGGCCACTGGTATCAGTCAGCAGTCTGTTCCCTTAGCTCCTCCCTCTATAGTGCCTGTTGACATCTCTGCCACTTCTCTTGCTACAGGACCCAGAGATCCTCCGCCTCAGGTTTCCCCATTGGGAATTTCCCCCTCTTCCGAGGATTCTCCTGATGTTTCGGGAGATCCTCCTAGGAAGAGGACTTGTAAGAGGAAACATGTAGACTCCCGAGTCTATCACTTCAGATACTGACTTTGATGAGTCAGAGGGATCCCTAGATCCCCTCTGTGGTTGTCTCCTTCTCAGACATCCTAGCACTCCTTAAACAGAGGGGAACTGGCCCACCAACAATCCCTCTGAGGATGAGTCAGTATACCTAGAGGCGTTTGGATCTCGGCCCTCCACCTCCTGGGTGTCTCCGCCTTCGACCCCTTATGCAGGTTATTGCCCGAAAGGCGTGGGCAGCTCCTGACTCTGTAGAGCCAGTCCCTAGGAGGCCTTCAAAATTTATCACTGCCCCGTGTGACAAGCAATTCCTCACTAAGGGTGTCCCCGCTGATGCCATGGTGGTGGCTGCTGCCACCAAGAAGGAACTTGCAGATCCTTCCGTGCCGTCCATCCTCCTAATAAGGACTCTAGGACCATGGATAGGTACGGTAAGCGGATGTTTTCCTCAGCGACCTTTGCTATGCGTTCGCTGAATTACCTTTGTCACTTCACCAGACTCCAGAGGGATATCCTTAAGGAGCTGGGTGAAGTAGTACAGGATCCTACAGCTGCAGGAGCTCAAGAAAAAATTGCTTCGCAGCTAGGAACCCTTAATTCCATTGCAAACTCCTCCATGCGGCTAATATCATATGCTGCTGATGGAGCGAGTAGAGCCGCAGGTACAGGTGTGGCTTTTAGACGCCAAGCCTGGATGCGGCTATGTGACTTTGCAGATCCCTTTAAGGCGTCCTTCACAAATTCTCCCTTTGATGGGTCAGCTTTGTTTGGCCCTCAGGTGAAGGAAACTTTGACCAGGTGTGAGCAGGACGGCAAGACTCTTTCTGCTGTAGGAGTCCGTTTTTCCACCCCTTCTAGACCTTATCCCAAAGGACAGAAAGGTGGCAAAATGTGGTTCCAGAAATCCCAAGGAGTCACGCCGGATGCACGTGGTCAGTTTACCCCTAGAGGCAGAGGGGTAACAACAACAGATGCCGCTCTAGAGGCAGAGGGGTCCAAAACCAGGGAAACAGAGAGCCTCTCTCTGACAAGCCCTTTCAGCATCCCTGAGATGTTGCCCGGCTGTCCCTCCTTGGAGGCAGTCGGGGAAGATTATCACTGTACCCAGAAGCCTGGCATTCCCTCACTCAAGACAGATGGGTACAGTCGATCATATCCAAGGGTTACATAATTCCTTTCGAGGAAAGTCCTTTCCCCTCAAATTCCCTTCCAGATGTACCACCGGTCTAAGGGAAATTGCAGAGTTAGAAGTCTCAAAACTACTGCAAAAGAGCCATTCAGCCAGTTACAACAGACCATTCAGAGCCGGAATCTACTCAAGGTTCTTTTGGTCCCCAAAAGACGGGAGACTGGAGACCAATATTGGATCTCAGCAGACTCAACAAGTCTGTGAGGAAGACAAGATTCGAATGGTCACTCTTCAGTCAATTCTGCCCTTCTTACAGAAGGACAACTGGATGTGCTCAATAGATCTTCAGGATGCGTACTATCACATCAAAATTCACAGACGCTCCAGGAAATTTCTCCGCTTTCGGCTGGGGTCCAGTCATTTCCAGTTCAGAGCCCTGCCCTTTGGTCTCACTACAGCCCCCAGAGTGTTCACCAAATGCATGGCAGTGGTCACGGCTCACCTGAGACGCCAAGGATTCCAGGTGTTTCCAGATCTCGACGACTGGCTCCTGTCAGCCACCACCAGGTATCAGCTTATTCAAGCCAGGGATTACACAATAAGTCTTTGTTCTCATTTGGGCATCTCGATCAACTTCGAAAAGTCATCCTTATCGCCCTGCCAGTCTATTACTTTCATAGGCGCAAACTTAAACACTATTCGGATGTCAGCTACCCTTACAGATCAAAGAGTTTCAGACATTCAGAGTCATGTCAGGATCATTCTGGCCAACAAGAAAGTACAGGCCAGAATGGTTCTAAAGGTATTAGGCCTCATGGCTGCGGCCATTACTCTTCTTCCCCTGGTTCGATTCTACATGCGCCTTCTTCAGTGGATGCTGTTCACACAGTGGTCGTACCAACAACTTCCAATGCGTCACCAGATTCTGGTGACACGGACTTGCAAAGATCATCTTGCTTGGTGGATCACATCTCCTCAGGTTCACCAAGGCAGGTACCCCCATCCCCGATAGCCACTGTCACCACGGATGCCTCCCTGATCGGGTGGGGGGGGGTCATTATCAGGGCAGGATGGTTCATGGGACGTGGCAGCTGTTCGAGTACCATCTGCACATAAATGTCCTGGAGATGAGAGCAGTGCTTTTAACGTTGCAAGCCCTCAACGACTTTCTTCCCGTAGGGACAATTGCAGTCCACACAGACAACATGTCTGTAGTTTGGTATATCAACAAACAGGGCGGAACCAAGTCCTACCCCTTGTGTCGAGAAGCTCAGACTATGGCAATGGGCGATCTCCTCTCATCGGTTTCTGGTAGCAACGATATCCCTGGGAAAACCAACATTGTAGCGGACAGATTGAGCAGAGCTATTCTCATGCCTCACGAGTGGTCTCTCAAGCAATCTATAGCGGAAGAGATATTTCTGGAATGGGGTCGTCCATGTTGCGATCTTTTGCTACTCCCCAAAACAGCAAATGCCCAGACTTCTTCTGTCTCTTCCCTCTACCAGGCCATCCCCCCAGAGACGCTCTGACCCAGGATTGGCCTCAGGGACTTCTTTATGCCTTCCCTCCATTTCCTCTGATCCCTCAAGTTATCCAGAAAGCTACCGTTTTGAGAGCCAAATTGATTCTCATTGCCCCTTACTGGCCTCGACAAGTTTGGTTCCCGTTCCTCCATCATCACCTTTTGGTGCAGCCGTGGCATCTGGACCCAGTGCCAGATCTTCTGATTCACCAATCGGGTCAGCTGCACTGGTCTATCCCTTCTCTCAACCTCACAGCATGGTTGCTCCACTTCCTTCCTTAGCCAGGCTTCCTTTGATCTCTAACCCAGTTAGAGACATCATAGTAACCGTTAAAATCCTCTACCAGGAGGATTTATACAAGCAAATGGAAACGTTTCTCTTATTGGGCTAAGGCCAAGAATATTGATCCTTTCACTGCCCCTGTTCAGGCAGTCCTGGACTTCTTAGCAGAGATTTTTCATGCAGGCTCCTCTTCTTCCACAGTCAGAGTTCAATTGGCTGCTATCTCCAACTTTCATGTCGGGGTAGCAGATCATAATATTATGTCCCATAGGCTCTGTAGGGCCTTCTTGAAAGGAATTTTCCTACTAAAGCCTCCAATCAGGAATCCTCCTCCTCAGTATGATCTAAATTTATTGCTGACATCCTTGATTCTTCCCCCCTTCGAGCCAGCTGTTTCTTGTTCCCTGAAATTTCTTTCTTGGAAAACTTTATTCCTAGTGGCTATTACATCGGCCAGGAGGGTGTCTGAACTTCATGCTCTATCGGTTCGACCCCCCTATTTGGTTTTTCACAAAGACAGAGTATCTTTGAGAACTAATCCGACCTTTTTGCCTAAGGTCGCTTCAAAGACCAATTTGAATCAATCCATTGATCTCCCTGTATTTTTCCCAAACTATTCAGACAGAGCTGAACAAAAACTACATTATCTTGATGTCCACCGTCAACTTAGATATTATTTGGACAGAACAAAAAAATTATGAAAATCTGATCAACTTTTGTTTCCTATGCGGATAATAAAAAGGCCTTCCTGTTTCTAAAGTGACCTTGTCCAGATGGCTTTCTTCGGTCATCTCTGAAATTTATCTGCTCAGGGGAAAACAGCTGTGCTCAAAACCTAAAGCACATTCAACTAGGAGCTTAGCTACTTTTACAGCCTTTCAAGCTAGACTTCCTTTAGACACTATTTGTGCAGCGCCACTTGGGCCACTCCTCACACTTTTGTTTCCCATTACAAATTGGACTTGGCCTCCAGGGACAGAGCCAGTTTTGGCTCTACAGTCCTCAAGAGTCTGTTCCATTGAGCCACCCAGGATAGAGGTGCTAGGACGGTCCCATCAAGCAAGAATGAAGGCGAGATTGACAACTTAACATTAAGAAGTTATGTACCTACCATAACGTTCCATGTTAGTTGTCTTCTCGCCTTCTTTCTGACTCCCTCCTTCCCCAGGCCTGGACAGACCTTGTTATAAGAAATTATTATGCTGAAGACCATTCAGACCTGGTCCTTCTTCCATCCTGTAAGTTTTCTTTCTTCCTTTGGGAAGTGTTTGTTATGCTTGGTGCTATTGCCCTTTGTCATCAAACGAGATCTGGGTACTTACCGCCTTGCATCATGGGATATGGGGCTGCCTCGAGCTGGTAAAAGTGACTCTCGAGCTTAGCAAGTGCCGAGTCGGAGCCGAGGGATCGGCTCCGAACCCATCAAGCAAGAAAGAAGGCGAGAGAAGACAACTAACATGGAACGTTATGGTAGGTACATAACTTCTTATTCTTTCAGAAGCTATTATCAAATGTTTACAAAATAAAACTACTTGTTTTAGCTTATGCACATTTTTTGAATTTGAATGGGCAAAACTACTTGATTAATGGAATTTTTGTGAACCTGCACATATACAGTTATGTATTAAATTTATTGTTAAATATTCAGTATTTTTTCCTCTAACATCAATCAAACGTATTTATATTTCTGTTAACGTTTAGTATTTTTGAATGTAGGTTAGCTAAGAGGTGTATTTGCTGTACTGTATTGGAGGCAGCTGTGCTGATTTCATCCTTGGAATTTATCTGAGGGCAGGTTGAGGTGCTGTTGAGTTGCTGTAGTTGCGATAGTTTCACGTACCTTGTAAAAGAGATCTTTTCTTGGAGCATGGTACACTCCTCTCATGGAGATTTCCAAGATAATGTTATCATTTCCCATGTGCAATTAATGCTCACTTGCAACGTAACAGTTAAGAAGTGCGTAACCGATGTAGGTTTGGATGACCTCTTCTGAAAATTAAGTCCTGAAAGAATAAGATGGATTCTAATAGTTTCAGAAAATTAACACACGTTCAGCCAATTATTGACTTTTAGTTCTTGTACAAAAAGTATAGTTATTAAAGTAAATGAAACAGTTATGTTTAATGCCCCTACATTGTTTTTATTTTTTATTGTCAGCTGCATAGCCTTTTGAATGTTGCTTTGTATTACATGTACTGTTTCAATGTTAAGTTGTCAATCTCGCCTTCATTCTTGCTGGATGGGTTCGGAGCCGATCCTCGGCTCCGACTCGGCACTTGCTTTAGCTTGAGAACTCCTTTTACCAGCTCGAGGCAACCCTATATCCCATGATGCAAGGCGGAACTACCTCAGATCTTGTTTGCCGCTTAGCGAAAGAGGTCTCCTTTGCCAGCTGAGGTAAGTACATTTCTTGTCAAAAGAGAAAAAGCTTAGTTAGGGATTTATTTCCCCCTTGTTTCCATTTTTATAGTCTGTAGTGTGTTACAGCCCACCCTATTCCCTTATAATTCAAAACTTTTTATTTCCTTTGGTAATAGTATCAAAGTTTAGTTAGGCCTAAACCCCATTGGTTAATCCCTACCTGTGTGTTTGTGTGTTAGGGGATTAATTGTGTGTGTTTGTTGGGGTTTGTCTGTGATTTCCTCCTAGGAATATGTCAAAGGAAGGCAAGGTCTCAGGCTTCAAGAAGTGTGACTCGTGCTGTCAGAAAATGTCTCTGACAGACGGTCACACTTCTTGTGTTTACTGCCTGGGGCCTTTGCACCTGCAGGACTCCTGTGCTTTGTGTCACTCTTTTAGCCAGAGAGTCCTGCAGGAACGGAGGAATAAGTTAATCCTCCGTGGCTTACTTAAGCCAGAAGGTTCTCCCTCTAAAACAGGGTCTGGGAAACTTTCTAAACCACCAAGGTTCAGGCTTCAGTATCCAAGCCTCCTCCGGTGGCTCCGCTCCGTCGGAGCCGAGATCGGCCCGCTGGAACCGATCTATATGCTTCAAAAGTAGTGGGTTCGGCACCACTGGTTCCGACACCCGGTCTACTGTGGCCTTGTCGGCCCGCTGGAGCCGACACCTTATCCAGCATCGGAGCCGAAACCTTCGGCTCCATCTGGAATTCAGGGACTTCGCCCATGGCTTCCCGAAGAGATCTCGGTCCCTTCGGTGCAGAGTATCCACTGCCCGGGTCTCCTCTTTGTCGGAGCAGAGCCATCGGAGCCGATCTTCGAGATCTTCCATGTTGTCTGACCACGACTTAGAGAGGGTGGTAAGCAGGCTGTTGAAGTCACAGGCACTGGCCCAAATGCTCCATAGCCCGTCTCAGCAGACTTCGCTATTGTTTCACCCTTGAACTTCCTCCTCCGACTCCACACCAGAGTTCGGAGCCGGAGCTTCGGGACAGCGACTGTTTGGCACCGGAGCCGATACATCCTTCGGCTCCGCTGCCTCGGCTCCGATCTCCTCCTTGATGCCTTCCTTGGAGGGATCCGGTCGTCCGTTTCTGTCGGCTCGAGGGGCTAGTGGCATCGGACCCTTGTCCGACCCGCCTCCCTCTCGGGCCGGCTTTGGTAAGCTCGGCACCGACATCGGCCTCGAGCCTTCCCTCTCAGTGGAGCCGGAATTCCTGTATCCTCGGATCGGGATATTCTGGCCTCCCGGGAGGGGAGCCTTTGAGGTGATGAGGAGTGTCCTGGCCACTGAGCCAGGTCAACGGTCCATCCCTCTAGCTCCTCCCTCTTCGGTGCCTGTAGACACCTCTTGCCAGCCTCTTGCTCTCAGGCCCAGGGATCCATCGCCCCAGGTTTCCCCATTGGGAATTTCCTCCTCTTCCGAAGTTTCTCCTGATCCGGCAGGTGAACCCCCTCAGAAGAGGATGTGTAAGAGGAAACACACAGACTCCCCCGAGTCTACTACATCTGATACCGACTTAGATGAGTCGGAGGGTTCCCACGATCCCCTCTGAGGATGTCTCCTTTTCAGACATCCTTGAGCTCCTCAAACAGAGGGGGAATTGGCCATCCATTGATCCCTCTGAGGATGAGTCGGTATACCTGGAGGCTTTTGGATCCCGACCCTCCACCTCCTGGTGTCTCCGCCTTTCGACCCACTTATGCAGGTAGTGGCTCGAAGGCGGGCGGCTCCATATTCTGTGGAACCTGTCCCCAGGAGACCATCCAAGTTTATCACGGCCCCTACGGACAAACAGTTTCTTTCCAAGGCGCCTCTGTGGATGCTATGGTGGCGGCGGCCACTAAGAAGGAACTGGTGGATCCTTCAGTACCTGTCCATCCTCCTAACAAGGATTCTAGGACCATGGACAGGTATGGAAAGCGGATGTTTTCTTCAGCGACCTTTGCTATGCTCGCTGAACTACCTTTGTCACTTCACCAGGCTTCAAAGAGATATTCTCAAGGAACTGGGTGAAGTGGTCCAGGATCCTTCTGCTGCTGGGGCTCAAGAGAAGATTGCCTCACAGCTAGCAATCCTGAATTCCCTATCCAACTCCTCCATGCGGCTCATATCCTATGCGGCCGATGGAGCGAGCAGGGCCGCAGGCACAGGAGTTGCTCTTAGACGCCAAGCCTGGATGCGGCTTTGTAATTTTATGGACCCTTTAAGGCGCCCTTCACTAACACCCCTTTGATGGTTCGGCTTTGTTCGACCTCAGGTGAAGGATACCTTGACTAGGTGTGAGCAGGACGGTAAAACTCTTTCTGCCGTTGGAGTCCATTTTTCCACCCCTTCTAGACCATATCCCAAGGGTCAGAAGGGAGGGAAGATGTGGTTCCGCAAAGCCCAAGGAGCTACACCGGACACATGTGGTCAGTTTACCCCAGAGGCAGAGGGGTAACAATAAGACGCCACCCTAGAGGCAGGGGGGGTCCTCAGAACCAGGGCAACAGGGAGTCTCTTCCTGAGAAGCCCTTTCAGCATCCCTGAGGTGTTGCCCGACTGTCCACCCTTGGAGGCAGTCGGGGGAAGGATTTCGCTGTACCCAGTAGCCTGGCATTCCCTCTCACAAGATATGTGAGTACAGTCGATCATATCCGAGGGTTACAAAATCCCTTCAAAGGTATCCAGACCTCAACAATCCCTTCCAGACATCTCACCCGGTCAGAGGGATTTGGCAGAACAGGAGATTTCAAAGCTCCTAGAAAAAAGAGCCGTCCAGACTGTGCCGGCAGACCAGATAGGATCCGGCGTCTACTCGAGATTCTTTTTGGTCCCCAAAAGGACGGGAGATTGGAGACCAATATTAGACCTGAGCAGTCTAAACAGATTTGTCAAGAAGGCAAGATTCCGGATGATCATGCTTCAGTCCATTCTGCCCTTTCTGGGCAAGGACAACTGGATGTGCTCTATAGACCTTCAGGACGCGTACTATCACATAAAGATTCACAGGCGCTCCAGAAGGTTTCTCTGCTTTCGGCTAGGGACCAGTCATTACCAATTCAGAGCCCTGCTCTTTGGCCTCACTTCAGCCCCCCAGAGTGTTTACCAAATGCATGGCAGTGGTCACAGCTCATCTGAGACGTCAAGGATTCCAGGTGTTTCCTTATTTGGACGACTGGCTCCTCTCCGCCACCACCAGGTGTCGGCTTCTTCAGACCAGAGACTACACTCTGCAGCTTTGCAGGAGTTTGGGAATTTCAGTAAATTTTCAAAAATCTTCTCTGCTGCCTTGCCAATCTATCACCGTTATAGGCGCAGAATTAAACACCGTCAAAATGTTAGCCAGACTAACAGATCAAAGAATTCTGGACATCCAAAAATTCGTTCGGATTCTATTGCAGAGCAACAAGGTCAAAGCCAGATTTATACTGAAGGTTCTAGGTCTTATGGCTGCGGCCATTGTTCTTCTACCACTGGCTCGCTTCCACATGCGTCTTCTGCAGTGGATGCTATTCACGCAGTGGTCGTACCACAGTCTCCCGATGAGGCACGAAATCTTAGTCACACAGTCGTGCAGAACTCATCTGAATTGGTGGATATCTTCCCTCTTCTTCATCAGGGCCGACCCTTTGTTCCCCTCCTCCAGTTGCCACAGTCACTATGGATGCCTCTCTGATCGGGTGGGGGCATTATCAGGGCAGGATGGTCCACGGACGTGGCAACCCATAGAATACCATCTGCACATAAATGTCCTGGAGATGAGAGCAGTGCTTTTAACGTTGCAAGCCCTCAACGACTTTCTTCCCACGGGGACTATTGCAGTACAAACGGACAACATGTCCGTGGTCTGGTACATCAACAAGCAGGGCGGGACCAGGTCCTATCCGTTGTGTCAAGAAGCTCTCAGACTTTGGCAATGGGCAATCTCCTCTCATCGGTTTCTGATAGCAACGCACATCCCTGGCAGGTCCAACCTCTTAGCGGACAGGCTGAGCAGATCCATTCTGATGCCTCACGAGTGGTCTCTCAATCAATCTGTAGTGGATCAGATTTTTCTGAAGTGGGGCACTCCTTGTTGCGATCTTTTGCTACTCCTCAAAACAACAAGTGCCCGATTTTTACCCTCTTTCCTTCCAGGCCAACCCCTGAGAGACTCTCTAACCCAGGATTGGCCCCGGGGACTTCTGTACGCTTTTCCTCCTTTTCCCTTGATTCCACAAGTCATTCAGAAAGCCACCGTTTTGAGGGCCAAGTTGATTCTCATTGCCCCATATTGGCCTCGACAAATTTGGTTTCCGTCTCTGCATCGTCACCTTCTGGTGCAGCCCTGGCATCTGGACCCAGTTCCGGATCTCTTGATCCACCAGTCGGGTCAGCAGCACCGGGCCATTCATTCTCTCAACCTCACTGCTTGGTTGCTCCACTTCCTTCCCTAGCCAGGCTACCGATGATTTCTGACTCAGTCAGAGACATCTTAGTGTCTTCTTTTAAAGTCGTCCACTAGGACTGTTTATGCTAGCAAGTGGCGACGTTTTTCTATTTGGGCAAATTCCAGGAATATTGATCCCTTTACTGCTCCTGTACATTCTGTTTTAGATTTCCTGGTGGAGGTTTTTCATTCAGGATCCTCGTCATCTACAGTTAAAGTACAACTGGCTGCTATTTCCAAGTATCATGTTGGCTTGCATGACAATAACATTATGTCTCATAGATTATGCAAGGCCTTTCTGAGAGGAGTTTTTCTCCTAAAGCCGCCTATAAAGCATCCTCCTCCGCAATGGGATCTAAACTTAATGTTGGCATCCTTGATACTACCTCCCTTCGAACCGTCTGCTTCATGTTCTTTGAAGTTATTGACCTGGAAAACTATATTCTTACTGGCTGTCACTTCTGCAAGAAGGGTTTCCGAGATTCAAGCTCTCTGCATTCGTTCCCCTTATTTGGTTTTTCATAAGGACAGGGTATCATTAAGAACGAACCCTTCCTTTCTCCCCAAAGTTGTGTCTCAAACCAATATTAACCAATCTATAGATCTGCCAGTCTTTTTCCCAAACTATTCCGACAGAGCCGAACAGAAACTGCATTTTTTGGATGTCCATCGTCAGCTCAGGTACTATTTGCATAGAACTAAACAATTCAGGAAATCGGACCAATTATTTGTCTCCTATGCAGAAAACAGGATAGGTCTTCCAGTTTCTAAAGTGACCTTATCCAGATGGTTGACTTCCACCATTTCCTATGTGTACTCTCTCAGAGGCAAGCAGCTATCTTCTAAACCAAAAGCACACTCAACCAGGCGTCTATCCACTTCTGCAGCCTTTCAGGATAGACTACCCATTGATACCATTTGTGCAGCAGCTACTTGGGCCACGCCTCATACCTTTGTCTCTCATTACAAGTTGGACTTGGCCTCCAGAGATAGGGCCAGTTTTGGTTCCACAGTTCTCAAGAGTCTGTTCCATTGAGCCACCCGGGATACAGGTGCTAGGGACGCGGTCCCATCCAGCAAGAATGAAGGCGAGATTGACAACTTAACATTTAGAAGTTATGTACCTACGATAACGTTCCATGTTAGTTATCTTCTTGCCTTCTTTCTTGCGTCCCTCCCTCCTTCCCCCTGGCCTGGACAGATCTTGAAGAGTTCCTATCAGGTTGTTTTCCTCCTGAGCCTTCATATGAGGACTCCTATTATGAACTTGTGTTCCTAATTATGTTAGGTTAGTCCTTAGCAGGGTAGGTTAGCTACCAAACGAGATCTGAGGTAGTTCCGCCTTGCATCATGGGATATAGGGTTGCCTCGAGCTGGTAAAAGGAGTTCTCAAGCTAAAGCAAGTGCCGAGTCGGAGCCGAGGATCGGCTCCGAACCCATCCAGCAAGAAAGAAGGCGAGAGAAGACAACTAACATGGAACGTTATGGTAGGTACATAACTTCTAATTTTTTGTTGTTGCTAATTTTTTTAAGATTTAGCACTGTGATCTGATTGAGCTCCTTTTCATTGACTGTTGTCTCTAAACGTGCTTTTTCCATAACCTTAATGCTGATTCTTTATCTTGCTGCGGTTATAGTTAGTACGCAGTGATGCTTCCTGCCTTTAGTAAGCCAAACCTATTGTCATCATTATGAATTAGTGTTTCCTTGCATACATCCCTGATAATAGACACCTCATTCTATAGTGTGTCATATTCAGTCTCACTATTGAAAAGTATACATCCTGCATTGTAGGGTCACTTCTTTCTAAATTGAGACATTAACTTTCAGCATGTTCTTTGTCTAAGTCATGGTCATGAAGAACTAGTCCCTGTCCTGGCAAGCAACAAATATCAGTCACATACAAATCCGGGACAAGATGCATTCCATAATAGATGGTCATGGTCATGAAGAACTAGTGCCTGTCCTGGCAAGCAACAAATATCAGTCACATACAAATCCGGGGCAAGATGCATTCCATAATAGATAGGATACTCACACACACACACACACACACACACACACACACACACACACACACACACACACACACACACACACACACACACACACAACCACAGTGCATACATATTTACAAGCAATTTTGAACACATAGTTTACCTACCTGTATTCCTTTGTGATATTTGAAGAAACCAAACAATTAAGCAAAAAAAGAGTGCAGATATAAGGAGGAAATGTAGACTATGTAAAAATCACATCCTAACCAGGAAATTAAATGTAGAAGCAAGCGCCTTGAGTCTGCAGAAGTAAATGCTGAGTAAATGCTGCACCACTTTGCTAACCGCATTTTAGACTATATTGTTTACTTCCCTTATATGCTTTACAGTTTAAGACAGGCTTTCCTTGTTTTTCATTTTGTCTTGAGTCCTTGTTTAGATTCCATCTCATTTCATAATACATTTTAACCTCTTTTACTGTATGTGGAGACATCCAACACACTGACTAGTGATTTCTTATAAAAAATCTCTGAGGTTCAAGAAGTTATTAAATTGCAGGAAAAAATGTTTTATTCAATCAATTTGCACTGTTGGACAGATTGTCAAACTATATGAAAAATACATATTAAACAGAAAAGAAAATAAGTATGTTTTCTATTAATTATTTCAGTAAATTCTTAAGGAGAAATATTCTGCTACTGATTTGGTGATCTTATTTTGTAGTTAGTAGAATGCTTGGTAAATTCCAGAAAAGTTGAACTATTAGACAAATTAACAGACTGCAAAACAGAGGCAGAACTCCTTTGTTAGACAAAACATGTCAACATATTTTGAAAAAAAGTGTCTCCAACTAAAAAAAAATAGAACATTGTTAATGCTTTTTAAAAATAGTTTCCTGTAACTGATAATAATCTGTCTGGCAGATATTAAAGTAACAGATGTTTTTGTTTTAATTCTGTTTAGAATGCAAAAGTAAAATGGGTGGATCTTGGTGGAGCATATGTTGGACCAACCCAAAACCGTGTCCTCCGTCTATCCAAAGAACTAGGTATCTCAACCTACAAAGTGAATGAAGTTGAACGCCTTGTTCATTATGTGAAGGTAATTTCTCAACTAGTCTCCAGGCTATTTAATAAGAAATTAGTCTGGAATCTTTTTTTTTTTCAAACATCGCCAGCATTAATAGACGTGAGCGATCCAAGACAAAAAAAAAAAAAAAATTGAGGAGCTGATAATTTTCTCGCAGTTTCTGAAAAGATGGTATGAGGGACTTTCCTGGTGTCCATCAGAGCACCTGTTTGTCTAATCCAAGATGGACCAGGAAGGTAAAATAAGGGAAGTTATGCATGTAAGCATGCTCCCAGAACCATTTGGACAGCTAGGAATGCATTTCAGCCAGAAAAAAAAAAAAAAAAACAAACAAAAAAAAAACTTTGTCTAACAGTATAATGGCTTCAGGTACTCCATACTTTGCAAGCCATATATCTGATGTTCTGTTGTTACTTTAAATCTAAAACAGTTCTGACAGTTGTTTTAATTGTATATTAAAGTAGCCATTTATATTAAAACAATTAGTTACTATGGAATCTACAGAAGAAAATCAGTAATCTCATTTACAGCATTATTTAAATTCATGATCACAGCTAGTGAAATATTTTGAAAATTTGGTAATATTTTTTTCTGTTTGTACTGTCTTTTTTGTGATGTTGAAAAAAAACATTTTGAAGTTTTAATTTATAATGACTACTCAATGTTTTTTTCTGCCCTGTCTTCTGTGATTATCCCAATCCATCAGAGCCACAAGGGCGGGAGACTTAAACCTTGACACGGCTATTAATAGGACGTGCTGGAGGGATAGATTCATCACCCAAAGACTCCCTATGCTGTGGAACAAAATCCCGGTACATGTGAGGCAGAGCACCTCGCTGGCCTTGTTCAAGAGAAATCTTGACCAATGGATGGGAGATCACAGATATACCCCAGGGATTACCTCAGTGTCACTGCTCGACAGAGGCACAGCAAAATAATGGGTATAGTTCCCCATACTAAAGGGGTGGCGTAAGCCACAAAACGATGGGCTAGGCTTGTAAATGCCCTCGGGCAGATAGCCTAGTATGAACCTATGAACCTATGCTGTTCTCCTGCTGTTACTTGCATTTGGGATCTTTTGCCCACTAGCTATTTAAATATCCTTTGTTTTCTATTTTGTCTTCTCTTTGTGCACTTAACATCTTTCCTTCTAGGTAATATTGGCAGGGTTATTTGTGTTCACCTACATTTTGTTTGACTCTTTATTTTAAAATTGATATGAAACCAGTTGAAAAGAATTTCACACAACAGATGCCCTGCAGACAATTTCTGATTTAATAAAGTTATGGCACTTAAAATAGTGACTGTATATAAACATTTAAAGTGTTTCTTACATGGAAAAGCAAATTAAATCGTAATGCACCTTCTGCAGGGAAAATAAAGTGGATGTAACAGTACTAAAATATTTCAACGAGATGCAGCCATCACAAAACATCTGATGGCACTGAAAAAATAAAGGAGGAACAAGCTAACTACAGGGAAGGGAAAACTACTCTAGTATTACTGATTAAATCTTAATGTTTGTGAATGTTCGGTAAACATATGCACTCAAAGCTCCATTCAAGAGCATACTTAGTAAACACTATTTTGATAACTGGTTGTGTACACATCAAAGAAACACAATCAGATGGTCCATATTATAATGAAATACATAAATTCATTGAGATTCCCTTGGATTCCCAGAAGCCCTCATAGGCACATAAATTGCCTACCTCAAGTAGGGCAATTTACACACTCCATGAAAAATGAGATTCAGAGTGAAATTTGCCACAATAAAGAAGACATCATTATCATATCATTTGCATGTCACTGAATCACATTTTTTCTACCATTAACACTGACAGCACTTTGTGGTGGTAGTGGATGCTGGAGACTGTGCAAAAGGTTGGCACTGACACTTCCCATACTCACACACACACACACACACACACACACACACACACACACACACACACACACACACACACACACACACACACACACACACACACACACACACACACATCACATCACATATTCATGTTCTTGATCCCCTACCTAATATCCTTGCAGTGACCATCCAGGCAGATACACAGACACACATACACACACCCATGCATAAGCTTATACAAACACACACACACACACACACACACACACACTCACACACACACACACACACACACACACACACACACACACACACATACACACACACATCACATCACATATTCATGTTCTTGAGGGGTTGGGAGGGTGGCCTAATGGTTAAGGTGTTTGCCTTGCAAGCACAAGGTGCAGGGTTTGAGTCTCACAAGGGATTATTGGCTAGGCTTAAAATGTCTCACAAGGGCAGTTAGCTTAGTACTAATCTATGAACCTATGAACCCCTACCTAATATCCTTGCAGTGACCACCCAGGCAGATACACAGACACACATACACGCACCCATGCATAAGCTTATACAAACACACACATAAGATCATACAACACCCCCACACTCGACATACTCACCCATGCACCCACATGCACACTCAGACATAGACACATCACACATCCATACTCTTGATCCTTTACCTAACATCCATGCAGTGACCACTAAGGCAGATACCCCCACACACACATATATTTATCTGACTCCATTCATACCCCTATGAATTATGAATACACACACACACACACACACACACACACACACACACACACACACACACACACACACACACACACACACTGCCACATACGTACATACATACAAACACAGACTCACACCTCCACATCTCATGTGGATTTTGCTGAACTTGTCTGCACTGCATCTTCTTCCACGGAAGTGAATGGGTAACCACTGTTTTTTGGCTATATCAAAATTGTCAACTGACCTTAGAAATGTATGCAGCAAAGCAGTTTCCTGAATCACTTGGCATCAGTAGCTGCAGGCATTTCCAGGGAAGTGCACATGGCTAATTAGCCATTCTTGCTGGTGATCCTCTAACTGGTGGAGAATCACTACAGTAGGGCAATCTCTGAATCAGAAATAGTCACACTGAGGAGGCAGGCACTCATTGGAAGGCTTAGTGCTTGTGTTAACCTTTTCTGAATTCCAGACAGTGTTTTTCCCATGGAAAGTAAAGCCCTTTGCAGGGACCTTTACCTAACTTCCATTTATATTATATGATGAACTCTAGTTATTCTGTATAAAAAGAATTACTTCAAAGCTGGTATGTATGACTTCTCATTTATTATATGCAGTAGAAATGTGCTCCTTACCTGTCTAGTTGCACTGTTTTTAAATGGCACGAAGTAGTGAGAAAATGCATAACATGTCAGTGTGCCACAGGTGATAGCACACCTGCCCTGGTGAGTACTGCAGTCATAACTGAAAAATGCTTTTAGCATCTAATTGTTGCTCAGGGTGGGTGCTGTAATGGTAGGGTAGAGATATTAAAACAAGATGTCTTCTGACAATCGTGCTGCTGATGATGTACTGCTCTGTTTCCTGGACAGAATAAAAGAACCCAAGGATTATATTAAAACAAAAATAAAAGATGACTATTTCAACAATATGTTGTTTAATATCCCCTTCCCATAAAACTGGTATATGTGTATTTTTGCAAACTGCATGTGGTGATGATGTGCCAACCTGCAGCTGCCATATATTTATTCACTTCACTTCCAGTCTTACTCATTGCATGAGAAGTATTTTGAGAAACTGTATAATTAATACATTACATAAAGGTACAGTACTGCAATGTAGGATTTTGTGTAAGAATTTCATATTATTGTATTTGCTTGTGTGGGAAAGTCCCACTCGCCAATGCCCAGTTTCCCATAGACTCAGGCAGAAAAGCTCCAGTAAATGAAGTTTAGAATTAAAATTTCACTACATATGATAAACAAGAAGTGCATTTACAATAGTAAAACTTGTAGTTTACAGAAGTAACAATGCTATAAGTGCATTTCATTAAGGAAATACTATCTTTTGACAGCTATTCAGCAGATAGTACATCTCATCTTACAGTGTACAAAGTACATTGTATCATAGTTATGTATGACATCCAGACAGATGGGATATCCATCATATCAGGACAGGACAGTCATTAAGAGAAATGTGACCAATACATACAAAGAGAAATGTGAGGTTTGATTAAAGCAAGATAGGAAAAAGGGGATTAGTGGGGACCGAATGATATGATATTTGGTAAGAATTAAAGTGAAATATAGGCTATGATATAAGCAATATAGGGAAAGGGTTAGTGTGGAGAGAAAGATAAGATTTTACATGCAGTTAAGAACTTTGATCCTGTTCTGTGGGAAGAGAAATTAAAAAAAAACAGCAAAATGGTAATTAATAACAGGCAATAGCATAAGGTAAAAAAAAAATCGAATTTTCATCTCTAGACTTGCAGTGAATATTTTTTCCTTAATAATAGTTGTTAATAGAGACATTTCTACTGCAGCATCATTCTGTTAACATCAGACTTCATACTTGTGTTTATCAAATTGATGTCTAAGGCTTTGTGTATCAGCAGTCATGGACTAACGTAAGAGGAAAAGTGGAACATAAAAAATGTATTTTGGTGACTACTGTCTCATAGTATGCAGATAATCCCACATCTGAAACTAACCCCCACCCAAAAAAGTGAACCAATTCCATGAATTGGTGAAAAGAATCACTGTTAACCAAAAGCACCAAACATCAGAATTCTTTTAAAATTCTCTGTACTATAAGGACAAAAGAGTTTAATAAATTATATATTATTTACTAGTGCCTTGGCTGAGTTGGTGTTTTTGGTTATCTATATCTGAAATTTATATTTTATGAAGCTGTGAGGAGTAACTTTGACTCTTGCTTTGCTAAATGTCGAGATGTGTTTACTGCCGAACATACATCATTGTGTAATCCTATGCAGTTTACTGCAGAACAGACATCATTGTGTAATCCCATGCAATTTACTTCAGAACAGACATAATTGTGTAATCTCATGCAGTTTACTGCAGAACAGACATCATTGTGTAATCCCATGCTGTTTACTACAGAACAGACATCATTGTGTAATCCCATGCAGTTTACTGCAGAACAGACATCATTGTGTAACCCCATGCACCTTACTGCAGAACAGACATCATTGTGTAATCCCATGCAGTTTACTGCAGAACAGACATTGTGTAATCCCATGCATATAAAAAAGTAAAACTAGTTGACCCATGTTACACTACAGTTTCATGGTATTTGTTTTCTGGCAACAAGGAAGAAGGCTAGCTTCTTCAGTCAGGTCACGCTAGGTAGGCAACCTGTGTTTTTTCTAAATTAAGACACATCCTGAGCTGGACTGCCATACTGAGCTGGACTTTGAATCCTCTTTGTGAAGGTTTAGGAAAATTACATGTCATTAACATGCAGTAAGTAATGTAATAATGTCAAGCACACCCCTACTGGAATGCCAGCCAAACAGTAGAATCACCCTTTGAGAATACAGGCTGAAGAGTTGCTGCAATCCATACCAAGTGTTGTTCCCACAGGCACACTCCCATGAAAAAGAGTGTGGAACACTTTATAGCCACTTCATATATACCTTTATTGTAGTTCCTTGGCAGTATTAGTAACTAAAATTGCACTCAGTGGATACTGTATACCATACATATTTTAAGTGGTAGAACACATGTGGCCTGGGGTGGTTTTCCTGCAGTATTAGGCTGTCACCCCACAACCAAATGGAAATTCTCCTGGAACTCAACACTGACTCTTTTTGGGTCACATTCCATTGCATATGGTAGGGATCTCTGAGAAATGGCTAGGCAGGACAATTTGCATTTCAGTCTACAAGATTGCCAGATACAACATTTGGAAAAAACTAAAATTATTCGCTGAAACCACCTTCAATGAACAACTCAACAATTTTGTTTTTGCAGAGGGGGAGGTCCCCCTGTACCCCCATGTGGGGAGACACTCACCATACCCCCCAGACTTATATATACCAACTCCAAGGTCACACAACAGTGGAGAAAAAAGCAAACTCTACTGTCAGTGAAAGTAATTTCAGCGAACAGCATTTGCACTTTTTATATTTGCTGAATAGCTTTCCTTACCAATTTGATGTCAGTAGCTATACTACACTGAATTTCATATAGTTAATCCCTGCAAAGTATTCCTTACCTCCTGTTCACAATAACAAATAATGTGAGAGTGTTCAATCTCGCCTTTGTTCTTACACATGGGTTCGGAGCCGATCCTCGGCTCCGTGCTTCAACTGCAAGCTCTGCATCGAGAAGAAGCTCGAGGACATCTAATACCCACAATCCCCCTCTGCCTTTACCTCAGATCTAGTTTGCCGCTGCTGCATACGCATCGTTGGAGACTAGCTCGAGGCTGTACAGATAAGATTTTTATCTATTCTGTTTTATTTTCAGAGTATTTTATCTAGTTACTTAAAGTATAAGAGTAGGTGTGTGAGTCATTGAAAATTCTCGATAATTAGAATAGTTAACTTAGTTAACTTTCGAGTTTAGAGTTTTGGGCCTACCCCTTCTTGGACTTGTGACTAGATACTTGTTATAGTTTTGCCTTTTGGCATTTTCGGATTTGACAAATTTTGACTAAAAGCTTGTTTTAGTTAGTATCAAACAGACTGTTATAACCGGATTTGACACTTTACTGGATTGACTTTTTACTGGACTGGACTATCTTTCTTTTTTCAATATGTCTGAAAAGATGAAATCTGGCTTTAAACGTTGTCAGTGTGGCCAAAAAATGTCGGTCACAGACAACCACAGTTCCTGTGTCTACTGTCTTGGCCCTCTCCACTTACAAGAGGACTGCTCTATTTGTCACTCTTTTAGTGAAAGGGTCATGACAGATAGGCGCAGGAAACTGATGGATAGAGGATTGCTGAAACCCTCTTTCCAGGAGGCTCTGGATGCTTCAGACCAGGCATCCAAGTCTTCGAGGAAAGGAAGGCGTCGGAGCCAAAGTCATCGGCTCCGAGCTCTTCGAGTCTAGTTAGATCACCGGTTCCACAGACTTCGGGGCCGAGTGTTCAACTGTTGGCAGTTCCCGAGCCTCGAGTCTTGGAACCGGTGACGGAGCTCCCTCCACCGACTCTGCTGAGGTCGGGGCCGTCTTCGATCCCTTCGACTCGTTCTTCTAGAGCCCTTTCCGACACCGACGTGGACCGTGTGGTGCAGAAACTTATGGAGCATACAGCCCTGTCCAAGCTTATTTCGGTCTCCTCTCAGTTGATGTAAAAAACAGAAACCTGATCTCACCACGATGTAAAAGACAAGTTGAAATGCAGATAATTGTTCCAAAACACAATCAACAGCTGTAGTAAAAGTATAAAATTCTTCTTTAATATAGATACAAAGGGTGAAGGTAGGCGTGGTCATAGCCACGCTTCTTCAGACAATGAAAACCCTACATAGAAGTGTTTAAATATTACTTTGTTTAAAAGCCAAGCCCTATATAATTGAATGCTTCAATTATTATTTAAAGCGGCATTGCCATCATTACATTCATTGTGAATAGCTAGAAGTTCTAAAATATACAACCAATACAATACTCAGAGTACATCCTAAAAACAGAATTATTTAACATTCAAATGAATGAATAATGAGTTTATTACATTTCATAAACAGTTCTATATCTAATTGAAGAAATCAACAAGCAAGCAAGCAAACAAACTAGTTCATGTTAGTCTAAACTCTAGCGAGCATTTCAAAGTAAGAAACTTTTTCATATGTAGTTACTGTCGTAACTAGAGCCACATCTCATTAGGCGGAAAATAGTTGGACATCTGTAATACTTTTAAACACAGAAAGAGGAACTTTTCTGAACTATTCCAATCTAAGGATATAACATAAATGACAAATGTATAAGCAATACTTGCATTTTTTAAAAACGAGCCTAATAAAATCAATTAAATTGATAGAAGTATGTTAAACCTTACTATAGCAACACAAACAAATCTGGTATACGACTACTTGTAGTAATCAAACATCTTAGCACAATTTAGAAATAGATAAAAACAAAATAAAAATATAAAATGTATAAACCTCATAGTTATAAGTACAAATCAGACTATCCAAGAAGCTAGTATCTGAAACTATATAAGCGCATCCAATAAACTGCGATAACTTTATAAAATGAAAGCCTTACATGAGTGCTAAAATAACGAAGCTGCCTATTACGTATTAGAAAGAAGGCCATAGATGTGATGTTAAAAGAGCATGAGCAGTCAATAATACATGTATATGAAAATTAAAACATGAAAACATGAAACCAAAAAAATATATATAAAAGTATCTGTATGTAAATCAAAATATGGTAATAAATATATATTTAAATAAATAAATATATAAATATGTAAATAAATAAATAAGTAACTAAATATATATGTATATACAATTGTATATCTGCATATCTAATATGGTACCTATATTTTGAATAAGTTTGATTTAAATCACATATCAGTATATAGAAAAATATGTGTATGAATAGAGATGGTAATAAATATATATTTAAATAAATATGTAAATATGTAAATAAATAAATAAGTAATTAAATATATATGTATATACAATTATATATCTACATATCTAATGTGGTACCTATATTTTGAATAAGTTTGATTTAAATCACATATCAATATATAGAAAAATATGTGTATGAATATCTAAAAATATAAAAATATAAAAATATAAAAATATAAAAATATATATATCAATTCAACTATAAATATAAATATAAATATAAATATAAATTACCCATAGAGTATGAGATATAAATAATGAGTATAAAATATATATGTATAACTATAATAATAATAAAGTAATATTGCAACCAAAATATTAGGTTATATACCATGTGGCAAAGTTAAGAATTATTTACTTGAAACTATAGAACATAATTCAGAATATGGTCATAGTATCTAACGCTTTCTGTTCTTTAAAACAGGTTTGATAGAAACTGAAGTATTCAAGCCTGGGTAACTATGAGCATTAAATTTTAGAATCCACTTTAATTCTGCCAGGGCAAGATTGTTAGTATTGTCACCACCTCTAGGGTTCAGAGTTACTTTTTCAAGTACCTTTGCTCCTCTCAGTTGATGTCGAGACTTGAAGGCCTGCCACTATCTCCATCTATTCCTCCTCCGAGACCTGTTCAGTCCTCGGAGCCGGAAGAAGCTGACCTGATGATTGTGGAGCCCTCGGTGCCAGAACCGTCGTTTTCTCGGTCGGCACCGTTTACCTCGACTCCATCCGATCCGGTACCGGAGTCTCGGACCCGAAGGTCTGTCCTTGGTTCCGGGACCGAGAGTCGGACCGATGTTTCGGTTCCGACTCTCCCTCGGGCCTCGCACGGATCGATTCGGTTCCGTCCTCGGGTCGGTGCCTCGGCTCCTGTTTGGGATTCTTCCCATTTCTTCGGAACCGGGAGATACCTCGACTCGGGACCCGGGGGCCTTCGACCTCATGAGGAAGGTGTTGTCTACTCAGACAACCACATCAGCAGGTACAGCTTCTCCTCCCCGCAAAGGACCGTTATCCTCCTCTGCACCCACGGCCCGCGCCGGGCACCAGTGTCTCAGCCACCCTGCCCCCTCTTCCTCGGAGGCTTGGATGCTCCCCACGAAGAAGTTCCTAGGAAAAGACTGTGTAAGAGGAGACACTTGGATTCTCCACAAGAATCCTTGACATCTGATACTGACTTAGATGAGTCAGAAGGGTCCCCTAAGTCACCTTCAGAGGATGTCTCTTTGCTGACATCTTGGAGATCCTTAAACAGAGAGGTGACTGGCAAGCCCTCCCCTTCTGAGGATGAGTCAGTTTTGCTGAAGGCATTTGGTGCCGCCCTTCCTCCTCCTGGGTCACTCCGCCTTTGATGAGTTAATGGAATTAATTGCTTTCGTGGGAGACTCCTGACACGTGGAACCTGTCCCTAGGAAGCCAAATAAGTACATCACGGCACCACAGGACAAAGCTTACCTTACCAAAGGAGTTCGGTAGACGCCATGGTGGTGGCAGCGCCACGAAAAAGGAGATGTCGGAGTCTTCCTCATCTGTCCATCCGCCTAACAAAGATTCTAGGACCATGGACAGATACGGGAAGCGCATTTTCAGTTCAGCGGCTTTCTCTATGCGTTCCCTGAACTATTTGACCCATTTTACACGTTTACAGAGGGATCTAGTCAAAGAGTTGGGAGATACCCTCCAGGGCGCTACAGATGCCGCTGTCTCAGAGAAAGTTACAGCGCATCTCAACACCCTTACGTCCATTGTGAACTTGTCCATGAGGCTGATATCCTATGCAGCCGAAGGATCGAGTAGCGGCTTCAGCGATTGCTCTTCGTAGGCAATCCTGGATGCGCTTATGTTCGTTCGGAAGCCTTCAAGTCTTCCTTTACTAACGCCCCATTTGATGGAGCCACACTTTTGGCCCTAAAGTAAAGGAGACCCTTACCGGTGTGAACAGGAGGGAAAGACTCTGTCTGCTGTCGGAGTCCGTTTTTCCACCCCTACCAGACCGTACCACAAAGGGCAATGTGGTGGGAAAATGTGGTTTCGAAAACCACAAGGGTCGTTTACGAACACACAGGGTGATGCCCCCTCTAGAGGCAGAGGGGGCAGAGGTGGAAGACGCCGCCCTGGCGGCAGAGTCCGCAAAACCAAGGTGACAGGGATAACCTCCTGGCAAACCTTTCAGCACTCCTGAGAGGAGGCCCGACTGTCCTGCTCTGGAGGCAGTCGGGGCTTAGCTTTATACCCTCAGGCCTGGCAAAACCTTTCTTCAGACAATTGGGTAAAAGCATTGTTACCAGAGGTTACAAAATCCGTTTCTATCCACCCCATTCCAAAGAAAACTCCCAGATGTACCACCCCATCTGCGAGACCCAGCAGCTACAGAAATTTCAAAGCTGCTAGAAAAAAGTCATCCAACCAGTCCCAGCGGACCAAATAGGATTCGAACTTACTCAAGGTTCTTTTTAGTTCCAAAGAAAACAGGGGACTGGAGGCCAATTCTGGACCTAAGTCATCTCAACACCTTTGTCAAGAAGGAAAAGTTCCGAATGGTCACGCTTCAATCGATCCTTCCATTCTTACGGAAGGACGACTGGATGTGCTCAATAGATCTGAAGGACGCATACTACCACATCAAAATGGCCAGGGCGTCCAGGGATCACTTGCACTTCCGGCTGGGAGCCAGTCACTATCAGTTTCGAGCCCTGCCTTTTGGTCTGACCACAGCCCCCAGGGTCTTCACCAAATGCATGGCAGTGGTAGCGTCTCATCTGAGGCGCCTAGGATTCCAGGTGTTTCCGTATCTGGACGACTGGCTCCTGTCTGCCACCACCAGGCGTCAACTGATACATGCCAGGGATTACTCCTACAACTTTGTACACACCTTGGCATTTCAGTAAATTTCGAAAATCTTTGCTACAGCCATCACAGCATATCTTATTCATAGGAGCGAATTAGATACTCGTCAGTTAGTTCTAAAACTTCCGACAGAAAGAATAGTAGCACTTCAATTCAACATTTCCCTTCTGCTGTCGTCCAGAAAATCCCCAGCAAAATTGTTCTGAAAGTTCTGGGTCTCATGGCAGCTTCTCTCATAGCAATACCATTGGGAAGACTGCACATGAGAGTGCTACAATGGCTTCTATTTGCACAATGGTCATTCCAACAACTTCCACTGACTCACGAAATATTGATAACGGAAACATGCAAATCACACCTAAGGTGGTGGTTACAGACTTGCAACCTATCCGGCGGGAGACCATTTGTGCTACCCACACCGTCAGCAACGATAACCACGGACGCTTCCCTGATAGGGTGGGGGGGCATCTTTCAGGGACAGACAGTCCAAGGCGAATGGACCAATCTGGAGTACAATCTGCACATCAATGTTCTGGAGTTGAGGGCAGTGTTCTTGGCGTTGCAACACTTTGCTCCCCTTCTTCCTCCAGGGACCATTGCAGTTCAGACAGACAACATGTCAGTAGTCTGGTACATAAACAAGCAAGGGGGAACCAGGTCTTACCAACTATGCAGAGAGGCCATGAGAATTTGGCAATGGGCAGAGTCCACTGGTCGCTTTCTGATCGCAACGCACATCCCGGGGTCATCCAACGTCATAGCCGACAGGCTGAGCAGGGCAATACTATTGCCTCACGAGTGGTCCCTCAAACAGTCAGTTGCGAGAAGGATTTTTCGCAAATGGGGCCAGCCTACCTGCGATCTGTTTGCGTCTCCAATGAACGCCAAATGCAGGAGCTACTTTGCCCTATTACCTCCAGGGAAGTCCCCAGGACGCGGTGGCACGATTGGCCCCCGGTCTCCTATATGCTTTTCCTCCATTTCCCTGATTGCAAAGTTTCTACAGAAAGCAAACAACCTTCAAAGGACTATAATTCTCATTGCTCTGGCCTCGTCAAATTTGGTTTCCCTTTCTATTGCATCACCGCATTCGGGGACCTTGGATGCTGGACCCAGAGCCAGATCTACTGACTCATTTGTCAGGAGTTCCTCACCCATCCCTGGAATCTCTCCATCTAGCAGCTTGGCTGCTCCGCTTCTTTTAGCCAGGTCAATTCTTACATCGGTTCAGGATATATTGGTAGCTTCTCATAAAGCTTCCACTACAAAGACATACACCAGTAAATGGAAACGTTTTGTCTTCTGGGCGGAGTCACATCAGTTGGACCCTGTTACAGCTCCGTTAAACAAGGTTTTAGAATTCTTGTCTGAATTATTTCATGAAGGAGCTTCGGCTACTTTAAGAGTACAGTTAGCTGCCATTTCTAACTATCATATAGAAGAATGTGGGCCTATTATGGCTCACAGACTTTGTAAAGCCTTTTTAAAAGGTTCCTTTCATATCAGACCACCAGTCAGAAGTCCGACATCACCGTGGAATTTAAATTTGTTGCTTTCTAAATTAATGTTGCCACCCTTTGAACCAGCTTCAAGTTGCACATTGAAATTTTTGTCATGGAAAACATTATTTCTAGTGGCCATTACATCTGCTAGGCAGTGTCTGAGCTTCAGGCCCTTTCAGTCAAACATCCTTATTTAATATTTCATTCTGACAGAGTATCCCTACGCACTAATCCATCCTTTCTTCCCAAAGTTTGTTCCTCTAGTAATATCAACCAGTCCATTGAATTACCCACCTTCTTTAAAAACCACTCTAATAAGTTGGAGTATATGTTGCACAAACTAGACGTCCATAGACAACTCAGATTTTATTTGGATAGAACAAAAGATCACAGGAAATCTGATCAACTATTTGTAGCTTTTGCTGACAGCAGGAAGGGTCTTGCAGTTACAAAACGAACTCTTTCTAAATGGCTAACTGACTGTATCTCATATGTTTATGAAGCCTCTGACCAAACTTTATCTGCAAAACCTAGAGGACATTCTACCAGGTCAGTGTCTACATCTTTGGCTCACGCAGCTCGCTTACCTTTAGACACTATCTGTGCAGCTGCTACTTGGGCTAAACCACATACATTTATCTCTCATTACAAAGTGGACAGGGTTTCTAGGGATAGGGCAACCTTTGGTTCCACTGTGCTCAAGAACGTTCTCCCTTGAGTTCCTCAGGATCATGGAGCTAGGGACGCTACCCATGTGTAAGAACATAGGCGACATTCAACACTCTCACATAAAGAAGTTATGTACTTACAATAACCTTCGATGTCGAGTGTTGATCTGGTTATTACACTCCCACCCTTCCCACCCTTAGGAAGAACGTTCGATTTGGTGCCTGGTCTGGAGTATTCTCCTTCTGCTGTTGCAGTAGTACTGTTACTATCATACCCAGGGTATGTTTGTATATATGTATAGTATGTATATAGTGGCATGTGTGCGTATGTCTGGTTTGCTTGCAAACTAGATCTGAGGTAAAGGCAGAGGGGGATTGTGGGTATTAGATGTCCTCGAGCTTCTTCTCGATGCAGAGCTTGCAGTCGGCCGGCACGGAGCCGAGGATCGGCTCCGAACCCATGTGTAATAACCAAGGCGAGATGAACACTCCACATGGAACGTTATGGTAAGGACATAACTTCTTTTTCCTGAAAATTGGGCTCTGCACATGTACAGAGTTGCTCTTGTACTGAAAGGTAGCTGGAAATTCCACTTCCTTCCCTTCACACCCAATATTCTTCAACAACCCCCTTATCACCATACCTTTATTCTGTCCTAGCCATGCCATTATTTCACCACTCAAACGACCCACCCAAAGAAAAATTACCATAAATTCCTCCTGTAGTAGCCATAAGCCATTGTAGTATCCAACAGCAAGAAAATATCTTTCATGTCAACACATGGGGTCATACACAACTTGTGCCGCTACTGATTCCACCGACAGAACATCATATAACAACACAGGATTATAGGATCAAAGGCAGTTAATAGGTTACATAGGATTATAAGATCATAGGATGTTAATAGGTTAACAGCTCTAAAGCCTTTTTAAGCCTAGCCATTCATGCCACAATTTTCTCAATTATCAATGCCCATGAATTAAAATGGCTTTGGTATTACTTGTGTCTTAGGGTATGCTATATCGCCATAATTGTTATGTCTCTCCTTCCACCAAGTTCATACTAGCCAATGCTTATCTCATCCCATCCCTCCTATATGGTGCATCTATCCTCACCAACCTGCAATCCTCCCTCAAAACAAAACTCTTCTCTTACTATAACAAGATATCAAAATTTGCGGCAAGTCACAGAGCCATTTCTCACCATTGTAATTCTCTTCACCAACTAAACTGGCTTGAGCTACCTAACCTCCTCACTTATACCCAACTCATCCAAGCACACAAACTCATTTACAACCTCTCTCTTTGTCCCTCCCTAGCCACTACCTTTGAAATGCATGAACCCGAACAACGTCTAAGATCTAATTCCCAAAAACGAATTAAATTGCACAAACCCACACATCCAGGTGGGAATCACCTAATCCTTCTCTCTTGCTCACCTCTGGAATTCTCTACCATCTGCTATCCGCATCATCAGCAGTCTCTCCGTATTTAAAACCTTGCTGCACTCACACCTAACTTCACAATGGAAGTGCTTCTGTTCCCATCCTACCTAATCCTTTTAATATCACTTCCTACTCTCCTAGAACTAAATATGCCATTACTGCCTCCTATAGTTCCACAACTCTACTGAACTATCTGACCAACTACTTAACAGTTACCCTATGCTGCTACTTTTGTAAAAAAAGTATTTTTTGTTACTGCTTAATGAACTATACTGATGTATTCTATCATTGTTAACCTTTTATTATCGCATTTACTTTGTATTCCTATGAGATAATCTGTAATATATATGTGCGATGTGTCCTATGTATTTGTATTTTTCTGGAGCTTTTCTCCCCAGGACTTCATTGAAAACGGGCTCCTTGTGGCCCAATGGGCTATCCTGGCAAACAAACTGCAAATAAATAAAAATAAATAAATCTACAAACTTTACCTATCCATAAGGGCCACAGGCAATAAGTCAGGGATGAATTTTGTGATTTTCCATTAATTGGTCCAAATTACATTTGATTAAGCTTAGGGTTGAGCTCTGTTTCACGTGAATGGGGAGTCTATTCCAGAGAAGGGATAATCTCTGAGATACATACCTGTCCCTCCAGCATGTTTTATGTCACAGATGAGGTTTAGATCCTTAGATCAGGTAATTCTAGTGCTGTTTGTTTTGTGAATGTGTAGCAAATCCATTAAAGATGAATCAGAATGCACATTAGGTTAGGCATAGATCGCCCCTCAGTAGTCTATAGGAGACTGAATACAGAGACAGGGCTTGCCACGAGGCAGTCCCCATATGAAATATTGCTTACAACCTGTATTCTTTTAGTGAGTACATACTAAAGGAAGGGTGCATTGTACTCAGTTATCAGTTTAATAATGGCTGAGTATAGTAGGACTATTATATCCTCAGATCTGGAAGCCATGTTTTTACTTATAAGTTGCAGTATGTAGAAGGATTGTTTCACTACCATGGACACATATTGATCAAAGTTTGGGTTACTGTTAACCTGGGTTCGCAAGTCCCTTACCATTTGGTCTGCTCTTAAGGGAGTGTTATCAATGTTGCAATTTACAGGGGTGGTCTTCTTCCCAAAGCTTATGTTTATGAATTTGTTTGCAGTGATTTTTAGGCCATGGTTCTGGCACCAGTTATTTGTCTTTGTTAGGACATCCTGGTGGATATCTACATTTTGGGGGGATTCAATGATTGCACCCAGCTTGCAGTCTATCAGCAAATTGGGTCAGCCAAAGGCCCTCTACATTTGCCTTGACCTCAGAAAAGTATTTTCCAAACAGAAGGCCCAGTACTGAGCCCTGTGGGACAACACTAGTAAGAGGCCTCTTGGTGAAGGTGGGTTCCCCACCCTAACTTCATGTATCCTAACTATGAGCCATTTGGCTATCCATCAGGTGACATAGGGATTTATGCCTAAATTTGTGAGTATGTCTATAATACCTGAGTGAGATATTGCATCAAATGCCATTGCCAGGTCAAGTTAAGTGGTATGTACCATTTTGCTCTCATCCAAACCAAGTTTTGTAGGCATGACCTGTCCTTGATGAAACAGAACTGGGATGGATCCAGTGTTTGATGATTTCCTTTGTCTTTGTTTATCAGGTCCACAATAATTCTTTCCATAGCCCTGCATATAAGACTAGTCAAATTATTAGGTCTGTAGTTCCCAGCCTTTTTGTAGAGGGATGACAGTTGCAGTCATCCATTCCCCACTGTTGAAGCCTGTCTTGGGGCTGTGGTTGAATAGACATTCTAATGGGCCTGACAAGTCAGTTTTTCAGGCTATTTTGGAGGCATCCTGAGATATTATCATTACCTATTGATACAGTGGTTTTAGCTCTGGAGAGTGTGGTGTTTCTTTAGTGATAATTGGTGGAAAATGGTAGATGGTATTTCCTGGGGTGAACTGGGGGTGATAGGGGGAGAAATTGGAGTTACATTTATCAGCCAGCAAATGTGCTATATTCCTCAGTTCAATGTAGGAAGTTCCATTTACTATTTATTCAGTGCACTGTTGGGTATTCTCTTTCATTCTCTTTAAGGTTACATGCATAATTGAAAATGCCTTATGGTTATCCTTACCCTGGGAAGTTATTTTTGCAAAAAAATAAAGTTTGCTTTGATGGACTTGATTAGTCCCCTGAGTTGCCTGTTGAGACTGATGAGTGAGTTATTTGTCTTTGGGCATAGCCATTCCTATTTTTGAAGAGAATTTTATTTATTTTATTGTACAACTTATTTATACTGGGGGTCCATCAAGGAGGCTTGTTTTTGGAGTTTGTCCTAAATTTATTTTGGCTTGGTACTGCTGTTTCTGTGCAGTTATTTACATGTTTGTGCAGGGTTTCTATAAACACTTATGCATAGGCCAACATGTTCTCTGAGTTTTGGGGGACTTGGAATTTAGCTATACCTTCACTTAATAGGAGATAGTTAGCCTTGGAAAAGTTCTTAAAAGGTTCTGGGGTTTGCTGGGAGTTCAGCCTTTATATTTATTTCAAGGGTTAAAGCTTTGTCATCTGATCTGACCAGTGAGGACATTACATGGGGAGTAGGGGGTACAATATTCCCTCTATTTATGAGTACCACATCCAGGATATTTGCACCCTAGTAGGTGTACAGATCAGCTTTTCCAGGGTGTTTGTATTGACAAAAGCCAAGAATCTTTGAGCCTGCAAAGTTAGTGGTTGTGTATGTACCCCAGTATATGGTGGAATAGTTGAATTCACTCATGAATATGGTACTGGGCTGAATTGTGAGTCAGTCTGGTACATTCAGGTATGTGATATGGTTATCCTGGGTCACAGACAGAGATCCGTAGTTAGCAAAGATATGGTATTGGACTTTATTGAAGGTTAGTTGGACATGGAGTAGCTCAAGCATGTCATATTGTTTGACCAGTCTTAAGGTGTGCTTACTTTTTTTGTAGATCGATACAGCTCTACTTCTTGTCCCTTCTTGTGAGGTAGCTGGTCTAAATGTGTGGAAGGTATTATAGCCATGTACATCTGGGGTGCTTTCCATGCTTTAAACCATGTCTCAATAATTGCACAGATGTCAACACTCTCCAGGATGAGGAGTGCATCCAGGGAGTGGAGTTTCTTGTTGAGACTGTTAGCAATGAGCAGTAACACCTTTAGTTATTTGGTGTGTAAAGTTACTATATTGGAAGATGTATCAGATTGGCATTTCTAAAAAAAGGCACTATAGTAGTAGACAGTGCTTTGGCTAATATCTGAAAGCCTAGTGGGAACAGGTGCAGACCATCTCTGGCAAAGCAGCATGTTCTGTTGATCATGTCCTCCCAAGCTGACAAATATTGGAACCCCTTAGAATGACACTAGTAACTTAGCCAATTGTTAATGTCAGTCATATTATGTTTATGTTGTGGTATCAGCCTTGGAGAATGTAAAATGTTGCTCAATGCTAGAATAATACCTGCATAGGACACATCATCTGAATGCTCTCAGAACACAACAGGAAGTCTTAATACAAACTGCCAATAATATATACTACCTCCCCCTTAATTATAATAACATATACTACCTCCCCCATAATTATAATAACATATACTATCTCCCCGTAATTATAATAACACATAATAACATATACTATCTCGCCGTAATTATAACATATATACTCCCCCATAATTATAATAACACGTAATAGCATGTACTACCTCTGCCATAATTATAATAATGTGCAATAACATATACTACCTCAGCATAATTTTAATAACATATAATATGTACTACCTCCCCCATATATATAATGGCCACTGTTCCATTCCTCCTCATATTTTACATCTTTCTCCTATCAAGATGTTTTACATAACCCTGTAAATTTACTCCATCTGCACAAAGTGTTGCATCATTTCACACCAAACATTAGTCACAAGGCACCCACCAGTCACGTTAACCGGATGCTAATGCCCACTCCAAGCCTCTTTGTACATCTTACCCATACCAAGAATACACCTCAACATTACCTCATAAGCTGAAATAAATAAAGTTTACAAGAAATTTTACCTTACTTATAAACATTCTTATACTGTGCAGCTACAATAAACCAACTCCAGTTCCACAGCATCTTCAGGGCCCCAGGAGACAAAGTACTGCTTCAGAAACCCCTAGTAAGAAACCACTCACTTCCTCCTTGATTTACTGACAAGCATACCAAACAAGATCTCAGATATTAAAGTCCTTCTTATAGCTTTGGAGACCACTTTCCCATCACATTATCCCTGTTATGCAAAAATCATAAATTTCCCCTCACATTAACTACCTTTTAGCCAAAATTCATAAAAATTGTTGTTTTAAATTTAGACCTCTCCAAGACTACCTGGACCAACATCCTGTCTAATGGTGACCCTGCCAAAATAGCCTCAGCTCCATTAAGTAAAGTGGTACAACTTTAAAACAAATATTTCTAAAAGGGCTGTACCTATAACTGGTGGATCAAAAAAAGAACTCAAATTGTCTGTGCAAAGTAAGAGATATAGCATGCTTTCATTAGAAGTGCTCCTCTAAACTAAATAAAACTTAGTTAAAAACAACCAAAAATAATCCTATGACCTTGTTAACCACATACTGGCTGCACTTGACCTATAGACACTCTCAATAGGGCCACAATAACCACTTTTCATGCCCACTGCTTCCAACATACTTCCTTTTAGAATTTTTCATCCCTACCTCTACCCAGCTTATTGGTCCAAACACTCACACTCCATCACTAGAACCCCCTTAGACACCACATCCTACCTCAAATAAATCGGAGACAAAGATATTGCTTTAACCCTTGAAATAAAGATGTTTAAAAATGTCAGTCTGATACCATCTGATGCTCTCCTAGGGCAGACAGTCTATTGTCCTGGTTTATTGTACTATGCAAAGATCATGTTACCTCCATACTTCAATACCTTTACAACCTTCATCTCAAAAACATATTGCCAGATGAGTGGAAACTTGCTATTGTCAAAGCCATACCTAAGATCTCTAAACCAATAGACCCAAAGGACTTAAGACTTGTACAACTACTTCCACCACAAGGAACACTTTTTTGAAAAAAACTATCTTCACATAACTAATTGAGTACAGTAAAAATATACCATCTTATTTCCACACCAGCATTACTGTTGGTCAGAATGTTGCATCATGACTGCTGTCTTTACACTAACAGATGACATACTTCAAAAATTGGTAAAGGCTTCAAAAGAGGGTCACTCTTCATTGACTTCATTGGCATTTTTAATTAAGCTGATCATAAACTACCACTTAACTCAGTAGTTAGATCATATATAAACTCTGACTCTCTCCAGTTGTTCAAAAACTTCCTTACCAGTAGCAGTTTTAAACTTCAGGTTGGAAGCATCACATCCCCTGTTTCACTATTCCACAAAGATGTCCCACAGGGATAGTTATTATTCCCCCCTGCTATTCTCCTTATTCATCAACAATCTTCTAGCACACCTACTCCAAACTACAGTTATCCAGTATGCAGATGATATAAATAGATCTATATAATGATCTCAACATATTATCATAAAAAAGATCTAGTAATAATCTGAACATACTATCATAAAAAAGATCTAGATGATCTCAACATACTGTCATAAAAAAGATCTAGATAATAATCTGAACATACTGCCATAAAAATATGTAGATGATGATCTCAACATACTATCATAAAAAAGATCTAGATAATAATCTGAACATACTATCATAAAAAAGATCTAGATGATGATCTCAACATACCATCATACAAAGATCTAGATAATAATCTGAACATACTATCATAAAAAAGATCTAGATGATGATTTCAACATACTATCATAAAAAAGATCTAGATGATGATTTCAACATACTATCATAAAAAATATCTAGGAAAATGATCTCAATGTAGTGCCATAAAAAGATCTAGATGATTATCTCAACATAGTATCATAAAAAAGATCTAAATAATGATTTCAACATACTATCATAAAAAAGATCTAGATAATAATCTGAACATAATGTCATAAAAAGATCTAAAGATCTAGATGATGATCTGAACATACTATCATAAAAAAGATATAGATAATGATCTCAACATACTACCATAAAAAAGATGTAGATAATGATCTCAACATACTATCATAAAAAGATCTAGATAATAATCTGAACATACTATCATAAAAAATATCTAGGAAAATGATCTCAATGTAGTGCCATAAAAAGATCTAGATGATCTCAACATAGTATCATAAAAAAGGTCTAGATAATAATCTAAACATTTTATCATAAACAAGATGTAGATAATGATCTAAACATACTATCATAAAAAATCTAGGAAAATCATCTCAATGTAGAGCCATAAAAAGATCTAGATGATTATCTCAACATAGTATCATAAAAAAGATCTAGATAATAATCTGAACATACTATCATAAAAAAGATATAGATAATGATTTGAACATGTTATCATAAAAAAGATGTATATAATGATCTCAACATACCATCATACAAAGATCTAGATAATAATCTGAACATACTATCATAAAAAAGATATAGATAATGATTTGAACATGTTATCATAAAAAAATGTATATAATGATCTCAACATACTGTCATAAAAAAGATCTAGATAATAATCTGAACATACTATCATAAAAAGATTGAACATGTTATCATAAAAAGATGTCATAAAAAAGATCTAGATAATAATCTGAACATACTATCATAAAACATATCTAGGAAAATTATCTCAATGTAGTGTCATGAAAAGATCTAGATGATGATCTCAACATAGTATCATAAAAAAGATCTAAGTAATGATCTCAACATACTGTCATAAAATCTCAACATACTGTCATAAAAAGATCTTGATGATGATCTTAACATGCTATCATAATTGCTCATGCAACCCAGACTTCTCCGGAATAATAATAATAATAATAGCTATTTTAAACAGGTAAGCTGACTAGACCCACTGTTCCTTTTCAAGGGTGATCTGGGAGCAATGTCTGTTTGTGAGCTGCTCAAGATTTCACAGTAGACAAATGAGGGCTGAGGGAATCAAATGTAACTCACAGCCTTAACCCTCTGTGCCAACTACCAAATATAAAAAACATAGTCTGTGATTTTTTGGAACCAGAACAAACTTTGTCTAGTGCCATAAGATTGGAACATACTTTATAATAATAAGCAAATAATAGAAACTCTACAACATTAGACATATCTGGGGATCTGGCTTGACAAATCTGTCAACTTCCAGCACACCTCCTTCAAACTCCAGTTTTCCTATTGCAGGTGACATTGTCATTTGCAGGACAAGTACTTCATATTCTACAGTAAAATAAATCTAGATAATAATCTTAACATACTATCACAATGGATCATGAAATACAGACATCTTAAACACAAAGAAAACTTAGTCCATGATTTTTTGAACCAGAAAAAAAAAGCTTTCCATAATGCCCCAGGATTAGGGCACTCTTTAAAATAATGAGACAACAGAAACAACACTACACCACAAATGTCTGGCAATTTGGCTTGACCAGTCTTTAACTTTCGATTCCATATTAATGATCAAATTTCAGAGTTAACACACTTCTATTTTTGGGCAAAAAAGATGTTGCCAGAGTGTAGAATAGCTATAGGAAAAGGAGTTTTGGTTGCCCAGCTTGAATACATCTCCCCATCATAGCTAATGCCTCCAAGGAAAAAATGAACATTATTACAAGCAATGTTGAGCAGCTTATGTAGATTCATTTCCATGGCTCCACAAAGAGAAAATCACTTCTTAATCCTATCAAAGGCAAAATAGCTACCAGTAAAACAAAGATACACTCTATTGATTTATTCCCTAACATACAAACTAATCAGCCACGAGTCTTTCTTATAATCTGAGGTCAAATTCCTCCTCATCCTTAAATGCCCCATGTAATAGACTTCACACTGTAGACCACAACTATTCAGTAATAGACCCACTAATATGGGAATCACTCCCAACTCATTGAAGTCAATCTCATCTATCCATAAATTCAGACAGTAACTCAGGAGGTCTCTTTTTGATGCAGCCAAACATAAATGCTTCACTTACTATGACATTACATAAACCTTACACTACACTTCTCACAGAAAGACCCTTTATATCCTAATGTACATGAAGTCTCCACTCCTGTTTCTACTCCAACCATGCCTCTCAATCTGAAATCATAACAAATCTGGATAAATGCACATGAAAAACAGGTACAAATCTGTATGCTGATTAACATAAAGTTTGCATATATAATTATGTAACCCCACCCACTCTGGTGGAATTGTAGGATACAAACTTTTAAACGCTAATTGAAGAACAGACAAAATATTACACACAAAATAAACAGAACATTTTTTTATTTAAATTAATATTTGAACTTGTATCACACTTTGAACTTGTACAAACTGCAAAACTAAAATACAATTTTCTTTTATAAAAATAAAATTAACTGATTCAGCCTTCTACAGTCAGAAAAGAAACAAGCTGGATTTAAGCAGAGGAAATCAGCAGATAGGTAGGTTTATAGACTGAGCACTTTTGGCAAATGCAATCAGTTCTTTCAAAGCAGAGAAGTGTAGCAATTAACTGAATTCAAATAACTGAATTTTGCTAACACTAGGAATACATTCAGTATAATTTCTACAAAGATCATCATCATCATCATCATCATGAAACAATATTTTCTGTGTAAACTATCTAAGTAATCTGTTGCAGAATTAGCCATACAAAACATTACCTTTGAAACACCTACATTTAGGCTCCTGAACTAACATTGCCTTTAGCTGTTTTTTTTTAAATGGTCATCTACATATAAAGTGTCTGTTGCCCTTGAAGAATTAATTGCCTATGTGATGTTAAAAAATGATAAGCTAGTAATATTGCAATAAGGAATGAATGGCAAACTGATAGCAGGTTCATAGTTACTAGGTATCTCTGCCAACGAGGACATTCTCAGGACTGCAGCTTCCACCCCCTTTAAAAGTACAACACAGTACAATATCAGCAGTCCATCTACATACTGTGGGAGTAGAACCCACAACCTTCTGCATCAAAAGTATACTACCTATTGTGCAACTAACAACACAAACAGACTTGGCATAAGCAGCACTAAACTCTCCCCCAGAAGAACTATGCAGCACAAGAAATCTGGAAAAAGCCAGAATTCATTGGGGGGGGGCACCTTTTAAACATTGGTTGTATAATCTGAGAAAGTTGTTACAATAAAATATTTTGTGCTACCATGCATTTCCTGAAATATAGGAAGATTGAAACTCAAATGGCTGTCATTATTTAGTGAATTGAGTTCTAAATGATTTGCCAGAAAACTACACATTTTAAGAGAAACAGACCAAAAATATGAGCCAAACATTCTATGAAAATCTGGACAGTTGAGAGCTATGGAATTATCAGCTCCTTGAATAAGTATGAGCCAAGACAAAGGCCCAAAACTAGGGACACATTTTAAACATTGAGAAAGTTATTTCCTAAACTATAGATGAAAATCTGGACAGTTGAGAGCTATGGAATCATCAGTTCCTTGAATAAGTATGAGCCAAACATTCTATGAAAATCTGGATAGTTGAGACCTATGGATCAGCTCCTTGAATCACAAATGGTGGTATGGGTAGAGAATTCAGGCTCTTGCTTCTTGTACCCAAGGTACAGGGTTTGAGTCTGCGTAACCCTAACCACCAGTTACCCCTAACATGTCATTTGATACACACACACACACACACACACACACACACACACACACACACACACACACACACACACACCCCTCTAATATGGCAGCTCATTACCAGCTAGCAATACACACACTGGACTTCTAATAATATAGCAGTTCCTTACCAGTTAGCAGTACACACACTGAACTTCTAATAATACGGCAACTTCTTACACAGCGAACTTGCCAGTTAGCAATACTAATATGGTAGCAGCTCCTTACACAATATGAACTTACTTGCCAGCAGTACTAACATGTTAGCTCCTTACACAATACAACACACAGTGAACGTCTAAGCAATACTAATATGGCAGCTCCTTACACAATACGAACTTACTTGCTATAGCCTATATGCAATAGTAATGTGGCAGCATATGCAATACTAATATGGCAGCAGCCGTCATATGCAATAACTCTTTTACGAACCAAACTTATTTGCATTGCTTGTGCGTGTGGAAGGAGGAAATTTACAGCAATCCCTTGTGTGGGTAGAGGGAAGAGCACAGATACGACCGGGTGGAAGGAGATTTACAGCAATATCTTGTATGGGTGGAGGGAGGAGCACAGATGCGACTGTGAGCACCAGTGGACTCAACACGTTGCTGGTTGCTGTATGTAAATTAAACACAGACACAACACCTCTAGCCCTCAGCCGAATTCCGACAGGCTGGCAGTCTGCTCATGTTGCTGATGTCATTGTGTGCGCTCCTGCATGTGATGACGTCAGCAAAATTCACCACAAAAAAAAAAATTTTTTTTGAAAAACAACCCAGGAAATTCGGAAATTAAAAGGGCACTGGGAAATTCGTGGCACCCCATTATTTTGACTTCAAAACCAGTAAATACCAAGGAATTCGGTATGGATGAGAGGTCTGACTTCAACCATCACTTTCTAGTCAAGTATTAATACCTAATCTAGTCTCCTCCACTAATCTTGCTCTTCTGTCCTTTCATGTGTGTTATTCTTTCTGTTATTGTATATCTTATACGTGTGCTACAACTGTATATAGATGTTACTGCAGTGCTACAACTGTATATAGATGTTACTGCAGTGCAATATACCACCTTCAAGATTTTTTAACTACACACATTCTTGAAGCTGTATGTATATTTCATTGCAGCATAATATTTTCTTTTTTGTACTCTCCTGGCCTAACCATGAAAATGGACCATCTGGATCTGCATACTTTCATGGTTAACAAGGTTAAATAATATATAACAACTATGCCAAGAAAAATAGTGTTTCTACATATTAGGCCTTAACAAAAAAAGTCCTGCCTTGGAAATGTAGTATAAATTACAAAAGCTGCTGAGCATCCCACCATATTTTACTGTTCACAAATATTTTCTTCTCCTTGGAATTTGCTTTGAGCTGGTAGTATGAGAAACAAATTATATCGAAGAGAAGTAGAAAAAGGAAGGAAAGGAAAGGAAGAATTACAAGGATTTCAAACAACGGCTGTCTCAAGAATACAAAAATATTGAATGCCTGCATAACACTAACCCATCTATACTGGACCATGCTTTCTTTCTGATTATGTGTAATTATCAAGCTTGTTAAAGAATCGTAACTGTCATTGTACATTTTATGTGTTTTCTTGTTTTGATTAATGAAAAATCATATAGACACTGGCTAAGATTCAGAAAGACAGTAGGAGCAGTCATAGGCAGTCTGCAGGTGTTCGCCTCATTCATGTACCAAGAACTGATGCTCATGAAGAATGAATACATGGGGAAACAGCAGATTGACTGCAGCTTATTAAATATCCCGCTCATGGCTGATGTGGTGAGTGCAGGAAGAGCATGTAATATACTATGTTGCAGCCTCAGGAAGCTAGAAACAATAACAGTACTTAATAGTGCCCACTCCTCAATGAGGCAGTGCCCACTCCTCAATGAGGCTGTGCATGGTCCCGCATGCAATGTGGCAGCAAGAAGGAAAAATGATGCCATAAAGGGCCGTGATGCTTGTGCACTGATCATGGGAATGTAGGAAAGTGACAGAAACAGGATAGCAGGTAGAGGGTAGAACATACGGTGAAAAATTAGGGAATGAGCAGAATGGAAGTAAGGAAAGAGGGATTTTTTTGTTTTTTTTTGTAGGTCACATGCCCATTTTATATATATAAAGAGAAAGTAAGTTGTTGAAGGCAGTGAGGGAAGTAAGAGGAAGATAAGGAGATAGCAGGGGCGCACAAACAAATATATAGACAAGACTGACAAGGGAAGTGCTGAAACAATGAGGGCTGGACAAGACTATGGAGAAAGAGACATCAGACATACACAGGAAAGACAATGGTGAAGGGAGGATTGGAAAAACAAACAGGTCAGGCATAGACATTAAAAGTAGGGGAACAACAAGGTGGGGGTTTGGATGTGGTGAACAGATGCAGTCCCTGCCAGCTACAACCCAGTGGGAGCTCAGTCACCCCTCTGGGCTCCATCACCACTGGATATTGGTACAGAAAATAGAGCCAGTGCTTGCCAGAGATGCTACTCAATGAGTTGGCAGAGGAAGGTCTGTAATTGGCTGATGCAGGCATCCTGTTACCTGTCTATAAGCCCACCCACTATTTCCTTCTGCTTCTGGGTGACATATGTCTCACTGCTACTGTCACCTGCAGGCTGTAGAGCAGCACATTCTGGAGCAGGGTTGATAGTAGTGCTCAGTGCAGGTGCTGCTGGGGTTCTGTAGGTGACAGTGGCAAACAGAAGCACTAGAACTGAGGGTGTCATTGACTGACAGGCAGTGATGCTGGAATGGGCACTGGACTGGATACTGCTGCATATAAATGTAGAATAAATGGAGAGAAACAAAACAAAAAGAAAACAAAGACATTTATGTAATAGTAAGGATAGAATGAAAAAAGGGTGGGCGAGAGAGAAGCACAGATACAATGAAAAATGCAGTGAAGATGTATCCTTATCCTGACTGTGTTACTTGTACTATAGTTCAATGAACAAGAAACACCGACTCCACAGGTGCAATGGTGTGGCCTTATACAGCCCATGGGGACTTGAACAAACACCTGCCATTACAAGCAATTCAGAAGTATATCATTTATGTATAGTATTACTTCTGCAAGTACACTTGACTTGATACTTGACCTGGTCAAGCATACAGTAATGTTGTATGTGAAAAATCTACATATATAAAGATAAAAGGGATTCATACTTGCTGTTGACACAGAAGAGGCCACGCAGTTAAAATAAAGGAAACACAAACCCCAGATTTAAAGAGAAGACATGCAGCTCACACCAATGTTTACATCACATTGTTGTAGGCAAAGTACTCAGAAGGACAATTAAACACTCACTAGAAATTGTCTATGATGCCACAATAAACAAGGAAGGGTGAGGGAATAGAACCTATAGAAATCAGCATATGCAGAAGTCAAAGGCTCAATCTGCTGGGTCACCTGCACAGTCAGTCTAAATGTTACATTTCAAAATGCATTAATATTAAGTCCTGGCAGATTGGTAAAGTAGTTGTTTGAAATGTGTACCACTGACATGGCAACCGAAGATCAATGCATGGATCTCGCCATACCCAATAGAACCAAGATGATCTCCTCCAAAAAAAGGAAGCCAATCTGGTGGTCCACTGCCATAAACAAACTCTACAACAGAAGGAGGAAACTGATGTAGAATAAGGTGAAGTCCCAAGACTGGGAAAACTCCCTTGTCAGCCTCAACAACAAGTTGAGATCCCTCATCAAATCCTTTAAAGCTAGCTATGAAAACAGAATTGCATGCAGATAGTAAAGACAACCACAAGGCCTTCTATAGTTATGCAAAGAATCTCCATGGCAATACCCAGATTTGCTCTGAGCTACTGCACAATGGTACCTCCTATACCGAGCCAACAGATATTGCCAGTATACTGGCTGACAGATTCAGTGCCAACTTTACCCCCCCCCCAAAGAACCAATCACAATACCAGTAGATTGCTAGGCACCCAGCATTACTGCTGCACAAATTAAAACAGCACTGTCCAAGACCAAGAATACAGCTTCCATGGGACCTGACAATATCCCTGGCTGTGTTCTACATGAAATACAGAGTGAACTGGTACCTCACCTGTGTGCCCTGTTCAATCACAGCCTCACCTCAGGCTTTGTCCCTACCGAAAGGCACACTGCTACAGTCACTCCTCTCCACAAAGGAGGAGTGACTACAGACCCTGGGAACTGTCGCCCCATTAGCCTGACGAGTCTGATATGTAAAGGTATGGAACGCATCGTCATGGACCTAATAAACAAGGATATAGGGAATCTCCAACCTCTGGATTCTACACAGTTTGGTTTTGTGAAGGGTAGATCATCCCTGTTCAATTTGGTCGACTTCTTTGAGTCAGTCACCAGAACTGTGGATGAAGGCAAGGTGGTTCATACAGCCTACCTTGATTTGGCCAAGGCGTTTGATACCATTCCGCATTCAGGAATCATAGAAAACTCACTAAGCTAGGAATCAACCCCTATATCACTAGGTGGGTTGCAAACTGGCTCACAGATAGAACCCACAGTGTGAAAGTAGCAGACTCCAAGTCAGACTGCTGACCAGTCACGAGTGGAGTCCCACAGGGTTTGGTCCTGGGTCCTCTCCTGTTTGGTATCTACTTCTCTGAAGTCCAGGCCAACACAAAGGGTCTCTGGCTGACAAGGTTTGGAGACAGTTGCAAGTTGGGAGCTATTATTATCTCTTCAAGTGATGCTGACATCCTACAGAAAGACCTCACTGAGACCAACGACTGGTGTCAGAACCATGGCCTTAAGCTCCATGCCAAAAAATGTGTCATCTCCTTTGGGAAAAACCCAGTTCCCATGAATTACTGCATTAGTCCACTGAACACAGAAGGTGTTATAAGAGATCTGGGAACACAGGTTGACAGCAGCCTCTTTTTTGACCACCACATTGCCACTGTGGTCAGAAAGTCTTTCTATGTGGCACATGACTTTACTAAGAGTTTTGCATCCAGGAAGAAAGAGGTCATTGTCTCCCTCTACTCTTCCCTCATTAGGCCAATCATTGAGTACAATGCTCCATTTGGCATGTACCTCACTAGACACCTGCAACAACTGGAGAGGCCACAAAAGTACCTCACAAAGAGGATCCTAGGCCTTAAACACTTGTCCTATATGAACAGACTCAAAAAACTCCAACTATTCTCTGTCTCTTATCGCCTACGTAGAGGCGATCTCTGCTTGACATATGAAGCTATGACTGATCCAGCTCTGTTAGAAATGCTACATCTAAAGAAATCACAATCCCTGCACACCACAAGCTCTAGTGACCTCAACCTCATTACCACAATCAACAGAACATGCTGGAGGGACATGTTCATAACCCAGAGACTGCCCTTGCTATGGAATAGACTTTCTATACATGTCAAACAGAGCACCTCACTTGCCCTCGTCAAGAGAAACCTTGATGAGTGAATGGGAAATAGAAAATTCACCCCGGGGATCACTCCAGTAGCACTACTCGACCGAGGCACTAGGAACTAAGGTCGGGTGGCATGATGTCAGTGTAATCCTATGGGCTAGGTTTATAAAGGCTCCAGGGCCATTAGCCTAGTACACACCTAAGAATCTATGAACATATAATTTCCCAGGAAAAGTATTATCTGTAGTATTGCAAATGAGAACAAACATAAAGGCTAACCAACAATGATGTCAAAATATTATATCAAGGGGAGGATTGAATGCAATGTTATCATAAGACTATGAATGCAAACCCTTAATATGTTGAGCTGCATACATGTCTATAGAAACATGCAGTCAAAGACATATATATAAGATTAATTATCCATAGTAGTACTGGTCAGTATTGAATGCACAACTTAATTGTTATCATGTATAAGTCAAAGGTTAATACTCTCTTTATGCTGAACACTCCCTATATGAGTAGTTCTGCTCTGTGAAAACACAGGGAAAATAGCAAATGTCCCAAAATATTAGGGCAAATAATATTTCCTAAAATTCTTATTGAAGTTGGAATTAACTATTACCTCTCCACCTGAAACACTTTAATGGACATTTGACAACCCTGACCTTGTTTGTCGGGTAAATATTGAACTATAGTCATTTTTCACTGCTTGTCCATATGGTTTGTCCTGCCAAGTCATACATTTTCAAAAATAAAGCGCCAGTCTTAACACTTGATTACATGGCAACCCTGTGGATATCCTATATCTACCCTGACTAAAGCTATAAGACCTAACCAGGTGGTTAACATAGAAACATGTACTGCCTGTAACATCCATAGTCAACTTGGCACCCTCTGAGGTGACCCAGCATCCTCCTGTGCAGTTGCAGGTTCTCTGTGATAGTTTCAAATGTGCAAGAGAAAGAAATGAGAGTGCATTATATGTTTATAAGTGAGTACTAGGCTAACTGCCTTGGAAGGCTATTTTAAGCCTAGTCAATAACCTGAGGTTATAATCAAACCCTGTACCATGTGTCTGTGAGGCGAAGAACTTGACCATCATGCCAACCCTCCACCACTAGATATGTGCAAGGCAAACAGTAGTGGTCTACATGGGATTACTTACAGTACATAGATGGAAAAGGCAGTCTCACGTCAGCATTCGTTTAGCTAATGAGGTTGGGATTACATCACCTTATGTCACTGTTGTGCTAAAAGCATTATTCTTCATTTTGGGGGATTCCTGTGGCTTGTGACAGCTGTTGGGCTAAGCTGTTCCATGCCTTTACTTTATATTTAGGGCCTTTATATACTGCATCTCGTTGTCTTGTCCTGTAGTTTTGATTCAGAAGGTGGAGGAATATTTTTACTTTCTCTGCACACCAGCTTTGTGATCAGTATGCAGCAATATTCCTTCCTCAGGTGCCACTGTGATGTCTATCACAAATTGCAGAGAGAAATGTTTGAAGTTTGCAGTCATACTCTTTTTCACGTGATAACTGTTGCACAATGGCATGCAGCTCATTTGTGCACAGTGTGAGTAATGTATGACAATGTTGGAACAATGTCTGAACACAGCAGTTTGACCTGAGAAATATGGTAGCTCAGTTTGTTCATATATGCCGCTAGTGAACTATGCATTACAACAGCTCCACTCTCAATATGTGTTATTTGGAAATACAGATATCTCCTTAGAGTCATGAGCTGAACTGTACATGTGCAGTACTGCCTGCAGGAGACCAGGCACATTTGTGAGGCTGTGTAGAATGTGGCACAGATTTTGTCCAGTATGCATGATGTGAAAATTGAATGATTCGGATACAGTTCTGTGTTGAGCCCTCATATGCATAATCATCATGCGCAGACACTTAAAATAGTATAATAAAAGGGTGAAAGAAGACACTGAACCACACCACTTTTCAGAATAAGCCATAGGGCAGCAATTTCTTTATAGAACTCAACACTTGCTTAACCTATGACGAGGCAAGTCTCAACTTTTTCAACTTAACTTAAAAACTACTGTGGACTGATTAACGCTTCATTAATTAGCAACATATAAAGCTGTGATGATACTTTCCAGGGATTACTGAACAAAAGTGAACTCATAAAAGTACTTGTAGTATTGGTAAGCACCGTGCAAATTATAGTGAAGCTTAATGGGAAACACACCCATGTGTACCTCCTCAGATCTTTTGTGCAAGTTATTCATATTGGGGGTATAATGCCTGTGAGTTAAATAAATTAACTGTTGTGCACAGTATTAGTCCATCACATTTGCTAATGTACTGGTAGGCATTTGGTCATTTATGCTATGTGACTGACATTGGATGCACAACCTGGTTAGAGATATGAGAATGTCAGACACAGAGGCAGCATGGTGCATGTGCTAAGGAGGGGATTTGTGAAATACTCCCAACTTTAATGTTCATATAAATGTTTCCATACCTATAGATCAATGTCTAAATATGTCAGGCTAGGAAGAACCAATCTAAAGAGTCAGCCGACAAAGCTATGAGGAAGGTCAGGTTTTCATATGATGAATATGATGTTTTTATCCAGGGTGTCCTTCTCCATGGTCTGTGGCTCTTTGGCTTGGATGCAGTCAGATGGATTGATTAGTTGGTTGATTGATTCACTTTTGTTTACTGACTGTGGTAGAATTCCAGTCCCACTGGATAATTTTCCATCGCAGCCCAGGCGAATCCAAGACAAGATAAGAAAGTTGACATTTTTATATGGATGCCATGTATAGTGGTAAATATTTAAGAATGTTTCACAAGCAGACTATCAGCATTATATCTAAATATGCAACTATTAATAACAAATGCAACTTTTACAAAAGAAAAAATACAAATTGCAGAACTGAATTAAGAGCATTTTGTAAAAAGAACCCCAGATATTATTTGGACTTTGACAAACAACCTCCAGATATGCTCTTATGTGAAGTGGGTTTCAGAGTTGCCCACACATAAGTTCTTGTGCTTGGCTTATGACCCAACAATGAGTTTGCATTTCATGTAAAGAAAGAAAGAAAACAGTATAAACTATGAAAACTAAGTTCATACTAAACATGCCTTGTGTTATGATAGTAAGTAAGCTTCTGGAGATAAATAAAATGACTTAGTGAGTGTCAATCATTTTGTGACTAATGTGTGACTAAGAACAGCTATAATAAGAAATACTGGCATGCATGACAGCAAAACAAAAGAAAAAGCAATGCCTTATACCTTTAGAGAACAAGGCATGCTCAGCTGTGGTTTATTTACTAGAATGTTTCAAGCTGTAAGCATAATACCACTGAGGAGGCCTTGGCCTCTTTCCGGGAAGGTCCAAGAATGTCTGAACATGTCTATTTAAACAGTATGTGCATTGGACTTTTTTACTGAAGAATAGTAACAGCAAATGAAGGTGTAAATTTGACTGCAAATCAACAGTAAAAAATTATATACTAATATTGTGCTCAGTATTAGTCTGTCATGTCTGTGTAGAGTTTGCATATTATTTTCTGTGACTGCATGGGTTTTTCTCTGGTTCCTCTGATTTCCTCCCACCTCCTAAAATATGCTACTTTATTAGCTACATTAAATTGTGCAGATATTTGCATGGTGCATTTACTTTTTTTTGTTGCTGTTGTCTGGGTTATCTGAAATGGGTCTCTGGACCAGTTTACTTACCCAGCTAACAAATGTTTAAATAAAAAAAAAAATATCTTGTTTATTTCAGGTATCTGTGCACGTTAACCTTTGGTATGGTATGGGCTAATGTATTTTTTAATACTCGGGGAAGACAAAAATACTTTTTTATAGTTTGAGGGAGGCTGAATATGTAATACTACAAGGACCTATACACTAGACCATTCCACTGTCCCACAGGGAGCACTTATAGTGAACATCTTCCCAGATGTCATACTCTGGTACATCAAACATCTCATCCTATTCCCTGATATAATGTATAAATATTAAAGATCCATGGAAGCATTCCATACATTCGCAGTCATACCTTCCATGCCCGGGGTCAAAGCCTTATTTATTTTATTTTTTTATTTTACAGTTTGTTAATCAGATAAATGAGTCTGTTGACCCTTTTCAAAACAGGGTCATTGCATTAGCCAGGAACTGAAATTGGATCTCCTGTGTGGGAGGTAAGAATTCAATCACTGACCACCAATGCAAATTGTACATCTGTTATTCATCAGTTGTAAATGGTACCACTCCAGCAATTCATACTTTGATAGGAATGCTAGCAGTGTTATCATTAATGTGAGAGAGATGCCCAAAAATGTACACGATACACATGGAACTGTGCCAGACATCCGTACATATCAGTTTAGCACATAAAATATGACATTGTTTCTATTCACATGATCCGCTAACATAATGTGCAAAAAGCAGTTGTCCGATTATATAGGTAGTCATGTATAACACACCTCAGTCATACCATACCAGTGCTCCCCACTCAGGTGCTGCTGACATCCCCTGTTAACTGTGGTTGATGCTAGTGATCTTCACTCTGAGAAAAGGTTGGACACAGACATAATTAGAAGTGACTCAGATACGATTGGTGAAGCATGCATCTGGCCTGTTGAAGGTCTTCGCAAGGTGCAGCATTAAAATATTCACATAATGCAGTAAGTAGACTCTTCTAATATCTGCATTTGCTGCATAAGTACTAATCAACAAGAGTCAACACAAGCTCTAATCATAAGCAGATCTGCAGTTTACAGCAACATTAGTCTACACGGCACTGTACAGGACTGGGGAGGACATACTGAGAAGCTATGAAAGTGATCCCTGAGCAGCAACTTATGAAGCTCAGCAAGCGCAACACAGACAGGTGAGCCCATCCTGTGTACAGATGTACAGAAACTTTGTCCCCATTGTTCTGCCACACTAAACTGATGGGTGTAGTGCTAGACTACTATATCATTTGTTACTGCAGCTCTTGGCTGACCAAACCTGCAGATTTTTGCAAATTAGGAGCTGTCATAGAATCCCCCACTGACACTAATGTTCTCCAAGAAGGGATGACACAGAGAAATACCTGCTGTCAGATCCATGGACTAAAACTAAATGCCAAGAAATGCATAATAGTATCCTTTGGGAAGTCATCTGTCCCCGGTAACTATCATACTGACAACACACCCCTACAAGCTGCCCCAGTAGGCAGGGTCTCAGGGACACCTGTAGATAGTAATATAACGTTTGACCATCACGTGTCTACAGTAGTGAGGAAATCATGCTACTTTGTACCTCTTATAAACAAAAGTATGGCATAGGTCTAAGGAGGTCATTGTTCCACAGTATTCAGCATTCATCAGACCTGTCATTGAGTATAATGGCCCCTTTGGTATGTATCTAATGAGGCACATATGATAACTGGAACGTCCATGGAGGTTTTCACTAAAAGAATACAGGGCATACATAGCATGTCCTATGTGGGTCTATGTCAGAACGCCGAAAAATCAAAAAATAGAACGCTCACATGAACGAATAATCAGGAACTCAAAATCGCTATTGTGGGGGGCTAAGCCCCCCACACCCCCTGCTAAATATATATTCCTACTCCGAGATCACACTACATTGAGGAAAGGGCAAATATTCTGATCTTCACTAAATTGAGATCCAAAAAACTAAATATCGAATTCCTGGTTTTTCGCTCATGTGAGTGCTCGATATTTTAATTTTTCGTCATTCTAAAGTAGACCCTCCTATGTAGGCTGCCTAAATGTCCTATCCTTGTATTCTGTCTCCTACAGGCTGTTAAGGGGAGATATACGTCTGGCATTCAAGGCATTGTCAGACCCCACTCTGATGGACCTCCTACATATCCACAAAACAAACAGCACCAGAACTAACTACTTTAAACCTGGGTGGAAACTCCCAGATATGCTCAGAATTAGTCCAAAATGATAAAAAAATCACTGAACCCACAGACATTGCCAACATACTGGCAGACAGGTTCAGTGCAAATTTCTCCCCCCCTCCCCCCCCAAAAGGAGAAATATCTATCCCACCAGAGTCTAGCCTCCCAAACATCTCAGATGCCCAGGTGAGAGCTGCTCTCTCTAAAGCAAAAAACACAGCATCAATGGGACCGGACGGTGTCCCCGGCTGTGTGCTACACGAACTCAATGAGGAACTAAACCCACACATAAGGCTGCTGTTTAATCTTAGCCTTACTACAGGATATGTACCCAAAGAATGGCTACGGCAACTGTGGTCCCACTCCACAAAGGCGGTGCTTCTACGGACCCTGGAAATTACCGCCTCATAAGCTTGACGAGCCTTGTCTGCAAAGCTATGGAGAGGATCATAATGAAACTCATAAATAAAGACATTGGGGACCTACAGACACTGGATCCTACCCAATTTGGCTTTGTCAAGGGCAGATCCTGCCTCTTGAACTTGGTCGACTTTTGAAACAGTCACTAAGGCCATTGATGAGGTAAGGCAGTTCACACAGCCTACCTTGACCTAGCAAAAGCGTCACACAGTACCCCACTCGGGCATCATAGAAAAGCTCACCAGCTTAGATGTAAACCCATATGTCACAAGATGGGTTGCAAACTGGCTCAAGGACAGAACACACAGGGTTAGAGTTGCTGGTGCCATGTCAGACTCTAAGCCGGTCATGAGCGGTGTCCCACAGGGCTCAGTCCTGGGCCCCTCTTGTTCGGCATTTATTTTTCTGAAGTGCAGGCAAACATAGGGGATTGTGGCTGACAAAATTTGCAGATGACTGCAAACTGGGCACCATAATTGACACTCCATCAGACACAGACATCCTCCAGAAAGGTCTCATAGAAATGGATAACTGGTGCCAGAGCCATGGCCTTAAGCTAAATGCCAAAATGTATAGTCATACCCTTTGGGAAAAATAAGGTAACCCTAATTACCACATAGGTGGTAATCCATTAAACACGGAAGAAGTTTTCAGGGACCTGGGGACCCAAGTTGACAGTAACCTCTTTGACACTCACATTGCCAAAGTGGTTAGGAAGACCTTCTACATTGCCCACCTGATCATGAAGGGATTCACATCCAGATCAGGAGAGGTCATTGTACCCTGTACTCTTCACTTATCAGACCAATGATTGAGTACAACGCCCCATTCGGAATGTACCTTACCCGACACCTGCAGCAGTTGGAAAGACCCCAAAAGTTCCTCACCAAAAGGATAAAGGCTCAAACATATGTCATACGATGCCCGACTGAAGAAACTCCAGCTCTATTCAGTCGCATACCGTCTGCTCAGAGGTGATCTGTGCCTGACATACAAGGCCATGTCCAACCCGGAATTAATGGACATGCTTCACCTCAAAAAATCCAAATCCACCAGAGCCACGAGAGCAAGAGACTTAAACATCAACACTGATATAAATAGGACGTGCTGGAGGGACAGATTCATCACCCAGAGACTCCCTACACTATGGAACAGAATCCCAGTCCATGTGAGGCAGAGCCCCTCACTGACTCTGTTCAAGAGAAATCTTGACGAGTGGATGGGAGATCGTAGGTTTACCCTGGGAATCATCTCTGTATCACTGCTGGACAGAGGCACAGCAAACTAATGGGTATAGTATTCTCATCCTAAGGGGTGGTGAAAGCCACACACACTCTGGCTAGGCTTATAAATGCCCTAGGGCAGATAGCCTAGTATGAACCTATGAACCTATGAACCTATAAAGACTTAAGCATTGCCTGTGATGTATAGGATCTGGCTTCCCATCCATGTGAAGGAGAGTTCCTCCCTAATCCAACTGAACTGTCATTTAGACATCTGGATTAGAAACAGGACAGTCATCCCTGGTTTGGCACCTATGTCTCTAATGGACACAGGTAGCCTTTAAATGTTTATCTCCCAGGCACCTGCTGGTAAATGTTTCATCTCCCAAGCTGCTGTTTACATTTGCCAAGGGTACCAGAGCTAGAGGTCTGAAGTTCCAGTACAGTTTGTGTCCCTGCACAGTGCTTCTTTTCCACTAAGCCCAGCTTTCTTTGGCATGAAACCAGCTGAGTCTCGTACCAAGCACAACATGACTCCAAAGATGTAGGACAGTCACAGTAGAGAGACACCACACAGACAGCAGCATCCTCTAGAGTGAGGAGAGCTTCCAGGGAGGGTGGTTTCTTGCTGAGACTCCTGGCACTAAGCAGCAAAACCTTTAGCTTGTCCTTAGTAGTTTTTGTTACGTTGGTAGGTCCTTCTGTTTTGGTAGGGATGGATAATGCTTTGGCCAATATCCGAAAGTCTAGGGGGGACAGGTGAAGACCATCCCTGGCAAAGCAGCATGGGGTGTCAACTAGATCCTGTTAGGCTGACAAGCATTGGACCCCTTTGGAATGACACCAGTGGTTAACCCAATTGTTAAAGATCAATGTTAAGTTGTCAATCTCGCCTTCATTCTTGCTTTATGGGTTCGGAGCCGATCCTCGGCTCCGACTCGGCACTAGCTAAGCTCGAGAGTCACTTTTACCAGCTCGAGGCAGCCCCATATCCCATGATGCAAGGCGGTAAGTACCCAGATCTCGTTTGCCGCTTCGCTTATGAGGTCCTCCTTTTACCAGCTCCTGGTAAGTGATTTGCTACTTTGATATTTTAGCCCCTTTTCACAAAAAACCCTTTAATAATTAGTTTTAAGTTAATTTTAAAGATTTTCTGACAGAAAATTCCCTGTCTCTTCTTATTTTTGTTAGTCAAACTTTACCCACCCCATCCCCCCCCTGTTAGGGTGTGTGTGTGTGTTTTTCTAGTTATACCTTTTTGGTATATTTAATTTAATTCTTTGACTGGTGTGTGTGTGTGTTGTGTTACACCATGTCAAAAGAAAGGGTCTCAGGCTTTAAGAAGTGTGACTCGTGCTGTCAGAAGATGTCTCTGACAGACGGTCACACTTCTTGCCTGTATTGCCTGGGGCCTCTTCACCTGCAGGACTCCTGTGCTATATGTCATTCTTTCAGCCAGAGAGTCCTGCAGGAAAGAAACAAATTAATACTCAGGGGCCTTCTTAAGCCGGAGGGCTCTCCGGCTAAGTCGGCTCCATTCAAGACTGCCAAGTCTTCCAAGGCCCAGGCTTCTGTGTCAAAGCCTGCGGCCTCGGCCCGACTCATTCTGAGTCGAGATCGCTCGGCTGGAGCCGATTCTGGCTTAAGCCTTCGGCACCGATGGCTATCGGTGCCGATTCTGCATCGACCACCGGTGTCGGCTCGATCGGTTCCGACCACCATGTGGCACAGGCATCGGTGTCGGCCCGATCGGCTCCGACACCGTTACTTTTGGCTGTATCGGCTCCGCTGGAGCCGATGCATCGAGCTACCTGTCGGCTCGATCAGTTGTCGGCTCCGACAGGTTCTATAGTTTCATCGGTTCCGATGGCTCCTTCGAGGAAGAGGTCGAGGTCTCCTTCCTTGGAGCCGATACTTGCCCGGCTTCACCTCTCCTTTCGGAAACGGAGCCATCGGAGCCGATCTTCAAGGTCATCCAGGCTTTCTGACCATGACTTTGAGAGAGTGGTCAGTAGATTACTTAAGTCACATCAAGGCAGCCCCATATCCCATGATGCAAGGCAGTGGTACCCAGATCTCGTTTGCCGCTTAAACATGAGGTCCTCCTTTTACCAGCTCCTGGTAAGTGATTTGCTACTTTGATATTTTAGCCCCTTTTCACAAAAAACCCTTTAATAATTAGTTTTAAGTTAATTTTAAAGATTTTCTGACAGAAAATTCCCTGTCTCTTCTTATTTTTGTTAGTCAAACTTTTCCCACCCCATCCCCCTCCTGTTAGGGTGTGTGTGTGTGTTTTCTAGTTATACCTTTTTGGTATATTTAATTTAATTCTTTGACTGGTGTGTGTGTGTGTTGTGTTACACCATGTCAAAAGAAAAGGTCTCAGGCTTTAAGAAGTGTGACTCGTGCTGTCAGAAGATGTCTCTGACCGACGGTCACACTTCTTGCCTGTATTGCCTGGGGCCTCTTCACCTGCAGGACTCCTGTGCTATATGTCATTCTTTCAGCCAGAGAGTCCTGCAGGAAAGAAGAAACAAACTAATACTCAGGGGCCTTCTTAAGCCGGAGGGCTCTCCGGCTAAGTCGGCTCCATCCAAGACACAGTCTTCCAAGGCCCAGGCTTCTGTGTCAAAGCCTGCGGCCTCGCCCGACTCATTTGAGTCGAGATCGCCCGCTGGAGCCGATTCTGGCTTAACAAACCCTTCGGCACCGATGGTTATCGGTGCCGATTCTGCATCGACCACTTCGGTGTCGGCTCCGATCGGTTCCGACCACCATGTGGCACAGGCATCGGTGTCGGCTCCGATCGGCTCCGACACCGTTACTTTTGTGGCTGTATCGGCTCCGGCTGGAGCCGATGCATCGAGGCTACCTGTCGGCTCCGATCAGTTGTCGGCTCCGACAGGTTCTATAGTTTCATCGGTTCCGATGGCTCCTTCGAGGAAGAGGTCGAGGTCTCCTTCCTTGGAGCCGATACTTGCCCGGCTTCACCTCTCCTTTCGGAACGGAGCCATCGGAGCCGATCTTCAAGGTCATCCAGGCTTTCTGACCATGACTTTGAGAGAGTGGTCAGTAGATTACTTAAGTCACAGGCACTGGCCCAAATGTTACATAGTCCGTCTCAACAGACGACTATTGGTCCACACCCCATTGCAGTTCCTCCTTCAACTCTACCCCAGAGCTTGGAGTTGAGTCTTCGAATGGTTACTGCTACGACTGGAGGACAGATACCTCCTTCTGTTCCTTCAGCCTCTACTCTTATCTCCTCTTCGAGACCTTCCTTAGAGGGATTCGGTGGCCGGGCTTCCATGGTCTCCTCCGAGGGGGTGAGTGGCATCGGACCCTTGTCCGAACCCGCTCTTCCCCTTGGAGCCTCGGCCTTGGTGAGCTCGGCTCCGACATCTGCCTCGGAGACTTCCCTTCGGTGGTCCCTGGAGTTCCTAGTTCTTCGGAACGGGTTCTCTCGACCTGCCTGGGAGGGGAGCATTCGAGGTGATGAAGAGTGTGCTGGCCACTGGTATCAGTCAGCAGTCTGTTCCCTTAGCTCCTCCCTCTATTGTGCCTGTTGACATCTCTGCCACTTCTCTTGCTACAGGACCCAGAGATCCTCCGCCTCAGGTTTCCCCATTGGGAATTTCCTTCCGAGGATTCTCCTGATGTTTCGGGAGATCCTCCTAGGAAGAGGACTTGTAAGAGGAAACATGTAGACTCCCGAGTCTATCACTTCAGATACTGACTTTGATGAGTCAGAGGGATCCCAAGATCCCCTCTGAGGATGTCTCCTTCTCAGACATCCTAGAACTCCTTAAACAGAGGGAAACTGGCCCACCAACAATCCCTCTGAGGATGAGTCAGTATACCTAGAGGCGTTTGGATCTCGGCCCTCCACCTCCTGGGTGTCTCCGCCTTTCGACCCCCTTATGCAGGTTATTGCCCGAAAGGCGTGGGCAGCTCCTGACTCTGTAGAGCCAGTCCCTGGGAGGCCTTCAAAATTTATCACTGCCCCGTGTGATAAGCAATTCCTCACTAAGGGTGTCCCGCTGATGCCATGGTGGTGGCTGCTGCCACCAAAAGGAACTTGCAGATCCTTCCGCACTGGCCCATCCTCCTAATAAGGACTCTAGGACCATGGATAGATACGGTAAGCGGATGTTTTCCTCAGCGACCTTTGCTATCGCTCGCTGAATTACCTATGTCACTTCACCAGACACCAAAGGGATATCCTCAAGGAGCTAGGTGATGTTGTTCAGGATCCTACAGCTGCAGGAGCTCAGGAAAAAATTGCTTTGCAGCTAGGAACCCTTAATTCCATTGCAAACTCCTCCATGCGGCTAATATCATATGATGCTGATGGTGCAGTAGGGCCGCAGGTACAGGTGTGGCTCTTAGACGCCAAGCCTGGATGCGGCTATGTGACTTTGCAGATCCCTTCAAGGCGTCCTTCACAAATTCTCCCTTTGATGGGTCAGCTTTGTTTGGCCCTCAAGTGAAGGAAACTTTGACCAGGTGTGAGCAGGACGGCAAGACTCTTTCTGCGGGAGTCCGTTTTCCACCCTTCTAGACCTTACCCCAAAGGACAGAAAGGTGGCAAAATGTGGTTCCAAATCCCAAGGAGTCACGCCGATTCACGTGGTCAGTTTACCCCTAGAGGCAGAGGGGTAACAACAACAGACGCCCGCTCTAGAGGCAGAGGGGTCCAAAACCAGGGAAACAGAGAGCCTCTCTGACAAGCCCTTTCAGCATCCCTGAGATGTTGCACTGTCCCTCCTTGGAGGCAGTCGGGAAGATTATCACTGTACCCAGAAGCCTGGCATTCCCTCACTCAAGACAGATGGGTACAGTCGATCATATCCAAGGGTTACATAATTCCTTTCGAGGAAAGTCCTTTCCCCTCAAATTCCCTTCCAGATGTACCACCGGTCTAAGGGAAATTGCAGAGTTAGAAGTTTCAAAACTACTGCAAAAGAGCCATTCAGCCAGTTACAACAGACCATTCAGAGCCCGGAATCTACTCAAGGTTCTTTGGTCCCCAAAAGACGGGAGACTGGAGACCAATATTGGATCTCAGCAGACTCAACAAGTCTGTGAGGAAGACAAGATTCCGAATGGTCACTCTTCAGTCAATTCTGCCCTTCTTACAGAAGGACAACTGGATGTGCTCAATAGATCTTCAGGATGCGTACTATCACATCAAAATTCACAGACGCCCAGGAGATTTCTCCGCTTCGGCTGGGGTCCAGTCATTTCCAGTTCAGAGCCCTGCCCTTTGGTCTCACTACAGCCCCCAGAGTGTTCACCAAATGTATGGCAGTGGTCATGGCTCACCTGAGACGTCAAGGATTCCAGGTGTTTCCGTATCTCGACGACTGGCTCCTTTCAGCCACCACCAGGCATCAGCTTATTCAAGCCAGGGATTACACAATAAGGCTTTGTACTCTTTTGGGCATCTCGATAAACTTTGAAAAATCATCCTTATCGCCCTGCCAGTCTATTACTTTCATAGGCGCAAACTTAAACACTGTTCGGATGTCAGCTACCCTTACAGATCAAAGAGTTTCAGACATTCAAAGTCATGTCAGGATCATTCTAGCCAACCAGAAAGTACAGGCCAGAATGGTTTTAAAGGTATTAGGCCTCATGGCTGCGGCCATTACTCTTCTTCCCCTGGCTCGCTTCTACATGCCTTCTTCAGTGGATGCTGTTCACACAGTGGTCGTACCAACAACTTCCAATGCGTCACCAGATTCTGGTGACACAGACTTGCAAAGATCATCTTGCTTGGTGGATCACATCTCCTCAGATTCACCAAGGCAGACACTTTGTACCCCATCCCCGATAGCCACTGTCACCACGGATGCCACCCTGATCGGGTGGGGGTCAATATCAGGGCAGGATGGTTCATGGGACGTGGCAGCCGCTCGAGTACCACCTGCACATAAATGTCCTGGAGATGAGAGCGTGCTTTTAACGCTGCAAGCCCTCAACGACTTTCTTCCCGTAGGGACAATTGCAGTCCACACAGACAACATGTCTGTAGTTTGGTATATCAGCAAACAGGGCGGAACCAAGTCCTACCCCTTGTGTCGAGAAGCCAGACTATGGCAATGGGCGATCTCCTCTCATCGGTTTCTGTAGCAACGCATATCCCTGGGAAAACCAACATTGTAGCGGACAGATTGAGCAGAGCTATTCTCATGCCTCACGAGTGGTCTCTCAAGCAATCTATAGCGGAAGAGATTTTTCTGGTATGGGGTCGTCCATGTTGCGATCTTTTTGCTACTCCCCAAAACAGCAAATGCCCAGACTTCTTCTCTCTTCCCTCTTCCAGGCCATCCCCAGAGATGCTCTGACCCAGGATTGGGCCGAGGGACTTCTTTATGCCTTCCCTCCTTTTCCTCTGATCCCTCAAGTTATCCAGAAAGCTACCGTTTTGAGAGCCAAATTGATTCTCATTGCCCCATACTGGCCTCGACAAGTTTGGTTCCTGCCTCCATCGTCACCTTTTGGTGCAGCCGTGGCATCTGGACCCAGTGCCAGATCTTCTGACTCACCAATCCGGTCAGCTGCACGGTCTATCCCTCTCTCAACCTCACAGCATGGTTGCTCCACTTCCTTCCTTAGCCAGGCTTCCTTTGATCTCTAATCCAGTTAGAGACATCATAGTAGCTTCTTAAAATCCTCTACCAGGAGGATTTATGCAAGCAAATGGAAACGTTTCTCTTATTGGGCTAAGGCCAAGAGTATTGATCCTTTCACTGCCCCTGTTCAGGCAGTCCTGTACTTCTTAGCAGAGATTTTTCATGCAGGCTCCTCTTCTTCCACAGTCAGAGTTCAAATGGCTGCTAGCTCGAACTTTCATGTCGGGATCAGATCACAATATTATGTCCCATAGGCTCTGCAGGGCCTTTTTGAAAGGAATTTTTTTACTCAAGCCTCCAATCAGGAATCCTCCTCCTCAGTGGGATCTAAATTTAGTGCTGACATCCTTGATTCTTCCCCCCTTCGAGCCAGCTGTTTCTTGTTCCCTGAAATTTATTTCTTGGAAAACTTTATTTCTAGTGGCTATTACATCAGCCAGGAGGGTGTCTGAACTTCATGCTCTATCGGTTCGACCCCCCTATTTGGTTTTTCACAAAGACAGAGTATCATTGAGAACTAATCCGACCTTTCTGCCTAAGGTCGCCTCAAAAACCAATTTGAATCAATCCATTGATCTCCCTGTATTTTTCCCAAACTATTCAGACAGAGCCGAACAAAAATTACATTATCTTGATGTCCACCGTCAACTCAGATATTATTTGGACAGAACAAAAAAAATTTAGGAAATCTGATCAACTTTTTGTTTCCTATGCGGATAATAAGAAAGGCCTTCCTGTTTCTAAAGTGACCTTGTCTAGATGGCTTTCTTCGGTCATCTCTGAAATTTATCTGCTCAGGGGGAAACAGCTGTGCTCAAAACCTAAAGCACATTCAACTAGGAGCTTAGCTACTTCTACAGCCTTTCAAGCTAGACTTCCTTTAGACACTATTTGTGCAGCGCCACTTGGGCCACTCCTCACACGCTTGTTTCCCACTACAAATTGGACTTGGCCTCCAGGGACAGAGCCAGTTTTGGCTCTACAGTCCTCAAGAGTCTGTTCCATTGAGCCACCCAGGATAGAGGTGCTAGGGACGCGGTCCCATCAAGAAGAATGAAGGCGAGATTGACAACAACATTAAGAAGTTATGTACCTACCATAACGCTCCATGTTAGTTGTCTTCTCTCGCCTTCTTTCTTCCCTCCCTCCTTCCCCAGGCCTGGACAGACCTTTCTAAGAAATTATTATGCTGAAGACCATTCAGACCTGGTCCTTCTTCCATCCTGTAGTTTTTCTTCCTTTTGGAAGTGTTTTATGATTGGTGTTATTGCCCTTTGTCATCAAACGAGATCTGGGTACTTACCGCCTTGCATCATGGGATATGGGGCTGCCTCGAGCTGGTAAAAGTTACTCTCGAGCTTAGCTAGTGCCGAGTCGGAGCCGAGGATCGGCTCCGAACCCATCAAGCAAGAAAGAAGGCGAGAGAAGACAACTAACATGGAACGTTATGGTAGGTACATAACTTCTTATTTTCTGCCAGTATTGTGGCATCACCCTTGCAGACAGTAGAATGCTGCTCAATGTCAGGATCATACCTGCCTGTGACATGCATTCTGAGAGCTCAATCATGTCTGTCTTCATGTAGTCCAAGGGAGGTACATCTCAGGTCATTCACACCTACATGGGCTATGATTGAGTCATACTGATACTTTGGGGTAAAATGACCTAAGTGGACTCACTCTCAAAGCAGGCTCAGCAGCACATAGACAGTGTCTAATCTTCCACCAGTGATCCAGATCTGACACGTGAATGTGGCATTACCATCTGGCCAGAGCGGAAGGTGACCAAGCAGCTGTTCATTCTGTGTGTGTGTGGGGGGGGGGCAGAATTCAGTCACTGTAAGGGTGACTTCAGGTGCAGAGCTAAGCATGCAGAAACCAGCATCATACCAGAGTTGGTAGCCTGTAAGTACTGCCTGTATGCCATGAGTTGCCACCCAAAGAACTGGCCTATATGTGCAACACAAGGGAGTCGCCTATCCCGCCACACTAAGCTGACTGGATCCTGTACCTGTATACAAATTAAGGGGGTAGACAATATGAGAGGACTGAAGGGGACGAGACTGAGGGGAACAAACAAGGGGAAGAATTAAAAATAAATAAATAAAATAAAACCATAGTCCCATAACGCATTTACTGTAATTACAAAATATGCCAGTGTGAGAACATGTTTTAAGGCTTCAGTATGACTCAGAAGTATTATTAAAATGGGACTGTTTTCTTAACCTGGGATATTTTTCAACTTTTATATAATTATTCAGAATCTTCTGAGGCTTCAGCATAGCACCTGAAGAAAGAAAAGAAAAAGTTAAATTTTACGCTGTACAATGTCTATGCTCATGACCCCTGTATTTAGTGTTTACTTTCTCCGGCATGCACGGATAGCAGCCAACACAGAGTACACTGATCTCAGTGTTGCCTTTTATAAGCTGCTTACTTCATTTACAATCCTAGTGCTCAATGGCCCACATCGCAAACCACAGAATACAAACATATTTACTTTCTGTTAACTGGTCATAGCCCATAAGAAATGGCAATCCATCGCTGCAGGCAACCCAAAAGCTGTTGCTGTGGTTACACTACATAACATACAACACAGAGCTGTGAAGATGCATTGTTACCTTAACTACCACCCTGTATCCAAACAGGCAAAACATGTAAGTTGCTTATATGCAAGGCGCACCACTGATCAGTACCTGTAATACTCAAGGATACAGAATCCATGGATTAATAACATTTTCATCACCTCAGTGAGTGTTTGAAGGTGTACAAAGCACATAGAATGCAGTTCTGTCTTATTTCTTCATTAAACAAAGATGCACATGCTGGCTGTACACCTTGCAGATGCTAGAAAAGCAATGAAGTAGTGAAGTCTGTGCAGAGAGGGAGAATATATTCACTAGAGATGTTAAGATGTTTTATGTATACCCCATGTACACGGTACAAGACATACCATCCTCTCTGACAGGTATACCAGCTTCAAATCCGCCACATTCAGTGACTAAATAGGTATGTCCTGTAACTGATGCTGCCTGAAGTGCCTCATTCAAAGCCAAGAATACAGCTATTATCCACCCACCTACAATTAGCTATACAATCCTGGTGGATTTTCTGTACTTTACAGTGTACGTAGTCCTGCATATCTATCAGGTGTCTCTGGCTGGCCTGCATGCTGCATTTCTGCCCCTTCTTCCTCCTCATAGTGTTAAACTGCATAGAGATGACAACCAACAGCCTTTAAAGCATTGTTGTCTACGTGGTTAAGAGGACATGTTCCATGCAGCTGTCACACCTCAGAAGGGACGCTTTTCTTCACATCTCTGTGATTATCACACTCTGTCCTTCTTCTCCTCTTCTTCCTGGCTTGGGAAGCCACAGTGGATCATATTGCACTGACAACTTACTGCTGTGCAGCTTAAAATGAGCAGCGCACTCCAAGAATGCTGCAAAATTACATAAATGTCTTACTGATATTAAGAACACATCCCTCTTTTGGATGACCAGTGCACTCCAAGAATGCTGCAAAATTACACAAATGTGTTACTGATATTAAGAACACATCCCTCTTTCAGATGACCAGTGCACTCCAAGAATGCTGCAAAATTACACAAATGTGTTACTGATATTAAGAACAAATCCCTCTTTCAGATGACAGTGCACTCCAGGAATGCGGCAAAATTACACAAATGTGTTACTGATATTAAGAACACATCCCTCTTTCAGATGACCAGTGCACTCCAAGAATGCTGCAAAATTACACAAATTTGTTACTGATATTAAGAACACATCCCTCTTTCAGATGACCAGTGCACTCCAAGAATGCTGCCAAATTACACAAATATGTTACTGATATTAAGAACACATCCCTCTTTCAGATGACCAGTGCACTCCAAGAATGCTGCAAAATTACACAAATGTGTTACTGATATTAAGAACACATCCCTCTTTCAGATGACCAGTGCACTCCAAGAATGCTGCAAAATTACACAAATGTGTTACTGGTATTAAGAACACATCCCTCTTTCAGATGACCAGTGCACTCCAAGAATGCTGCAAAATTACACAAATGTGTTACTGATATTAAGAACATATCCCTCTTTCAGATGACCAGTGCACTCCAAGAATGCTGAAAAATTACACAAATGTCTGTTACTGATATTAAGAACACATCCCTTTTCAGATGCATAGGCACTCATCACTCTGATGCTATGTGAGCATGTGTGTAAATCTTTGTCCTGTAAAATCTAAACAAATGCGCACACACACACACACACACACACACACACACACACACACACACACACACACACACACACACAGTCAGACATGTGCATTTAAACACAGTATTGCATCCCGCATATAGTATTCTACATGTTAAATACATTTTTATACATTCACACGCACACAGATATATCTGTGTGAGTTTATGTGTAGACACACGTATAGAGTTACGCATACCTCTCAACCTCTTAGAGCAAGAAATCTGGACAAAGCCATAAATAATGGAGCGACAAAGGTCCAAAAATAGGTACAATTTTTAAATATTGCTCTTGCAAACTTAAAAAGTTGATAGAATAACAAGTTTTACATTAGTATACATTTTCTGAAGGGTATGAAGTCTGAAACTCAAATGTCTGCCATTATTTTCTGACTTCAGTCTTCAATAATTTGTCAGTTATTTTCTAGAAAACCACAATTCTGTGAAAAACAGAACAAAAATATGAGGCAAAAATCTGGACAGTCTGTGGAAATCTGAAGAGTTGAGAAGTATGAAGGGATGCAGTTGCTTTATGTAATAATTTGTAGAATGGCACAAAACAGCTTGAAGGTTTACTAGATGATAAATTAATACTGGCCTGCAAAGTCTCAAACTGCTCTTTTCCTTCAAAGATAGAATCAGGTTATTAGGTTGTTACATTATAAGTCATTCTAACATTAACAAAATAAAAAAAAACACAACCTAAAAATCCCTTATAGACTATGAAAGGTGATAGTGCCAAATGGGTGCATTACGTGGGGTGCCAGATACCATTGATACAGCTTTCATAAGTAGCTGATATGCAAGAATTCTAAGTTTTCATCAGTATACCCCAGTAAGATGGTGTGACATAGGTTGAACCCTAAGGAGAACTGCTCACACTCAGTGAAATTGTAAATAACGTTATCAGTGTTGTACTCTTGTGTGCTACAGTGCTGCACACAAGGTTTATGGATCTGGCACACAGATTTTGTATGGAAGAGGTTTCTCTGTTGTATAACATTCCTTAAATGTTGTTAATCAAGTTTATGCAATGAAGAAAACTATACAGACAGACCTCATGTGCTATTTATACCACTAGGGGAAATTCCATTGGGGAACGTGTACTCTTTTTTTTTATAGTTACTGTGGGATCTTCTGTCATCCACCTGAGTTAGCACTAACTCAGGCAGAGGGGGTCACAGTTTGACATCTCATCTGAGTCGCGACCTTAAGAAAGCTCACAGCTTACTTTTAATTATTACCCTTCTTCATCTTGATGTGCTCGACCCGTTTGGTTGTTTTGCTTTGCACACTCACATTTCCAACAGGTGATTTGAGCCACATTACTCCTTAGTCACTGTTTCCTGCAAACCCCTTCATTCTGTCTTCCATAACCTTAAACCTGTTTAAAAAGACCAAGTCTGTTTAGCTTATCACTAAAGCTGGATCCCAAACTTACTTTCTTAAGTGCTTTTATTGAATCACTTACAGCATAATATGGCTTAGTATACTTCTTTGGCCAACAACCCTAAAGGGCTACTTATGTTCTTTTGCTGACTCACCACCCTACTTTCCAACTGCTTGCTGTTTTCAAGAGTCCACCCCGTGGATAGCTGCACCTCTGTTACTGACTATGGTCATCCCTCAAGCTGTTCTCTGTGGATGCAGTACTGATGAATACTTCTTCTTCTTCTTTATCCCGGTTAGGCCAGCGATCAGATCGGATCACAGCAGATGTGTTACAAGTGGAGTTGTGCAGCAGAGCCCGGCAGCCAACCGCCCAGCACCACACTTGCACACACTCACACCACACACACACCACACGAATTTATCAATCCACCCAATGCATGTCAGCAGAGTGGATGTGGGAGGAACCGGCACCCGAGGAAACCGACCACAGGGAGGACATGCAGACTCGCTGAAGAAACCCACCCCAGAGGAAGGATCAAACCGGAGAACCTCTTGCTGTGAGGCGGCAATGCTAACCACTGCACCACCGTGGCCACCCCATGCAGTACTGATGAATACACCACTATATATTTCTTGACTTCCACTTTTTCCATTTTCTTTCCCTCCATTATTTTTTTATCTCAAGTATGTTGTATAGAGTGTACTCCTTAACCTCATATACCTGTACATTTTGGGACCTTATGCAAGATTATACAAGTCAGTAGAATAATGTATCCATCTTTTTCCCCATCACCATTGATTAGTTTTGCCATAGAATGCCCTTTCAATCACTCCTGGCATTTATTGGTTGGCTTATTTCTATGTAGACTTGTTCTTGGGATTTGATGTGTATCATACTATTGGTTTCATTGGCTTTAGTACACTTTTTAAGTCCTTGTAAGTCCTTGAACCAGTATGTACATTGATAACATGAAGACCTGTGCATGTAGTCTAGTTAACCACCTTTCTTCTGACATCTAATTACAGCTTTGTTTCCATTCCAAAGCTGTACAGGTACTGCTAGCCAGTGCAAAAGGCCCACTCTGTAAGACCTTATCACATGTCTACTGTCAAAAAAGGGAGGACATGGTTTTAGCTTTCCTACCCCCATTTGGCCATAATTTCACATCTGGAATGGTAGTAGAAGCAGTTGCTGTAGGTGGTAGAGGGAGATGAACTTCACTCATGCCAGTGGGCCATCTGTTGGTATATATTTTAGTTATTGATGCAAAATGAACCTACTTTTGCAGTGGTAATAGTTGAAACATTTTATTACATAGCCGCTTGATATCAGCATGCACTAGTGTCTGTACTTTCAAAACAAATGTTAAGATATCCCCTTCATTCTCTCCATTCTCTACTCCCTTCTAAGCATTTCAAGAAGCTTTCAGAGAAGTGATTACTTATTTTGTAAGTCTATCTCTTTTTCTTTGGCATGCACTTCCCCTTTGTTATTCATCAAATCTTTAATAGTGACCAATACCTAGAGTATCCTCATTTCAGCCATTTTTGTTCTTATCAAAAAATAAAGCTGATCCTTGTAAAACAGACATCATTACTACAAAATATTTCAACACTCTCACACCTCTTGGTGCTGTACATCTACTGAACTATTTGCTGAAGGGGAACACCGCTGCTTTGTTCTCTTCTCTTCTCTTCTCTTCTCTTCTCTTCTCTTCTCTTCTCTTCTCTTCTCTTCTCTCCTCTCCTCTCCTCTCCTCTCCTCTTCTCTTCTCTCCCTTCCCTCCTCTCTTCTCCTGTCCTCTCCTTTCCCCTTCCATCATCTCTTCTCCTCTCCTCTTCTCTTCTCTGTTTTCTGATTATTATATCACATAACCCAAAATGATCTCAGTAAATGCAAGCAGCTGTCATAAGCAAATATTTTGCATGGATTCACATATCCCACAATTCGAACCTAATTAATTACAATGATTTTTTTACTAAATTATTCACACCTATGTAAATTGGCTGCATGTCACTTCATTGTGCACCTTTCCACACCATCAGGTGACTGATAAATTAATAATAATACTAGTGTCACATGCTACAAGAAGTCATTTCCATTTTTCTTTGTCTTTGTCTCAGATATTCACTGCTGTTGCAAATATCCATTTTTCCTGATAGAAATGTCTACAGTTGTACTCTTCAAATTTAGTTCTACAATATGAATAATTTTAATTAAAAAGTAAATCAATTTAAAGAGATAATATAGCAAATACACGCAGCCATGTGTTTTAATAATTAACTCACTCCTTTTAGGACCTAAAACCATTTTTAGTACATGATAGAAAATTAAACATTTGGACTGCAAGATGCTGTTTTGTAATTAACTGATACACACCAGTTCTACTACTTTTCAGTTAGCCAGCATAAAATAAGTGACAAACATACTTTTGAACTTACAGCTGTTGGTTCCTTATTTTGGGTTTTATTTATTGTTAAAACAAGTAAGTGAACTAATCTGAAATAGATCATTTTTTCCATGTTCAGACCAACAGGCAATAACAGAGTACAGCAGTATCACTGAAATGAATTAAATAATAAATTATACCAAAAGAGTAAATCATATACAGTATGTTTATTAAGTCAAGAAAGAAAACAAATACCTTATCCAAAATTGCAAGCACACAGTCATGATTTGCAGCATGCACATCAAAACAACTTATTTAAAACACAGCTATGTGTTTCCCAAGTGTTCAGGCAAATAAAATAGAAATCACTTCAGGTAATGCAATTGCTATATTGTACTAACACGTTCACTATCTTTAAAGGGGAAGATACTTTAAGGAAAATGAGATAATGGAGATAAATCATTAGCACAGAATATCATGTAAATTTTGTATAGGGGTGATATAATACTGCATGTAATACAGAAAATGTATGATGTTTATCAAGACCGTGGACAAATCCTTTTCATAAAATACATTGCCTGTGCTATGTAGATGTCTTACAGAAAATAAACTGTGTTTTAAATGTTTGGAGTGTTCACTCTCTAAGTTATAAGTGCTCACATTCAGTAGAGTTATGCCCCCACCTTGTCACATTTATTTAAACCACATTCATGTCTGACCTCTAAGGGTGACTTTAGTTAAATGGTGACAAAATGTAAATATCTATGTATTGTACTATAGAAACAAGTTCAACAAGAATGCTAGTAAGATTCAGTGGCAGCTGGTGACTTCAAATCAGAGGAGGGCTGCAGGAGACAGGTGAATGGATGGGGTCAATGGGAAGGGGTGTGGCCAACCAGAAAGGGGAGGAGCTATTCTCAAAACCACAAAAACTGTAACTTTAATTAAATACACTGCCCTGGGTGCCAAACCGTCATTATGAGAGTCCAATTGAGACAAAATGAAGTGTAGAAGAAAAAAAATATTTCAATGCATTGGCTGCATGACAGCTTACTTAATATCTAGATGGAAACAAAAAGGTTGTGAGGCATGAAAAAATAAAATACTTTTTAAATACATTACTGGAATGTCAGTCAAAATCAAGTATAATAAAAAGAAGCAGCACTCAACGCAAGCCACTTCTTGCACTGTAGTTCTAATTATAATTTATATTCAGCTTTATTAAAGTACCAAGTAAATTGTTGAAAGAAGCAATCTCTGTGATACCCCCACTTGTAAAATGTTTCTTATCCAAAAAAGACCTTCTGCCTGACAACTATCTACTTGTTTCATGGGGAAAACAGGATCAAAGTAAAAAAATGAAAAGCAAACAAGAAACAAGCTCAAGATACATTGCTTAAAGGATTACTGTACAGGTAATAGACCACACATGATAGATTGGCATTCTGTTTGGTTTACAGGTAAAGCCTGCAAAGATGACTGCAAGTCTCCAATAAATGTAATGAGCTTCTTAAAATAATGTAATCATGTCTTTATATTACAAATACTGTCATATGCATTTCAATACCCAAGGCTTATACATTATCTAGTTATGTAAGTATTCTCTGCATGGCAACAACAGGAAGGCTTTCAATGTTGGCAATTCTTTAACAGTATGCTTATTAAAGCTTACTTGCATCTTACAACAAGCTTACCTGATGGTCATTAAAGCATTGCTACTTAAACACAGAGCAACAGGCACTTTCTGAGTAGTAATAAGCATAAATCAACAATATAAAAATATGACAGAAACCAGAACATTCTGCAAAATAAAGGACAGAATAAAAGTAGCACTTGTGACTACCTTGGATGGGGGGATACTCTGCACATTTACACTGCATAACTGCTCCTTGCCTTGCTTGGACACATCCAGAGTCACTACATGGGGGAGTGGGGTGCAACAAGTATGTCATAATTTGAAAAGTCTCTAGCTGACTGTGATGGCCCTGACACATTTGTCATACCTCTCAACCTCAGAACAAGAAATATGGACAGAGCCATACATAGAAGTGGGACAAAGGCCCAAAAATAAGGACAATTTTTAAATATTGCTCTTATAAACTTAGAAAGATAATAGAATAGTAGGTCTTGCATTAGTATGAATTTTCTGAAAGGTATGAAATCTGAAACTCAAATGTCTGTCATTATTTTCTAACTTCAGTCTTTAATGATTTGCCACTAATTTGCCAAAAAACACAATTTTATGAAAGATGGACCAAAAATGCGATGCAAAAATATTAAATAGCCACACAATACAGCTGGGAACCTGTCAAAGAAGGGACACTTTTTTAATATTAGTACTGCTAGCTTGAGCAGCTGACAAAATAAAAGAATATACATGCATTTCCGAAATAAAAGTAATCTGTAACTCTGATTATTACAGTTATTTCTTAATTGTAAGCCCTCCACGTTTTCTTCCAAAATTGACATTTTGTGTTGGGATTATTAGGGGGAAGAGCAACATTTTGAGCAAAAATCGGGGACAGATGAGAGGTTTGGCTATGCCTAATTCTATAAAGCAATTTATTTGCACATACCTCTCAACCTGTTAATGCAGGAAGTCTGGACACGGACAAATATACTGGGGGAACATATAAACAGTACTATAAATTGTTGTATAAACTGAGACAGTTGATAGAATAACAGGTCTTGCTTTAGCATGCATTTTTCTGAAGGTTATGAAGTCTGAAACTCAGTGACTGTCATTATTTAGTGACTTAATTCCTAAATTATTTGCCAGAAAACCACACATTTTATGAGGAACAAAACAAAAATAAGGAGCAAAAATCTATTCATTCTGTGAAAATCTGGACAGTTGAGAGGTATAGTTCAGCCAGGGCTGTCTTTGAGTTTGCCGCCCTTCCCCCTCACAAAATCATGGTCGAATGGAGCCTCCCCTGCAGCCATTCCAATGAACCATTACTTGGCTATTTCACCCCATTTACCATAAACACTAATGTGCATACTGCTTTACTTCTACCATGATTTGGACTTCATTTGAAAGTTTTATTTTGCATTTTACAGCACAAACACTTAAGACATCTGCTAAATAAAGCAATGCAATCTCACAATGAAAACAGCATTAAAACTTCTAAGCCCTTGAAACTCACATTCATTGAAACAGCATTAAAACCCACATTCAAAGAAAATACATTTTGCCAGTGGCAGATAAAGATTAACTTTGGGCTGTTTTCAAATCATAGGCCCCTTGCACAGGAAACATACATGTGGTCTTTGATACACCTTCCTGACTGTATTAAATTATATTCCTTGCACAATATAGTACAGTTGTTAGACGACATTTTAAATTTGTTTTGAACATTTTTCCAGTAAACAATGAAACAAAATGCATGCACCAGTAATGACAAAATTGCCCAATTCAGAACATTTTTCCAGTAAACAATGAAACAAAATGCATGCACAAATAATGACAAAACTGCCCAATTCAGTACATTTTTATCATAAAAGTCTACTCAAACTTCTACAGTCCACCAGTATCAGTAAATATGCACAATCCCTGAAGACGTAAAGTCATCTAAATAAGTCCAGATTAAAGAAATCTGTAACTAATGAAGAGGTTGCTGCTAGCAAACAACTTTATATTTCATTGTTTCATCTACAAATAAATTCCCCTTTGCCCTTGAGGAATAAATTGCCTAAGTTGCATTAAAAAAATGATAAGCTAGTAATATTGCAATAGGGAATGGATGGCAAACTGATAACAGGTTCATAGTTACTAGGTATCTTCACCAAAAAGGACTGCAGCATCCGCCCCCTTTACAATATAGTACATTATGTGCAATGCATCTACCTACTGTGGGAGTAGAACCCACAGCCTTCTGCATCAAAAGCAGCTACACTACCTATTGTGCTATTAACAATGCAAGCAGACTTGGCATAAGCAGCACTAAACATTTGTTCCCCTCTGCTCTCAGCTTCTTGTAAAATCTACTTGACACTCAGCTGCATCTCTGAACTTTGCAGACAAGAAATCTGGAAAAATCCAAAATTTAGGGGGGGGGTGCAAAAGACCAATAAATAGGGGCACATTTTAAACATTGCTTGTATAATGTTGGAAAGTTGTTAGAATAAAATGTTGTGTTACCGCCATACATTTCACTGCCAGGTATTGAACCTAGGACCCTGTGCAAAACAGTCAGCACAACATACCACTTTGCCAAATCATCTGTTTTATGAAAGAAAGGAAGACTGAAACTTAAATGGCTACCATTTAGTGAATTCATTTCTCACCATAGCTGTCAGCATCTTAGCACAAAACACCTGAACAAAGCCCATAATGGGGGATTACAACCCTCAAACATATTCAGTGAGTTCAGTTATCACCATAGCTCTCAACCTTGGCACAAAAAACCTGGATGAAGAAAATAATGGGGGAATACAGTCCAAAAGACAGGGACAAATATTCATTGAGGACACCAGAGCAAATCCACACAAACACAGGGAGGACATGCAAACTCCACACAGAAGGCACCCCAGCCAAGAATCAAACCAGACAACCTGTAGCTGTCAGGCAACAATGCTACCACTGCACTACTGGCTGTGTTAAGTAACACAAATACAGAAACCACAGATTTTTATGAGGAACAGAACAGAACAAATATGAGTCAAAAATCTGCAAATGTTTTACAAATGGTGGTGAGTAGGGAATTCAGGCTCTTGTCACTTGGGCCCAAGGTATAGGGTTCAAGCCTTATTCTCTACCCACCACCATGTAGCAACTGGGGCATTTTACAGACACACACAATCCTCCATGGCAGCTAAGTCCTCCATAGCAATTCTGTCCAGACACCCTACCTGCAGATCTTCCGTGGCAGTGAAGTCCTCCGTAGTGACTTGATCACCGGTCTGTCCTCTATAACAGCCTGTGCACAGGCTGTTCTGGGTCTCCCCGCGAGACGTGAGTAGGCTGGAGTCTGCAACCTGCGGGCGATGCAGTCTGGTGTTCTTCTGGTCTGTGTGGTTGTTACCACACCGACTTCTGGGCTGGCAGAGCAGAATTCCCTGCCTTCTCTATCCAGACTGCCTAACAGAGCAGTCTGGAGTTCAGGAATGAAGCACGCATGCGTGCATGGAGGTCTGGACTGCCTAACACAGTAGTCAGGAACTAAGCATGCATGTGTGGAGTTCCAGGACTACTTGTGAAATTTTTTTTATTTTTTACAGTGGGGTGGAATTTATTTTATTTTTTTTTACAGGTGGGGGGCTGCAGTCCTGCAATCCTATAGCACGAGCCGCCCCTGGTAAGATTCTGCAGTCTTTATATGTCTGAGGCCATAAAACAGAGTCTTTACAGTGCTTAATGGTTTTTACATTAATATTTCAGTAAGGCAGTGAATTGCTTAAATTCTGGGGCCTCCAATAAAGATGTGAGCCACATGGAGTTGTACAATTTAGTCAGCATGGATGAACTCTGTGAAATCTGTAGATTTCATATGATATAGTAAATCATTTGTATTTGTTTCTTAAAGGTAAAAAAAATACTGAAGATTCTGATGTAATTTCTTTATTTATTTATCACTACATAACTAGGTGGCTGCCCTTTTCACTAAGGGGAAAAACAGTAAAATGTTTAAATTGTAGTGATTTCAGATTGTCAAAAACAATACCTTTTATGCTTTGTAATATCTTTCAAGTAGTAGGAAGTTATAATGCTCTGGCCTTGACTTCTTTTGATTATGATTTACAAAGTGTAATTTTCTGTAAAAGGGGCTGTTTGCCCTGCCACAGATATCCAGATACAGAATAGGCTAATTTGAAAGATAACAGAAATTAGAAATTACATGGCAGAGAAGCTTCTGTTCTACAAATGTTTCAGTGATACAGACAAAACATTGCAAAAGCATTGCACTTATATTACTGAAAGATAGGTGATATGAAACATTAATACCAGCTATGTTCCTGGAATTCATATTCCAGTGCCAGGAGTTTTGTAAAATGTATAGAAATTTGAAAAAAAAACAAGCTGAGAAAATATGGTCATTAATATTCTTCACTAGTACATTCTCTGCAACAGGTTTTATGCCACAGATGTCACAGCTACTGTTTTGTCTTTTTTGGATAGTTTTAGAAAGTATTCATAAAATGAAACAGCAGCTACAAGATGCTGCAATTACTGAGTTTTGTAATTTGCCACATAATAATATGCTCTTAATGCCTGTTTGGTCCTGTTATATGCCATGTAAAACATGTGCCTAGAAATTGACCTTGTGTACAAAATGTATTAATAATTTACAGTTATAAATTGGTGATAGCAAGCTATTTAAGACCAGATATATTGCCCAACATCCATTGCTCTATTCCTGTGAATGAAAGATTGGTCAAAAGTCCTGCTTGCCGTTACAGTGCAGGATATTAATTGTTTTGATTTGCTTTGCATTTTTATTCCCATTCCCCCGATAGATGAAGGGAATGTAAATGCCCCGGGAATTCATTACTTATGAAGACCTTAGATTAGTGTAATCTAATCAAGTCAGTCTCTCACACTGAGGTATTAGCCTGCTGACAGCTTCTAACTGGCATCCTTAGACAATCCAACATCTGTCCAACATCCAAGACCACTCTATGTGGGAGTCTACATTTGATTTTAATCCATACAAGTAAAATCATTAAATGTCCAGTATAACGTGAGTTAGTTCTGGCCATTCTGATTAGGTTTTAATGACTTTTGGTAATTAAAGGTAAACAATTTGCATAGCTTTCCAAATCGAGTGAAATTCAAATTTGGAAGTTGACAGTCTTGTTTTTATAAGGTAGTCACAGATGTCAAATGGAGTTTTGATTTGCTCTTAGAGCTTTCATCCCATTTTCACCCAAAGTTTTTATTTATCATCTAATGAGAGAATAGTGATGATAGACTTTGTTAGAATAATACTAAGAAAATTCTTAAAAGGATATATACATAAATATATCATATGTTTATATATATATATATATATATATATATATATATATATATATATATATATATGTGTGTGTGTGTGTGTGTGTGTGTGTGTACACACACACACGTAATATGTATGGGTAATGTGATACATGAACTATTTCTACTATATCGTCAATGAAAGAGTTTTCTGATGAGTGGTGGGAAAAGAAGTTATTAAATTCCCTACTCTTCAAGTACAATATGTTTCGTGTAACACAGAAAATAGATTACATCTTCCCTTCTTAGTTTCAATTATCTTGTACTTTAAGACTAAAGAACAAATTTTATGACGAGTGGTAAAATCACAAGTTATGACATCATGTAATTGAATCTCACAGTGTAAATTATTTCATGTTTCGCACAAAGTAAATCCAAAAATCATCATCATCATAATCAATACTCCATTTTCCCATTTTCTCCGTGGGGTCAAGATGTTGTATCAGTTGTTACCTCTCTCGATTCAGTACTAGGAATCAACTTCAGCAATCATGCCAGGAGATTGAAAATGATATCATCCACATTCATAATCATTTAAAAAATATGTGAAGACAGTGACCCCTACTCAACCATGCAAGAGATAGTACCTTCGTAACTAATTTTTAGGCAACCAAAATACAGAGGAAATAACACATTAGTTGAAGTAACTGGCTCAGAAAAAATAATGTACACAGATTCAAAGATACTTACTAGGCTGTTGCTCCATGAGGGTCTTTAGACACTTATGCATATATTCCCATGATGATTTTAACCCTTATATTGTAAGTACAAATAACCCAGAGATGAGCAGAACATTTAAATGTTGCCCGATCCATGAGGGACAAGAGTGCTAAGCCAGGGATGAACTTGCAGTTACCCATCCGTTCATCCTGATGTCATTTGAATAGTGTGATTTGTGATTTGATTTGACTAGGAAGGGAGTAACAATTGGTAGAGTCCAAAGTTGTCCCATGCTGGGGAGGACAAAGTCCAGAAATCTCTTGGCATAAAAGTTAAAGGATGTTCATGGAGGTGTAGTTGAAGTCTACTAGGATAACGTTGTTTGGCTTAATGCATAGGGTATCCATGCTAGTTAACTAGAAAGTATGTCTAACTAATCCGGAGGTGAAGTGTTTTTTTTTTTTTTACAAATATGGAAACACCATTACCTTTAGTGACTTCATCTAGTGCAGTGGGCCTGAATGTGTGGTCAGCATTAGAACCCTGCAGTAATGGGGGTGCTCTCAATGGCCTTGAACCAAGTCTCCATAACAATGCATAAGTCAGTGTTTTCCAGTATAAGGAATGCTTAAAGGGGTGGAGCTTTTTGTTAAGGCTTCTAGCATTGAGCAGCAATACCTTTATGTCATCCAGATTTTGTTTTGTTATGTTTGAAGCTTTTGAGGACTGACATTGCCTAAAAATGGCACTATGGATGTGGATAAAATTTTAACCAGTACAGAAAAAAATACTAAATAAATAAATAAAGTACAGAAGTGTAGTTGGCTCAACCAGCAGCCTGTGCCTGTCCCGTGAACCAGCACCTCACCCCCTCAGCTCTTTAAGTGAAGAACAAAAATGGACATTCATTCTTCTGGCATACAAACCAGGTGGCCAGATGCAAAACATGCCACCCTCCCTCCTGTCCAGCCATTCAGGTTCTGTTTCTGTGCCCTGCCTCCGACTCTCTTCCATTATATTAAAAAAAAATAATACCAAATTCTTCTTCTTATAAACTCTAGCAAACTGCTTGCTACAAATGTAGCAAACAGCTGTTGCAGTTTATACCCTGTCTGCATGGAGTGCTATGGTGCTCATGTTTTACTTAACAAAAAAAAAAAAAAAAACTTCTTATAAACTACAGCAAACAGCTTACTACAAATGTAACAAACAGTTGCTACCATTTATACTTTGCCTGCATGGAGCACTAAAGTATTTTTTTGTTTTTTTTTTACTTTCAAACTGTTGCAAACTGATTGCTGCACTGTAACTAGCAGTTGCTATGGTTTAGACCACACACACAGAACTATAGAACTCAGGTTTAACCTCAAATGCAATACCAGCTTTTAAAATCCAGTTTTGCATTAGAGATCCAGATCATCTGGTCATGCCCCCCCTCAACACTTTGCACCTGGGGCAATTGACCCTCTAGCCCTTTCTTAGCTATGCTACTGAACTATTAGTATTCAGAAATCTTCGGGGGATAGGGCAGACCATCCCTTATCTATATCTATGTGTATATCTATATCTATATTTATACTGGGCCCCCTTTGAATGGCACCAGAAGCTAAACCAATTACTTAAGTCAAGAATCTTTTGTTTGTATTGCAGCATCTTTCTTTGTGAAAGTAAAATGCTGCTCAAGACTATGCCCATACCTACCTCGGACACTAATTCCAGGCTCTCCATCATGTATTTCTTTATATAGTCCAGGGAGTTATGACTTAAGTCATTTACACCTATGTGTACTATAACTGTGTCATACATGTATTTGTAGTGCAAAGACCTGAGTGCCTGCGCAATGTGGCAAATCCTGGTGCCTGATAGGCAACTGACTGTGACTCTCTTCTTGCACAGTCTGGTGAATGGTACATCTGTGCGTCACCTTTAACTAGGATGTTGAGTTGTATAAATGTTTGCCTTATGGGCTTTTAAACTGTGACAATGTGACTCTGATGTATGTCTCATGATGGGTGCTGCTTGTTTGGTACGTTTGATAGATTACTGAGGGTGTTTGTTTCTTAGGCTACATTTAGGAGATTTTTGTGGTTCAGGCAGGTTATTTTTAAGGGCCTAAGCATATGTAGATCTGTGTCTTTAGTCTGATCTGTTTTGATAGGTTTAGTGTGGTGTTGTGTGGTACTGACAACCTGTCATTGTTTGTAGTGTCTTCATGTGAGAATTTTGCCTCCAGTAGTATTAAATAACTGCAGCTCTCACACACTGTCAGTTTGTTTAAGTAGTAGGTAGTTCTCAGTAAACACGACAGTTGCTGCATTGTCTCAGGATGCCCATTTCAACTAAGCTTAGTACAGAGATGGTTGGAAATTGCAAATCCATGATTCCCCTTAATTGCTAATATGTTACCAGTATTAAAACCTTTTTATAGAATAACATTTGCATTTTTTTTTCAAAACAGACACCCATAACAATACCACCATTTAACATAGTGTCCTTATCAAAATTGTGTTCTGCATATCTACAAGTTTGATGAAATGCTTTCAGAGTTGTATGTTTTAATAAGCATGATCGGCAGCTGCTTTCTTTGACACACAAAATGGAATAGAAGCAGCTATTTCATTTGGAAAGAAAGTGATTGCACCATGCAGTGTTTATGTTATGTTTAATGTTTTAAACTAAACAAAATTTAAATGTATTTGTGTGCCATGCATGTATATCTATTGCATTTTACATATTGAGGTATCCCATTAAATGAGGATGTACATTCTACAAATATTGGAAAGGCATGCATAACAGTAAAATTGAATTACCTAGTTATTTAGACATCATTAGAGGCAATAAGGCAAGATCAACAGTTTAATGTTTCAAGTGACCAAACACGCTTATTGTAAATGCAGTTTGCATACACAGGTCGACATTTTATTTAATTTTACATTGTATGTATAGTGTACCACAGTCCTGCTGAATGAAAATATCAAAGTTAAAGTGTTTTCTGACAAGCCACATGTATAAATTCTAAAGGGGTTAACTGTTTGAATTGCTTCTCTATATTTTGCAGATATGTGTAGAGGATGTATGCAAGATTAAATGAACATGTCAAGCACAGGTGTATATTTAGGTCACACAGTCAAATGCAGGTCATACAGAACAGGTTTAAACCAGATCTCTTCTAAGGAATTAAAGTGTCCATTCCCTTTAAGCTCACACCATCCTTTACTGCTACAGGTTTTGTCATAACATTAAAGGTCTGTAATTAACACTTCTTCATATTGTAAATGGCTTAGATGCCAGTTTGATTTTATTTGCTTTCAGAAAGCTTTTTGTAATGTAATCTATTCACACTTCCAAGGCCCAGATTTGATGCATTAATGTTTTGAAGTATTGCAGGTCTGTTATTTAATTTAAACTGGTATTTAATTTGTCCTCCCATTTACTGTTGTTATTCCTGAGGCTGCATTTGTGAAAGAGCCTCTGTAGTGATCAATAGAGAGGACAATTTATAATAAACCAGGCAGTAAACACAAATTAATTTAGATGTTGCATCCAAAAATCAAGTCACAAAGCAGCTTACATCAAGTGATTGGTTATGTAGCAGTGATCATGACAACTTAACAGTTTCATAAAAAAGGTAAGACTAGCTCCACAGTGTACCTCATCATTGAAGAATCTTGGCTAAGATTATCACTTAAATTATGGTCAGTTATACTCCCGAATGTGAATTTTCTATATTTATGAAGAGGTCAGTGGTGGCATAAAACAGATGGCATACTGTTTTTGAGTGTCCATTTCCTATCGTCATTCTTCCAACTTTATTGTCCCCAGCAGTTAAACACAGTTTTAAGAATCTCTTAATACCGTGGCTATTTTTCCTGTGATTTCTTTATTTGCTAATCTGTCCAATCCTATTATTATCGTTTTCACACAGTAAATCCATGCTGGTACTTGTCAGCTAGCTGGCCTATTTCTGAAGATTGCTTACTGAAACTGCTTTTCTTTTCATGTCTTTGCCTTGCGGTCAGTGTTCCTATAAATCCATGGTGGGATTTGCATTCTTTCACTTGGATTATATATTTTTGAATATATTAACTGCAAAAATAATAACTTCTAGCCAGATTGAGAGGGTATAAACTAGTAATATTATATTCCTTCATAATTACAGACACCAGTTGTATTGGATTTTAGTTACAACACTTTTCTTGCCATTTTATTTGATGTTCTTAAATACAAGTCCTGTGATCATGAAGAATCCTCAGGTAAACTGTAAAGGTCTTTGCTAAGCAGTTTGAAGCTACCTAGACTAGACAGCTATTGATGAGAAAATAAACATTCTTCCCTTTTTGCCATAAAGAAAGTCACTTTATGTAAAATTACATAGAGCCCTTTAGAGCCCTTCTTACCTCCCTTGTTTTGTCATTTTCCAAATTGGCTGAATGTTAGCAGAACACCTCTTCCAACCTCATCATATTTGGTATTTCTTGATTAGGCTGGTACCAAACAACACATACACACCACCATTTTAACCTCAGCTGCTATTTCCCAGTCATATTTAACTTAAATGAATGATTACCACGGACATCTTACTCCATGTTTAACTACCAACGATGTTGATGCTAGGAAACATACACTGCCATCCTGATTCCAGGTTCTTAGGAAACTTTGGCCCTAACCTTCCCCCCTTTTAGTAGTTACCAGACATGCCAAAATCGGCAGTGTGGTATGTTTTGCTTACAGCTCTTCAAAGCTGTTTGTATTCTTTGACTAGTGTGTACAACTTTCTTTAACAAATAGCACGCCTACAGTCCCTAATCTGTGAGATGTCTCTACATTCATAAAACAGATAATGGGGCATCCTCCACTCCATCCCCAAAGAATGGACAAGCTGAATTCAGCTGCTCATTCCCACTGCATCACAGCTGGCTTTGCTATTGTCAAGGTTTACTAATCAAACTCAGATCAGTTGGGGCACAGTCTGACCTCCATTCATCTCTACCACACTTGGCCAGATTGCCCTTCCTTTTCTCATCCTAACATTATGGCTCCAGCTTCCAATACCTGGTAATACATTTGTCAGTTCCCTAAACCTCACTTATTGCTATCAGTTCTCAGTCATTAATTTTTAGGAATGTATCTTTGTATACTCCTGTAGGCTGTTCAAAACATTGATGGCGCTTTTAAAAACTCTAATTACATTATACACATCAGCAATATAAACATGTTGTTAATGAGTAGAATTGCTTTTGCAGCTACTATGCATGCCACCAGGTTAATATCAAATACGCATGCAACATAAATATTGGATATGCATAAGCATGCAAGTGGCTGCAATGAACCACATGGGTAGAAATTATGCAGGGGCAATGCAGTGCACAAAAGCACCAAAAAGCATACCTAGTGCTCTGCCTAACGTTTATCTCAAGTAACAAAAAGGTAGTTTGCATGTATAAGGCAGACCACACTAGTGCATTCCACAACTAATATTATGATATACACATGACCCCAGTGCAGTACCACTACAGACCTCATGGATCACACATGGGCCTGTACATTACATCACATTGCTCACTGGCTAACTGCTATGTGGTACAAACTGGGAAGGTGTAATTCCTTTACTGTTTCCTATAGTATATTGCTAGCCTCCTTTGTGAAAATTTGCTGTCATTTATGAATTAGAAATAGCCATGCTGTTGAGACTTGCATAACAAAGAAGGGTGTAAGGAAACATAACTAGTAATTGAAACTCAATTCACAGAGAGGTGAAGTGTGGAATTCATCACTTAGAATATCAGCAACAGTGGATGTTGACTATAAATTTAGTAATATCTCCCTCAAAAGATAGACCAGTAAATAGATAAGTCAATCAATCATTCAATAAAAATAATCCCTTTTGTAGCAGCCTATCCTTAAAACTCTATCACTTACCAGTACTGTTTTTTTACGACATGTCTATGCAGAAGCTGTTGATGAGCTCACCATTTGATGTCCTAAACATGATAAACTTGAATGCGATGATTTTTTCATCATTCAGTTGTTGTACCACCAGTGTAAGGGTCTTCTTGAAATAGTTGTGAATCCTGATCATGGATTTCAGCTGGTTTGCTGAAAGTCACAATGTTATATAATATATGTAGAGGTATTTGTTTAAAAGACATGTTGCTAAAAAGTTCATTACTCAAATGTTTGAATTTGTAGGTCTTCCATTTCTTTAATCAACTGCATTGCTCATTTTGATAATTTGCTTTCTATAGTGGTCTGGCAATTAGGTCAGAGGATTAACAAGAACTATTAACACGCTGCTTCCTGGTTTCCAGATTCTAATTCCTTCAGCATTTATTTGCCTGCTGTGTGACTTAAAACAAATCACTTAACCAAATGTAGTCAAAAAAGTTGCAGGTCATTCAGTGCTCTTCCTTGGTTAGAAAGAAAATAGTCTTACTGTATATGTACTTAATTCCTTGCTGTCATCCACACTCAAACACTCCCATTAGATGCTACCTATTAGGCAGAAAGAAATGCAAGAACGAGTGAGTTATTGTTTTGCCTGCCAGTATAGCTTAATGTTTAGAACCGATTTACTAATTTTTCTGTTGTGAGAGAAGAGGAATTTGCAATGTTCTAAGCTATTACTTGCTGTAAGTGAGCTAACATTGTTATTTTTTTATTAGCTGTTGATTGCTTCAGCATTATTTTAAATTCTGCTGCTTTGCTCGACTTTGTCCTTGTTTGAGCAGAGTTACATGACATTGGGCATTGCACATAGTTGTAGAAGTTGACACTCTAAAGCAGTGGGTGCCTTTCTTAATTTCTTCTTCCAAGTGACCTAATTGTGTTGTTTTTGCTTTTGGCTAGTGAGCTGAATTGAACCCTCAGCATTATGTTGATACATATTGAGAGTGTTTATATGGTGCTGGTTCAAGTTCCCCGCAGTTCTAAGCAGCTGTGTGCTTTCAGTGATCTCTTGTTTTCACTGTTGCTGTACTTAACCATGTTACTGACTCACGTTTATTGCTACCAATTTACTTCTGCTTATTTCTTAAACTAACTTCTTGTAGGCGTGTTATTTATTTATTTACTACTGCCATTGCTGCCACACTGGCTATTGTGACCTCTTCATTTAAGTTCTTATTCTGGTTAAACATTGTGTAGGTTTATTTACTGCTGCCATTGCTACTGACTTCGTTAATGTGACCTCTTGTACTTAAGATCCTTGTACCTATTAACTATTGAGTTACTATATATTGGTGCACAGCTTCTTATAAGACCTAGACCCACCTGGGTGAAATGGATGACCAGCAAACTTGCATCCCTTCTATTTCCAGCTTCATTGCACTTGGTGCCTTTAGGTAGTTTAGGAACTGCCAAATGCTCACAGACAAAGAAACACATGCTACCATCCTTATCTCTGCCAACATATGCTGAGTTTATCAAAAAGTTACTTCTCAAGCCTCCTAAAACTAGAAAGATAAATTCTCATCAGAGATCTACAGACATGACACCACCATCCTCACACATAGTAAAGAGTCAACGGACTATAGGTTGCAAACCAGCAATTACCAGTAAAGTTACAAGTAGAAAAAAAATTAAAATGTAAGTGGTAACTCCATTATCAGATGTTCTGATTCCATGCTTACCTAGACAAGAACAAGGTGATAGTTGTCTCTCCAGTGCTGGGATCCAAGATGTTACATGAGGTCTTCATTCCCTTACAGTGGGAAAATATGAGTGTGACCCATGCAGGTGTGAATGACTTGTGGTGCTCCACCCTGAAGGACATGAAACAAAACATGTTGGATCTCATCATGTACATGTTAACTGTAGATAAGACTGGTGCTGAGTGAGATTTTGCTTTCATCTAAAATGATATAATGAAAAATTAATTAGCTTCAGTAATTGGTTCTATAGATGGTATCATTCCACCTAGGTCCAGTATGTGTCAGTGTGGAATGAGATAGTTAACATGGTTACTTGCTTTACAAAGGTTGGCTTGCACCTCTCACTCCATGACTTCTTCATGCTAGTCAAAACTCCTGCCATTTTGGACAGACCTCAGCGACTGGACATCCCAACACAATGGTTAAAACTGTACTGTCTTAAATTCAGATTATATCAGGATATCTTTTGTCTGTGCCAGAAGCCTAAATAACAAACTGCCTGACCTTGAGGCCTTCCTGGAACTTGTACACATATTCATATCTGTATCATAACCAAGATGTGGTTTCATTGTAAAGATAGCAGTACCTTTGTATCTGGGATCAGTGCATGCCATACATTCAGGCTTGAGGGGAACAGCAGGGGTTGTACCCATATTTATCAGGGACTATATCTATGCTAATCAGGTTGTTAAAGACCCTCAGACTGTGGTCAATGAACTCTAACTTGCACTCAACAAAATAAACTGTCAGCACATTGCTGCTATATGATGCTGTCCTCATCATCGGGTGACCATGATAAATTCCTGAATGTACTCCTTGGATTACCCAAAATAAAAAAAAAATCTTTCTTAAAAGATGATTTCCCGATGCTCATATACACCTAAGGTTTGATATACCCAAATTTACCTAGAAAAGCTGGTAAACAAGCATACTAGAGGATGTAACATTCTGTTCCTTATCCATTTCAACATGGCATCCTTCTGTACCACTCACATAATATCACCATTAAATCTGACCATAAATTAGTAACCTTCTCTTTTCAAGTCACAGGCTCCACCTCAGTGAACAAATCTGAGTATAAGGACTGAAAGAAAGCTAATTTATTCAAACACTATGATGAGATCTCTAAATGTGCTTGTAATATCACTAGCTCCATGAAGTTGTAGCTGCTACTTAAGCTTCATAGCTTTATCTCAACTTGGAGAAGGTGTATACCAAGCAGTTCCTATGACAATCTTATGTACTGGAAAGTTCAAATTTAAGCCATTGAGGTGGGCCACTGCCATTAGTAAGCTCGTCAATAGAAGAAGAAAAAACTAAAATCTTACAACAAATATAAATCTGCCCAGTTTAAAGATTCTGATAAAGGGAATTAACAACAAACTAAAAGTTGTTATTAAGAGGACCAAAGATGATCATGAACTAAAACTGGCAACTGAGGCCAAAGATACATGTAAATCCTTCTGTAGCTACATTAGGAGCTTAAAAAAAACAACAATGGCAGTTCTGGACATTTCACTTTCATCACAGAGGCAGCCTTTGGAACTCCTAAAATCTCTGATTCCTTAGCACCACTTAAGCTCTTAAAGGAATGTGTCCTGTTGTGTTTTGAAAGTTAGAAATGTTACATTGATGGGACCAGACCACATACCTGGGTGTATAATAAGTAGTGTCACACGACTGTGCAGAATCTTTCTTTTACGTCTAGCAACTAGGTATGTCCCAGTGTCCTAGAACCATGGAAGACAGCAGCTGAAATGCCCATCCATAACAGACAAATCATCACTGAGCCAGGGAACTGTAGATCAATTAAATTGATTGGCTTAATTTGTAAGGCTATACAACATGTTGTATCTGACCACATTAATTGTGACAAAAATCTTTTGAACTGTGTCTTAAGTAATAATTTAGTAAAGGTGTTTAAAAATTATTTACTTCTTGACCCCCAGCAGCTTGGTTTCATAAAGTGAAGGTCATATCTGCTCAAACTGGTGAATTATTTTGAGAAAGTTACAGAGGCTGTGGATAGAGGTAATGGAATTCACACAGCCTGTATGGACCTAGCTAAGGTCTTTGACTCATTCCTCTCAACTGTACAGATTTTCTCAGAATGTCCAGATTTGGGCGTCATATTTTGGGTCTGTTTTCTTAAAATTGTGGGGTTTTTTCTAGCAAATTAGTGGCAATTCATTTAAGATGGAAGTTAGAAAATAATGATAGACGTTTGATTTTCAGACTTCATATCCTTCAGAAAATTCATGTTAATGCAAAACCTGTTATTCTATCAACTTTCTAAGTTTGTAAGAGCAGTATTTAATAAATTGACCCTAGTGTTGGGCCTTTGTCCCACTTTTATTTATGCCTTTGTCCAGATTTATTGCTCTAAGAGGTTGAGAGGTATACTTTGACTCCATTCTCCATTCAAATTTTGTTAACAAACTAAAAAATTTAAATATAGACCCAGGTGTGGTATAATGGAATTTGAACTGGCTTAAAGTAGAGCTCATGTATTTAAAGTGGTAGTTATCGCCTTAGAAAGCAAAAAGTAACTAGTGTTAAACTTCAGCAACTGGTTCAGGGATCCCTCCTATTTTGGGATACGCTTCTATGACTCTAACCAGCTAACTCTAGCCCCATGACTAACACAATTTTGTATTGACTCCATATTGGGTGTAACCATTAAATCATCCCTTGATACAGTGGTGTTGCAGGAAGAACTAAACCTTACTAGCCAACAGTGTATTGAAAAAAAGGTTAAAACTAAATGCATAAAATTGTAATATTGTTGCTTCTGGTAAAAAAAAAAAAACTTCTGCTCCTTACCTATTACATAACCAGCACCCCACTGATGTACCAATCAGAGATCTTGGCACCTTGGTTGATAACTATCTCTCTCTCTTTCTACTACCATGCATTATCAGTAGTCTGGAAGTCCTTCTATTTAGCACAACTGATAACCAAAGACATCTCATTCAGGTTGAAGGATGTTATCCCACTATACTCAGCTTTAATTATTGAGTATGATGCCTTTTTTCATATGTACTGATTCTAGAAAAACCCCAACAGCTCCTGACTAAATGCCTAGTGGCCTAAAGATTGTTAGATCCTAAAATTAACTTAGAGCTCTATCTCAGTACAGGCTTTTATACAGTAATCAATGTGTGTTGCATTCCACTCTTATAAGGATCCTGTCCTTCTGGACTGCTTGCATCTCCATAACACCAGTAGTTTTTTCAAGCACTTGATGTAAAGATTTAAACATCCATGAACATATAAACAAAACTGGGTGGAGGATTAGAGTCATCACTCAACATTTATTTCTTCTTTGGAATAGACTAACTTACATTCAAGTTAAACAGAGTGATATCTTAGCGCCTTTTGAAAGCAACCTTGATAATTGGATGGGAGCCTGAAAATTTATCCTAAGCCTGACCTGCTTTGACCTATTGAAGTAGGCAATACACCGTAAGATGGGTGATGGCAAGACATAAATGGTTTCATGACTTAATTGACTTGTAGTTCCTATGACCTGCAATGGTGGTGTTGATGTCCTTCAAGAATGCAACTGCAGTCATAACATATGGGTTGTCCTGCCTCAGGCAGCCCTCGGTCGGCCGAATTCCAAAGTCTGGGTCCGGCGTCGGCTGGTGTCGCCTCCTCTCCGACGTCAGAACGGCTGGAGTATAAAGGCATCGGCCGACGCCATCTTCTTCAGTCTTTCTTGCCGCGGTGCCCGAAGCAGAAGCAGTTCGCAAGTGCCAGTCGGTCAGCTCCTGGGTTTTCAGTACTGAAGTCATCTAAAAGCTAAGTACCCCGTTGGGGAACATTTTTTCTTGCCTCAGCCGATGTCAGAACAAATTGAGAAAGTTAATAATTGTTTGTCTTGTGGTAAACAAATACCTCATAAGGACTTCCATTCTCTTTGCCTGCCTTGCCTGGGCCCAGACCACGACGTCTCGGCCTGTGCTGCCTGTGCTTGCTTTAATAAGCGCACTCTCAGGCACCGGGCAGAATTTGCCGAAGACTTTTTCGGTGATTCTTTTGCTTATATCATGCCGTCGAATCAACCGACAACTCAATCTTCCAAAAAACGTAAGGACCGGGACCGACATCCTCGGCCCGCGTCTTCCACCGATACTCCTCCAAAACCCTCCACGAGTGCTTCGGCCCCTTCGTAAACGGTAATCCAACCGCTCCAGGCTGACGACACAGCGGTAACTTGTCCTTCGGTCTCGGAGTCCACTCCGGTGCTGGTTGTTGACTTCCCTCCAGAAACCGAGGTTCTGGATCTACCCGACACCATTCCTGTGGACAAGGTTACACCAGCACGTGGGGCAGCTAGGCCTCCTGTATCCATGTCCATCAAGGCCTTTGCACGTGCTAAGGCCGCCAGCCAGGCCAAGGCTCATCCTAAACCCACTGCTCAGGCCCCTTCTTCTGATAAACAGATCATGTCTCTTGCTGCAGATCTAATTTCCCTTATTAGGGGGTCTCAGCCCCATCCAGACAGAGGTTCTCAGCCGCCTGCAGAGAAAAAGCCCAGAACTGAGCAGGCCGACAACCTCTCTTCAGATGAAGCCCCTGGGGATTCTGAGCATTCTGATACCCAAGAAGAATCCTTTCAGGCCTATGAGGACTCTGATGCTGAGGAATCAATTCCCTCTGCCTCTCCTCCAGAGGATTTTTCGTTCGGTGAAGTCCTACACTCCATGAGGGAGCATTTTAAATGGCAGGGCCAGGAATTTTCTGACTCCAGGAAAAGGCTACGTACCTTCCTCAAGCTTCCCCAGCACAGGCCTTTAGCTATCCCTCCAGTTATGGATGTCCTGGATGATGTTTTCTCCGACTCCAGTGCTAACCCTGATTCTCTCCCTCCTGCTCCTGTCAAGCCTGACAGATATTATAGGGTCCCTGACACACACAAGCATCTCTTTAAGGCCCATTCTGTGGATCTAGAAACAATTTCACAGGGCCCCAAGGGAGTGGCTACTTCCACTGCCAAGAAACCACTGCCAGCGGATAAGGAAGCTAGATCCCTGGAGAGATGGGGTAAAAAAGTTTATACCTCCACCACCCTGGCTATGAGGTCACTTAACTGCCTTTTTCATATGTTTCAGTACCAGGATTTTTTACTGGATGACTTAAAGAAAAAGCTAGCCTCCCCTGAGTCTACTGATTTTAAGGCATTGCAGGATCTAGTACATAACACTCAGCAGGTTAACAATCATTTTCTTCAGTGTGGTTATGATGCATTGGAGGCTTCATGTAGGGCAGCTATGACTAGGGCTGTGATACGTAGACATGCTTGGTTAAAAGAACAGCCACTGCCAGACCATGTTAAAGTAAAGTTACTTGATGCACCTTTAGAAAAACAGAAGCTTTTTGGTGCTAATGCACAAGATGTGTTGAAGTCCATCGAGGAAAAAGCTAAATCAGTACAGACAGTCAAAGATTTCCTCCAGGTTCAGCCTCCCAGATTCAGCAGGAATTGGCCTTCAAAGAATTGGTCCTTTCCAGACACTGACAAATTTCAAAGGGGAAAAAACAGGCGTGGCCGAGGTAGAGGGCAATACCGTGGCTCCTACAGGGGCTGCCAGTGGCAGCCACCAAATCAAAGAAGTGGCACAGGCAGCCCAGCTGCACCACAAGTACAACCACAATGACTTGATTTTCATACCACCTACAAAGGCTCAAAGAGAAGCACCCTTGGGCAGAAAATTATCCTTATTCTCAAAAAACTGGCATATCTTAACCAAGGACAACTGGATTCTGGATTTAATAGACAAAGGTTACAGATTCCACTTCCATACTTTACCAATAAGACAAGACATGCCAAATCTGCCACATCATCAAAGGGCAGAGGCACTCATTCAAGTTTCAAAGCTGTTAAACATAAACACAATAGAAAAGGTTCCTCCACAGGAACAAGGCCAGGGATTTTATTCAAGACTGTTCCTTGTTCCAAGAAAGGAAAACAAATGGAGGCCTATACTGGACTTGTCTACTCTAAATACTTACCTCATTGTGCCAAAATTCAAAATGCTGATGTTGCAGCAACTCCTTCCCATGCTGGGCAAGGGGTCTTGACTGGTCACTCTGGACCTCAAGGAGGCATACCTGCATGTCCCAATCAGACAAAGCTGCAGAAGATACCTCAGATTTCTTGCAGGGACAGAGCATTATCAATTCTCAGCATTGCCGTTTGGCTTATCTACTGCACCCAGAGTGTTCACAAAATGCCTGGCATCAGTAGTGGCACACTGCAGACTCCAGGGGATTCAAATATACCCCTACCTGGACGACTGCCTCATACAAGCAGACAACAAACAAGCCTTGATAGCAAACTTGGACTATGTCATTCAATTACTACAGGCCTTGGGATACACGGTCAACATTCAGAAATCAAGACTCCTGCCATCCCAACAAATTATTTTCCTAGGAGCCAAGCTGGACACAAACACACAAATGGCTTATCTCACAGAGGAAAAACAACAGCAGTTACCAGAATACTTCAAAGGCCTAGCAAAGTTCTCCCAGCTGACTGCAAGGAAAATCCTGCAGGCCCTGGGGTTCATGGCATCTTGCATTCTTCTGATACCTTTGGCAAGACTTCATATGAGAAAGCTGCAATGGTATTTAAAAAACTTATGGTCCCAACACAGCCAAAGCCTAGAGGACGTAATCCCACTCATTCCATGTCTACAAAGAGAATTTTTGTGGTGGGCTCAAGCAAGTCAGTTAAACAAAGGCATGTCTTTCAACAAATCTCAAGCAGGTCAAATGATTACAACAGACGCCTCAGACCATGGATGGGGGGCGCACATGGAAGGCAGATGCATTCAAGGTCATTGAACACCAAGGGAAAGGCATCTGCACATAAACCAAAAAGAGATGTTGGCAGTGATACATGCAATCGAGAATTTCGAAAAATCACTTCAACAAGGGCATTTGTTAATAAGGACAGACAACACCACTGTGATGTGGTATATAAACAAGCAGGGAGGCACTCATTCTTATCCCCTCTGCAGACTAACAATGATTCTCTGGGAAAAATCCCTAAGTATGAAGATACATTTGCAATCCCAGTTTGCGCCAGGCAAGGACAATGTTCTGGCGGACAAGCTGAGCAGGAATTTCTTGGATCCACACGAATGGATGCTGCATCCTCACATTTTCTCACAAATAACAAGGACATGGGGAAGACCGGACATAGATCTCTTTGCTTCTCACATGAATCATCACCTGGAAAAGTTCTGTACAAGGATCCACCATCCTCTAGCCTGGAAAACGGATGCTCTCTCCTTCAGCTGGAATTCCCTAACAATTTATGCATTCCCTCCTCTACCACTGCTGACCAAGGTGATACTGAAGATCAAAGCAGAACAACCAACAGGCATTTTGATAGCTCCAGACTGGCCAAGGCAGCACTGGTACCCATTGCTGTTGAGCATAACTCGGACCAAGCCGTGGCCTCTGCCCCTATGGCCTCTGCTTCTAACACAGCATAATTACAGGACTGTTCATCAAAACCTGAAAACATTGCATCTGACAGCCTGGAGGTTACCATAACTCCTTCCGATATCTCTCTTTCCAAAAAAGTTCAAGAGATCTTACTGGAAGCACGCAGACCTTCCACCAGAAAAACCTATTCAGCCAAGTGGAAGAGATTCATCATCTGGAATGCTAACAGGGTCAGGATACAACAGTCTTGAGTATACCTCAGATATTGGAATACTTGGCAGAAATGTTTCATACTGGTCTCTCATATTCTTCCATAAAGATTCATGCATCAGCAATCTCAGCAAAATACAATTGTGATCCACCTGTGTTTTCACATCCTTTGCTAAGACAGTTCCTAAGAGGGATAAAGAATATCAAACCCCCCAGGAAACCGCCAGTACCTGCATGGGACCTCAATTTCGTCTTGGAAAAATTAACTCTTCCTCCTTTTGAACCAGCAGCAACTTCTGAAATGCAATTTCTCGCATGGAAAACGGTTTTCCTATTGGCTATCACATCAGCAAGAAGAGTCTCGGAGATACAGGCACTCATGGCAGTACCTCCTTTTCTCATTTTTCATCAGGACAGAGTCTCTCTAAGAACCAATCCTTCATTCATGCCAAAAGTAATTTCCAGGGTGTCTCTAAATCAGGCCATTCACCTGCCTACCTTCTTCCCCAATCCTCAAAACAGGGGGGAAGCACTACTGCATACTTTGGACATACACAGACAACTACGCTACTACTTGGACAGAACTAAGGCCACCAGAAAGTCTGACCAACTGTTTGTAGCCTATGCTGCTGGAGTACAAGGAAAAGCAATCTCCAAACAAACAATTTCCAAATGGATTGGACACTGCATCAGATTCTGCTATTCTTTTCATGGAAAAGGTGTGCCAGCCAATATTAGGCCACACTCCACCAGAGCTATAGCCACATCCACAGCTTTCCTAAGAGGAGTGGCTACAAAGGACATTCTAGAGGCTGCTACATGGAGCTCCGTGCATACATTTACCAAGCACTACAACCTGCTTTTATACTCCAGATCCCGAGCAGGCTTTGCTTCGTCAGTCCTGCAGGGCATTTTAGCTACACCATCACTTCCTTAGTTCCAACCACCCCCAGATTGGCTATGGTATTCAACCCATATGTTATGACTGCAGTTGCATTCTTGAAGGACATAGTACAGTTTTGTACCTACCATAAATGTAGATGTCCGATAGATATGCAACTGCAGTCGGATTTTCCCACCCTCCTACTCCTCTGCAACCTTCTTTATGGGTCCACTACCCCTATTCCTATTAGCTGGGGGTACCTCCTATGGTGTATCTGTTTATTACTGTTGTGCATGTCTGGAATTGTTTATCCATTCACCAAATTTAGCCTTCCTAGGAGGGCACCTGGCATCTGGGGCAAGAAAAACTGAAGAAGAGGGCGTTGGCTGATGCCTTTATACTCCAGCCGTTCTGACGTCGGAGAGGAGGCGACACCAGCCGACGCCGGACCCAGGCTGCCTGAGGCAGGACAACCCATATGTTATGACTGCAGTTGCATATCTATCGGACATCTACATTTATGGTAGGTACAAAACTGTACTTTCATTGTCTCCAACAGGTGTGCAAGTATTCAGCTTAGCAGAAGAAAACTGAACAACTGCATGTATGATCACTGTTTCACTGAATTTCCATGACATTAAATGGATAAATACAGATGCTTTGATTTAATAGGGATTGATACAAACCATGTTTACATTTGGTTGTTGTGTCTGAAGTTTCACATACAACACAAGTGAAGTGAAAGTGGCACTTGTAATGCAGTTAAACTTTGCCACAGTAAATTAAATCTTATGTGATAAAAATGATTAGATGCTACTGCTTTTGTGCTAGTTAAAATAAATGAGTACCGACTATTTTATATCTAAATGACTTAAGTAGAAAATGATTGAATGCAATGCATTAAATTATCCATCTGTATAAACTCTGGAATCTGAATAGAATGAAGCTTCAAACTGTTCAGTTTTGCTTTATTTACTATAAAAGTCAAATATAGCAGAACATTTTCCATTAAATATTTCTTTATGCATCTCCTCACTGGATTATGTCAGAAATGGTCTTAATCCATATATGTTTCCCGTAGGCTGCTATGGTTGTGAAACCTATCTATGTCTTTTCACCAGGGGAGACACCAGGTGAGACCCCTCTTTCTGGGGAGAAGCTGTAATGTCTTGTGCATCTTGATTACTACCATTCATTATCGTTCAAGGGTTGAAAAATGAATGTGAGACAATTCTTCATGTTGTGTAAGGGATGTACTCTCTCTGATACCCCTTAATCGCAACTGCCTTGATCATACAATGACACCCCTTAATCACAACTGCCTAGATCATACGATGATACAGTGAAACATGCATGTCTGTTGCAAACTCCTTTGCACAAGTGAAGTTTAGAGTACTTGCTTCCAGAGCCAAAGCTAGGTCAATTGATGGCCTATGCAATATTCAGATGTGCATGTCTGTAACTCAAAGCTGAGGACCTAAAAACTGTCCTCCATGGCTAAGGACTTAAAAAAACAATTCCATGTAACTGTAGCAAAAAGAGAATTCTAGCTCCCTGCTACAGTTACAAACACAACTGGCGCACACACTAAAACAACTAAACGCATTAATTTAAGCAGTCCCAATATCAACCAAGGCTCGGTAAGTAGATGCCATTACTGCACTTGTGTCCAACTGGCAAATTATTTGCCGTGCGAGTTGCATTCCCTAACAGCTTGCATTTGCAGCAGCAGCCCACTCCCTCACAATGGCTACAGTAGTGCTTGCCTTTGTGTAGTAGTTTTTTGTCATGTAGGTGCTGAATCCCCGGTCTCCTGCTCCTATATAGAGCAGCCACTGCAGTGCTTATCCTACCCCTCCTAAGAGGGACAACTGGCCTGCTGCTGTTCTATTCGCAGATCTCTCCCCAGTCTTCCTTATGATGCCAGGCTGGTAGCAGAATATGTGTAATTTGAAGCACATGCTGACACCTTGATACTACTCCATGGAGTCGGCAGTTTAGATTTTAATGATGCAATTCAGGACATATTGGTAATATACTTATGACCTAATTGCCACAATCAGCTGATACCTTTTTACTGCATTAGATAAAGTAGTATAACTGTACCTAACCATACCTACCATTTTAGATACTTCACTTTGATTTTTAATGAGTTTGATTTTTCTAAATTCAATACCAGCTGAGAGAAATTATGTGAGGGCATAGTCTATCAAAAGCCACATAACCATGAAAGAAAAATATACCAAAGAAGTACTTTTCAGCTAGTATGCAAAAAGTGGATGTGCCACACCTACCCATCAAAGTTTTTGTTTCTTGTGCATCCTATTTAAAGAAGCCACCATAATCCCCTACAGCCTTCAAGAGAGAAAGAAAGATACCCCACACTTTAGTATTTATGGTTATTGCCTAGTTGGGTTGCCAGGGCTATGGCTTGGAGAAAGCACCTCACTGGTTCTTTTGAGCTTTTTGTAAAGTTGTTTCAGGTTTCAACTTTCTTTTAAGAAGTTAACTTGAGTGTTTCAGCCATTACACACACAGCTATCTAAGGAGGAGCAGCCGATCTGTGATATATAGCAATAAGTAGCCTGTTATTTTGCTTATTTTAGTAGTTATTGCTTATTCTAGATATTTATAGCAATTTTATTGTACACTGCATACTTGTACTGTATTTCATAACTATTGGCTCACTTGTGATAAACATTTCTGTAGTGTTCTCCCACCCTAACTCGTTATTGGTATCTTGTCTTTATACCTGCTGGCCTTGCAGTTGCCCGCCCCTACTCTAAATTTGATCTCGGACACTCCTCCCAGTCTAGTATCATTAGTTCATTTTACCTAATACAGAGAGAACATCTGAGAAGGCCAACCCACTTAGTTTCTTTCCTTCTGTTCCTTCTTTCTCCCTTTCTTAACAAACTTTTCTGACTGTGCTTCTCAAACATTTTGGAAATATAGAGTATATTTTAGTGCATCTATTAAAACTGTATTTGCCTTAATATTGCTACAACTCAAGTGCTCTAGATTGCACTGCATCCATCTGAATTCTTTTAGTGTGTTTTAGATATTTTTCTGTATATATAGACTTTTCTGTATATGTAGACTAGCTACTTATTCTACTGTATTATTGCCTCTTAAATTGTTTTTCAGTTGTGCACTTGCCTTGCTTCATTTAAAAAGTTTTAAATTGCTAATTTTGCAGAGTTCTAATTGTATTTACTGTTTAGGGCTACACACTCAAGTGCATTAGCCTTTTCTGTGTTTATTTAGTGTATTATTGCATTGTTTAGCCTGTTTAAACAAACAAAAAAAATACTATCTTGTTTGCTTGTTTCCTATCTTGCCTAGCTAGTATAGTCCAAATCCCAGGCTTTGCTGGTTTCAGGACTTTATTTTCTGTGTTCAGAGCTATCCAGACCTTTCTGTAGTAGAGGGAAGTCCTACTGCTTACCAGTGGGAATGGTGAGTATTGTACTGCCTGTCTAACACTAGAGGAGTGGTTTTCAGCTCTGAAATTGTAATTTCAGCCATTTTGGGCTGATTTCTATCCCTTTCTACTTTCTGGCTTAAAAACACACGCATTTGTGCATTTTACACACCGTGCAGCACCACAGGGCTACTGTTAAACGATTCCAGGTGCCACAAAGTCTGCTCTTCAAAATTTCCCTTAGAACTAGCTGGTTTCTCAGTAGTAGCACTAAAATCTGAACCCCTGTGACTAGCACTTGCTGTAGAACCTGCTGGAAAGCACTAGGAAGCCTTAAACTGATACAAGCACTCATCTCTCCTTGTTAATAAGGAGAAATTAATCATAGGCACTAAACAGCCTATAATTGCAAAGTACCTTGCAAAAGTAAGGGAAAACAGCTCTTGTACTTTACAAAAAAACTCCTCAACAAGCATGTCCAAGGGTCAGCTTCTGGTGATTTCTCCTGTCTACCTGGTGAATCTGGGCATAATGGGGCAATGCAGCAGCTGCCTCATGTACACAGACAACTCTCGCCTCCTATCACCCAACACTACAACCTGCGAGCGATGCACTTACATAGCCAAACTGGAAACAAAGCTCTCTCCAGCCAAGATTATGCTAGACAGTCAAGAGGAGAAGGTTAACACCTGCACTACACCTCAAGCAACACATAGCCCTTAAAAACCCACACCATCAACACCCACACATATCATCACTAAACCCACATATGTGGAGGCTCTAAACATTAACCTGCCTAATCAACAAGGACCTCCGAAGCTGAAACGCAAACAAACACCAGTCACAACCAAAGTGACACATAGCTCACAACACCAGTGTGCTACCCAAAACAGCCTCTAAGGCAAGACAATGTACCCAACACTGTAGTCATAGGTGACTCTATAGTCAGGCACACTGATGTCCCCACTCACCAGGTTGAACAAGGAGAAAATTACAGTCAGCTGCCAAGATCCGCCACATAACGCATGCATTCAAGTCACTCCACAACAAGTACAAGTACAACTCTGTCATTGTCCATGTTGGAGTGAATGACTTGAGACGTGCCTCCCTGGATTATATGAAAAGAGACATGGAAGAGCTCTCTGATCATGTTTTCCAGGCAGGTAAGACCCTAGCCCTTAGTAGCATCCTGCCTTCGCCCAGAATGATACCACAGTATAAGGACAAAATGATTGACTTCAACAATTGGCTAAGATTCTGGTGTCATTCAAAGGGGATCCAGTATCTGTCTGCCTAGGACGACATGATTGACAAACCACGATGCTTTGCCAGAGATGGTCTGCACCTGTCACCCCTGGGATTCAGGCTACTGGCTAAAGCTCTTGCCACCCCTATAGTGCCTTTTTTAGGTAAGGTTCAAAGGACAAAACCACCACCGAAACAGATACAAGCATGCAAAATCTGAAGGTAATGCTACTCAATGCTAGAAGTCTAAACCTCAAAATGCACTTTCTCGAGGCACTCCTAAAAATGGAGAACATCGATATCTGTACAGTAACTGAGACCTGGTTCAAGGCTCCAGAGAGTACCCATTGCAGTACCAGGCTACAACTCTTACCACACTTTTCGGCCAACAAACCAAGACCGAAACACTAAAGGTGGAAGAATGTCCATATTCACCAAGGACACTCGCACCTCCAGGCTAGTTGCCCAACACAATGCATCTGAAATTCTCCTGGTGCAACTAACACTAGGTAAGATTGCAATCCAAATTGTAGCTTGCTACAGATCCCCCACCATGCCCCAAGATTCTCACTACACCTTTCTAAACATACTGGAAATGTTAAGATACAACCAAACACCCTAATACTGGTTGATTTCAACTACCCTGCCATCAACTGGGAAAACTACTCGGGTACCAACACCTTTTCCCAACGGTTCTTGGAATTCATAAATTCCAACGCCCTGGATCAACTAATCCATTGTCCCACCAGGGACTCCAGTATCCTAGACCTAGTCATTACCATCATGGGAGATAGATGCTCCACACCAGTGGTCACCCCCTCATTGGTCAGGTCTGACCATAAGCAAATCACCCTTGACATCCACATCCCACCTCAACCCCCAGTAAGGAAACCTCCGTAAAAAAACTTCTCCAAAGCCAACTTCATGCTACTCAAGTCTTAAGTGACAAACTTCATGACACCCATGCAGACGGGAGCTGAAAGTGTGACTGCTGAATCCTGCACTAAGGCACTGTACGAGCACATCCACCCATGCATGAATCGTGCCATCCCAAATAGAACCAAGATGCTCTCCTCCAAAAAAAGGAAACCAATCTGGTGGTCCCCTGCCATAAACAAACTATACAACAGAAGAAAGAAACTGTTGCAGAAAAGAGGAAAATCCCAGGATGCAAAAAAACTCCCTTACCAGCCTCAGTAATAAGCTGAGATCCCTCATAAAATCCTCCAAAGCTAGTTACGAAAATGAAATTGCCAAAGATTCTAAAGACAACCGCAAGGCATTCTATAGTTATGTCAAGAATCTAAATGGCAATGCTCAGATATGCTCTGAGCTATAACAGAATGGCATTAAATATACTGATCCCAACAATATTGCCAATATCCTGGCAGATCGATTTAGTGCCAGCTTCACCCCCCCTCACCCCCGAAATGACCCATCTCACTACCAAAAGATTGCCAAATTCCGGTAATCATGGCCACACAGGTAGAAACTGCACTCTCCAAAGCTAAGAATACAGCATCCATGGGACCAGATGACATCCCGGGCTGTGTACTACATGAACTACAAAATGAACTGGCACCTCACTTAAGTGTCATGTTTAATCATAGCCTCTCCTCAGGCTTCGTGCCCACTGAGTGGTGCACAGCTACAGTTATCCCACTCCACAAGGGGATCCACTTTGGATCCCAGGAACTACCAGCCCATCAGTCTGCCAAGCCTGATCTACAAGGCCATGGAATACATTATCATGGAACTTATAAACAAAGACATTGGCAGCCTTCAAACACTGGACCCCACCCAGTTTGCATTCATGAAGGACCGATCTTGTCTCCTGAACCTGATTGACTTCTTCAAATCAGTCTCCAGAGCTGTGGACAAGGGTAAGGTGGTCTACACACAAGGCCTTCAACACCATCCCCCACTCTGGAATCATAGATAAACTTACTAAGCTGGGCATAAATCCCTACATCATTCAATGGGTTGCCAACTGGCTTACTGACAGAACTCAGATTGTAAAAGTAGCCGACTCCAAATCCAGCTCCAGACAAGTGATAAGTGGAGTACCTCAGGGTTCAGTCCTGGGACTGCTCTTGTTTGGCATCTACTTTTCTGAAGTACAGGCCAACACTAAGGGACTCTGGCTAGCAAAGTTTGCAGATGACTGCAAACTGGGAGCCACTATTGAATCCCCAAATGATGTGGATATTCTACAAAAGGGCCTTACAGTAGTCAATAATGGTATAAGTAAATGCATTTATTTTATTTTTTAAACTTTGTTAAACATGTCAGTTTTACGGGGTATATCTCTTTTACAGAAGATCAACCTGAGCAAGAGGAAACAAAGCTGGAGAGGAAAAACAATGCCTGAGATAAACTAACGGATGAAGTCAAGTGCATTTGTGAAAAGTAGCGAGATAAAAGCTAATATGGCACAAGGGGAAGTATTATGTCATCTTGTGTAATACTTATCCTCATCTTAGTCCTGTGAGTCAGTTTGTGATGAAGTACATATTTGAGAAGAAATTGTACCAAATGCTTATCACAACTATACTCATGCCATCCTAGTTTTCACCATTGCCTGCATCATTAAACATGTATTACCACTGGCATAGCTAGATAATGCCCTATGACTCAGGCAACCCAGGTTCAAGAAACAAGTCATGCACTACTGGATGGCAGTCAAGGGAAATGATGAAGCTTAGGTGGCTTACCTCTGTTTTTGACTGGAAGGTGTGGATTGCATGCTGAGATGCCTGTTTCCACTCTAATGTCTGCTTGGGAGCAGAGAGACAGGAGTTTAAATCCCACCTCTGCCAACCAGCTGTGAAATCCAATTACATGATGTCACTGCAGTGATACACAGTGGGCAGGGGCTACAGTCCTGTGATCTCCATTGCTGCCCACTAATAAAATTACATAAAAATGATGGTCACCAGGGGTATGGACTCTCTAAACATATTTAATTATAAAAAACACAGAAATATGAATCTTTAAACAACTCACTAAGTTCAGGTTAGCCACAAGATCTTACAAGAGATGTGCACCATTGTCCGGGGTATGGGTCCACATCATCCAAACCCAAGAATAGGATTTGCAATGAATACTCCCCACACCCCTGAGCAAAGTTTTATGACCTAGCCACACAAACCACCCCTTTCTCACCCCTCTGAGTTTTAAAAGCTTACAGTGGGCACTTGCCCACAGTTACTATACTTTAACTACACTCTTACATCCACATACACAATCACATACATTTCCAATAGACTGGTAACATTTTCCAACCCTACAGACTTTTGTCCTGGCCCTGAACCAGGTCACCTCCCTAGACCTGAATGGGGCACCTCCTAGTTTTTGTTTTACCCCTGCTAATAATCCAAAAAGTATAAATACAAATGATAGCATGTAGCAGAATAATTTGGCTAGTTAGAGATGGGTGCCAGCAGCTTATCATTATTAAACAATAAAAGCCTTCTTATAAGTATAGTTAGCAGTTAAATATATAGATAAATAGAAAATGTCACAGACAATGCAGAAAATAGGCACTTTGAAGAAGTAGATTACAAGAAAGAGAAAGGCTCTGTCTACAGTTTGTTCTTTTCCAAGCTGTCTCCTAACTAAAAGAAATACTGTGCCCTAATCTAATACATAATACACCAGCGAAACATACATTAAGTACAGCACCACAAACTCACATGAATGCACATCTCAAACTCTCTGTTGTCTTTGTTGTTCATTCAGCTGTTTTGCTTATGGGCCATACTCAATAACACCTACACTAACCCCCGGATTTACTATTCCCCCGTGCAGGAATAGCTTAGTCCTGCACAGAGGCGGCTGTTTAGGAGCAGGACGGCAGCATGCCATGCATAGTAATGAGGCACGCTGCCTGAGCTCCTAGGCTTACACGGAGCATATAAGAGTGCAGGGGGCATGTCTGAGAGCAGAGCTCTCAGAATCTACATGCCCCTGCATTGAAGAACAGCAGAAAGGGGTATGAAATGAGTGAGACCACTCATAGGTGACCACATATCCCCACCAACAGTCCCCCTTGTGTACAACAGAAACAGTATATATAAATAAAATGAAGAAACCCTTTATTTGTTTTTTAAAAATCCGATTAAAGCTAACCGTATGGGCACGGGTGTGCCCATCGCTTTGGTACAGTTAGTGCAGCTTAAATGGCTGAAGAGGATAACAAGGAAGATATATGCAAATGAAGCAGCATAGCAATAGTGTAGTGGGCAGAGCATTCACCTTACGAGCAGGCATTTCTGGTTCGAGTCCCACTGCAGCACATTCCATTTCCCATGGCACAGTACGTTATGAGTAAAATTTATGTTGCATAACCCACTAAATAACATATTTTCATGGACTGGAGTACTACAGTAAATGCACATGCGAGATGTCAGTGTCATAATGAATAAGGCACTAATAAGCAGGTTTAAGCACAAATAAGCAGTAGTAAGCATATTTAAGCACTATTAAGCGGGCTTAAGCCTGTTTGCATGGCGGTAAGCAATGCCTACACTGATTAAGCAATTGTAAAGCTAACTCTCTGTAAGCAGATGTAACGGCAGGTTAGCAGTGCTTGCCGTCATGCAAACCCGCTTAGAAATGCTCAAAGGTGCCTTAATCACTCTGTATCCAACGACCCTTGTTCTGCCCATCAACAAAATAAACAGCCATGCAGGTCTCGAACCCAGGACCCTATACACCATAGTCACAGTAGTTAATCACCAAGCCATCACCGAAGTATAGAAAATTGAGGTATCAGCAAACAAGTCCTCACCATAGTAAATCAAAACTGAACCTGTGAAAGGAATCGGTGTACAGTCATATGTTCCATAACCCACTACATAACATAAATATGTGAACTGGAGTAAGCCCAGAAATGAGTTGTAATTGTAATACAGTGTTGAAGTCTCCAATAAAACACAAGGACCCCATAGAGTGTACGTACACATTAATCATGGATACCAAGCATACATATAAGGTGTAATGAATAATAACTCAATGTCAAAAAGGAATTATAATACAAAGTTTAATGTAAGCAATGCTAAGCATTGCACAGGGCAGCTTAGGAGGTGTAAGCAATGTGTAGTGCAGGTAACTCATTGTGCCCAGTGGTATACCCCTCTGAACAATGTCAGCCATAGGTAAGCAGGTTTGCCCATAGCTTTCAAAACCTGTCAATCACAGAAAAGTGCGGGAAATCAGCCCTACTTAAACCCAAGAGGTGGGAATACATCTCATAACTGGTTGTAGCTTCCACTTGCAGGCAGTATGGCAGTAAAGGGAGAAGGTGTGCGCTTTCGGGTGCAGCACTGGTGCATCTGGAGTCCAAGGTCATGGCAGGACTCCTTGTCAAAGACCATGATCAGAGACTGCTGCAGGGCCAGTACCAGGGCTCCCAATATAAGGTGGAGGCCTGGGACCGTCTCGCCCGTGACCTCACCAGTGCCACTGGCATACCCCAAACTGGTGAGCAGGTCAGGCAATACTATGCAGAACTGAAGCGACATAAGGGGGACCTCTTGGAAGAGTGGCTCCAAGAGGCTAGAGTGGTACTGGATGTTCCAGTTGTGTGTATCACCTCAGTATGTGTGTAATAATTCCCAGCTCAGGTATATCATGGATATGTATGGCTAAATATTCCTCTTGTGTCCCCAATAGCTGCAATGGAGTGGGCCACGCACCAGGAGGCCCATATCAGTTACCTGGCGAGGTTGCAACATGAGGCAGGTCTGTAATACTCATGCATTTACTGTCATAGGAAATAAAACTAAAAGTAGTAGTAAATTAATTGCCTGTATAAAACCTGTATTGTTCAAGGCAAGTACTGCATACACTAGAGAATATGGCAGGAAGAGTCTCATATTGTTTGTATGTCAATAAAAGTGTAATAGCCTGATAAAACAGGTCTAACCGCTGGACTGCATGTGTATATTCTGATATCATATGGTAATGTAGATTTGCAGTCATGTAATAGTACTGTTGTAAGCACTCTGTTACTCACTCAGTGCACCATAAATTGAATGTGTAGGAATGCCTGTATATGACAGGTGTAATCCCCAGAGGCCATTTAATACAACGGAGAGACACATAGACAGTAAAAAAAGAAAATGCAGGTAACAAAAACTGAATAGTGCATGAAACTGAGATGTGAACTGTTGTTTTTTTAGCACACACAGCCACGGTTCGAATCCTGCCAGTGGTAGTAGTCTGCATACAGAATCATACCCCACAACTGTACAGATATGTCCAGAATGTCCAGTAAAGTGGCCAATAGCTGTTGCCTATCAACCTGTGCCCCTGGGAAATCAGTAGGATGATCCCAGACATATAGGCAGCAAACAGGAAATACTACTGATTGACACACATCTGTAAGACCAAAGCTAGCACACTAAAATATTAAAAGCACTACACCCTCACAAACTCCCCTTGAGTACCTCATTCCCCATTGGCCCTTTTTTTTCAATTATAAAGGAATTCCCAATACTATTCTAGCATGTCCAAAGGTCAGTTGTCAGTCTCCTCTCCTGTCCAGCTGGTGAATCTGGGAATCTTGAGGCAATGTTACAACTGCCTCATGTACACAGACAACCCTCTCCTCCTCCCAACAAATTCCAACACATGTGAGAGATGCAACCATATAGCCATACTGGAGGCTAAGCTCTCTCAACTCAGTACTGGCGAAACCAGTCAGGAGGAGAAGGAAACCACACTCACTACAATTCCAGTCTCACATAGACCTACCACGACAGCAAACCAAACACATAAACACACAAAAACATACACAGAGGCTCTAAATAAAAATCTGCCTAAGCAGCAGAGACCTCCAAAGCAGACACCCAAGCAATCACTACCCCAAAACAAAACACGTGCAACACATAGCTCACAAAGCCAGTGTGCCAAACAGTCACAGCCCTTAAGGCTAAACAACACACCTGATACACTTGTAATAGGTGACTCTATCATCAGGCACACTAACATCCCGCTCACCAGGCTGAACAAGGAGAAGGTCACGGTGAGCTGCCTGTCGGGCGCTAGGATCCGCCACATAACACAAGCACTCAGGTCACTCCAAGGCAAGTACAAATATGACTCAGTCATTGTCCATGCTGGTGTGAATGACCTGAGATGTACCTCCCTGGACTACATGAAAAGAGACATAGAGGAGCTCTCTGAGCATGTAGCCCAGGCTGGTATGACCCTGACCTTGAGTAGCATCTTACCCTCACCAAGAACGATGCCACAATATGAAGACAAGATGATCAATTTCAACAATTGGCTTAAGTATTGGTGTCATTCAAAGGGGATCCAATGCCTGTCAGCCTGGGATGACATGCTCGACAAGCCACGATGCTTCGCTAGGGATGGCTTGTACCTGTCTCCCCTTGGCTTTCGGATATTGGCAAAGGCTCTTGCTACCCCCATAGTGCCTTTTTTAGGCAAGGCTCAAAAGACAAACCCACCTCCATAGGTATCACAAGGGATAAGAAACTAAGAGTAATGCTACTGAATGCCAGAAGTCTAAACCTCAAGATGCACGCTTGAAACTCTCCTTAGCATGGAGAACATCGATATCTGTGCAGTAACAGAAACCTGGTTCAAGGCTCCCGAGAGCACCCCAGCACTACCAGGTTATACCTCATACCTTGCTTTTCGGCCCCAAAACTTGGACTGAACCACAAAAGGAGGGAGAGTATCAATATTCATCAAAGATACCCACACCTCCAGGTTGGTGGCACAGCACGAAGCATCAGAGACTATCCATGTGCAACTAACAGTGGGTAATACTGCCTTCCAGTTTATAGCCTGCTACACACCACCCTCCCAAACCCAGGAACCCCACTCGGCCTTCCTGAGAACACTGGAAAATATGAAGGTCTCTCCAAACACCATTATATTGGGCGACTTCAACTACCCAAACATAGACTGGGAGCATTACTCTAGCTCCAACACCCTAGCCCAAAGGTTCCTAGAATTTATAAATGCAAATGCTATGGAACAACTTGTTACCACTCCTATAAGTGGGGAAAACATACTGGACCTGATCATCACCAACATGGGGACTCTATACTCATGACCAGAAGTGTATCCCTCACTGGTAAGATCAGACCATAAACTAATCTCACTGGATATTCACATCCCGACTCCACGCCCTGCTCTGAAAACCACAGTGAAAAACTTCTCTAAAGCAAATTTCACACTCCTCAAAACCGAGGTGGAATCCTTCAAAGCCCCCAGGCCTGTGGAAAATACGGCCCAGACTGCAGAATCCTTTATAAACGTATTCTATGAACACCTTCAGGAATGCATGGATCATGCAATCCCACATAAAACCAAGACCCAATCCTCCAAAGGCAGACGTCCTGTCTGGTGGACCCCAGCCATAAACTATACAATAGAAGGAGGAAGCTACTACATGATAGAGCAAAATCCCAAAAAGGGAAGGCATCTCTGATCAGTATTAGCAAAAAACTACGGGCACTCATAAAATCATCTAAGGCCAGCTTCGAGAGAAAAATTGCACAGGACACTAAGGATAATCGCAAGGCTTTCTTTAGTTATGTTAGGAACCTGGGTGGGAATTCCCAGATATGCTCAGAATTAGTCCAAAATGACAAAAAATACACCGAACCCACAGACATTGCCAACATCCTAGCTGACAGGTTCAGCGCAAACTTCTCCCCTTCCTCCCCACCAAAAGGGCAAATATCTATCCCAGCAGAGTGCTGCCCCCCTGACATTTCAGATGCTCAGGTAAGAGCTGCCCTCTCCAAAGTAAAAAACACGGCATCGATGGGACCAGACGGTGTCCCGGGCTGCGTCCTACATGAACTCCAAGAAGAGCTAAACCCAAACATAAAACTACTGTTGAATCTCAGCCTTACTGCAGGATATGTACCCAAAGAGTGGCGTACAGCAACAGTGGTCCCTCTCCACAAAGGTGGTGCCTCAACAGATCCTGGAAACTATCGCCCCATAAGCCTGACTAGCTTGGTCTGCAAAGCTATGGAAAGGATCATCATGGACCTCATAAATAAAGATATTGGGGACCTACAGACACTGGATCCTACCCAGTTCGGCTTTGTTAAGGGCAGATCCTGCCTCTTAAACCTGGTTGATTTCTTTGAAACAGTCACCAAGGCCATTGCCGAGGAGAAGGTGGTCCACACAGCCTACCTGGACCTCGCAAAAGCCTTCGATACAATACCCCACTTGGGCATTATAGATAAGCTCACTAGCTTAAATATAAACCCCTATGTCACTAGATGGGTTGAAAACTGGCTCAAGGACAGAACCCACATGGTTAGAACTGCTGGAGCCATGTCAGACTCCAAACCAGTTACAAGTGGCATCCCACAAGGCTCAGTCCTGGGACCTCTCTTGTTCGGTATATATTTCTCGGAGGTACAGGCCAACACAGAAGGACTGTGGCTGACCAAGTTCAGATGACTGCAAACTGGGCCATAATCCACTCTCCAGCTGACACAAGCATCCTCCAAAAGGGCCTCATAGAAACAGACAACTGGTGCCAGAGCCATGGCCTCAAGCTAAATGCCAAAAGTGTATAGTCATCCCTTTGGCAAAAACAAAGTTCCCACAAATTACCACGTAGGTGGTAATCCATTAAGTACAGAAGAAGTAATTAGGGACCTGGGGACCCAAGTTGATAGCAATCTCTCATTTGACAACCACGTGGCCAAAGTGGTTAGAAAAACATTTTATATAGCCCACCTAATCATGAAGGGATTCACATCTAGATCAGGGGAGGTCATCGTGCCTCTTTACTCATCCCTCATCAGGCCCATAATTGAGTACAGTGCCCTTTTGGGATGTACCTACCAGACACCTGCAGCAACTGGAAAGACCCCAAAAGTACCTCACCAAGAGGATCAAAGGGCTCAAACAGATGCCATATGGTGCCCGGTTAAAGAAACTCCAGCTCTACTCAGTGGCATACTGCCTGCTCAGAGGTGATCTGTGTCTGACGTATAAAGCCATGTCCAACCCGGAATTAATGGACATGCTGCACCTCAGAAAATCCAAATCCCATCGAGCTACACGCTCGAGAGACTTGAACCTCAACACTGAAATAAATAAGACATGCTGGAGGGACAGATTCATAACCCAGAGGCTCCCTTCACTCTGGAATAAAATCCCAGTCCAGGTTAGGCAGAGTCCCTCATTGACTCTCTTCAAGAGGAATCTTGTTGAGTGTATGGGAGATCATAAGTTTACCCCGGGTATCACTTCGGTGTCACTGTTAGACAGAGGCACAGTATACTAACCTCGAAAAAGGGTATAGCAAAATTAATTTAAAATGGGTGACGAAAGCCAAACACACTCTGTCTAGGCTTATAAATGCCCTAGGGCAGATAGCCTAGTATGAACCTATGAACTAGCAACTCCCCCATATATTATGTGAGTAAGAAGCCACATATGTCCCATTTACACCCCAACTTGTCAAGGTGTGGTCAGAGTGTATACGGTAACAGAGTGAGATTTATGTGCATAATAGTAATGTGGAATCTGGTACTGTGTGTGGGAACATTCAAGTAGTGATAATAAACATTCCTCCCACAGGTCTGTCAGATACCAACACTGTGCCCAGAAATACAAGAATGAATGCAGTTGCTCTGAATAATGAGGCACTACACATCACTGTTGCCCACACTGTCCTACAACATATAACTGTCTAGGAAATCTGTATAAGAGTGTTGTAATACAAGGTCAGAATGCAAAAGCACAGAGGATTAATAAGACAGAAAGCAAATAGGAGATATACAGCAATATCTATATAGCAGACACAACTGTGATGGACAGTGTTTACATTGTAGCAGATACAGCCATGGTCTGAATTCTGGGAGTGGAATTAAGCTGCATACAGAATCATACCCCACAACTGTACAGATGAGGCCAGAATGTCCAGTATATGTGCCCATATCTGCTGCCTGTCCTCCTGGTAAGTCTGTGGGATGATCACAGATGTTTAGACAGCAAACAAGGAGTCAGACATCAGAGAACACACCTGTCACTTTAGCAACCCCCAAAACTGTTAGGAGAGTAATATTTCAAGTATGACCAGAGTGAGTACATTAACAGAGTGAGATGTACGTGCATAATACCAATGTGTAATCTGGAACTTGTGTGGCAATAGTCAGGTAGTGCTAACAAACATTGCTCCCACAGGTACCTTGGATACGAACACTGTGCTGAGGAATACAGACCATTATAACCTGTACTGGTACTGTTCATTCTGATATTATAGGGAATTGTGAGTGTTGCAGTTTCTCTGAATACTAAAGTATCACTGGTATCTGTCACTCACACTGTGCTACATAATATAACTGTGTAGGAAAGCATGTATATGTGTGTGTGTCAGGTCACTAAAGGTGGAAGAGGGCAATATCCTAGATATGTCCCAGCACAACAGCATGTGGTAACACATGGCCAAAATCTGTGCAGGAAGAGTTGGATAGCTATGTGCAAAACATTAACCTGGAATCCGGGAGTATGTGTAGAAACAGTTAGTTTTTACAAACAGTCCCTCCACAGGTTTACCAGGTAAGAGGTGTATACCGCAGGTAAAACTGGTTCATGTGTAACGATGACGACAGCCATATCACTGTCCAAACTAAGGCTATGGGGTAGTGTAAGACTTCTAAGGTACAGATAACAGCACTGACTAGGAAAGTAATGTGGACTACAGGATTATACTAGTTGTTAATTGACATCTTTCACTCCCCCCACCATATCTCCAACAGTAATCAACATACCCACCCCAGCTGGTATGTAATGACTTTTAATAATGTCCAATTGTTTGAAAAATATTTTAATGGTTCCCGTGTATGTGCTATATTGAATTACTCCAACATTGGTGGCATGGTGCCATCAATGTACCTGCATGCTGTTCTTATTACCACTGTGGTCCCATATATGCATGTGTTCTGTTTGCCATGCAACTATTCCGTATCTGGTGTCTGGGTTAATGGGAATATCTATGTATGCTGTTATACCTAACCGTGGAATGTGTTGACTATTACTAACCCACATATGATGATGAAATCTAAACACTATAGCACACTTGGGAAGGCCCTTCCCAGCGGACCCACCTGTCCCGCCTCAGCTGGCCGTGACACCGGGCACCAGCATGTCTGGGGCCCAATCTGGGACCTCCCTGTCCACTGGTCCTGCACCACCTTCGGGTGGAACTTCCTCAGGGGATGGGGCTCGCCCCCCCCGGGAGTGGGCATGGACAGACACCTGTTACCCGTCGCCAGGTCGAGGCCCTGGTGTGTAGAGAGATCGACCAGCAGTTTGGTGATCTTCTATGCCAGCTCGATGGCCACATGTCGTAATTAGAGAGTCAGCCTGGCTCTGCAACTCAGCCACCAGCACAGCCACCTTCTTGGCTGTGAAGGTGCAGTAGTGACTGCCCATGGGTGGGGACCTCAGTCCCACTGTTACCACTAGGGGGCTTGTGGGCTTCCAATATCCCAACACCCCTCCCCATCAAGGTGTGTACCCCCCACATGTGTCATATACTGCCCCTGTATGCATCTTGTTTGTCTTGTCTGTTAACCTACCCAACCTACCTCCCCAAATATACCTACTACCCCTCCCCAACATCCCACTCTCACCTGAAAAAAAGGGCAATCTGTTCCCACAAAAAAATCTCGTCCAATGCATAGCTGTCCATTTCGCACAAATGTCCACTGGACACATGTAATCCGGTCTAATTGGCATTAGAATGTATTATTGTTGTCCTCACCCACTCCCAGGGGTTTGAGTGTCCAAGTCTACCTCCAAATTCAGTGTATATGCACAGCTGTTGCTGTAGTAGAAATGGGCAGCTATGGACCTTCCCTACACCCTTCCTGCACATCCCTGGCTATTTTCCCCTATTGTCTTTCCCTCTTTGTGCCCCTTTTTTCACCACTTTCCTATCAACCCCTTTTTCTTTTCTTTTAAAGAAATTGGCAAGGGGTAAGCGGGAGTAAGCACTTTTAAGCAGCAGTAAATGGGTTTAAGCCTGTTTGTGCAGGGTAAGCAATGTTTACACAGGTTAAGCAATTCAGAAGCTAACAGAGTATAAGAAACTGTAACCAGACATTAGCAGTGCTTACCTCCACGCAAACCCGGTCACAACTGCTTTAAAGTGCCTTAATCACTCTGTATCCAATGGCCTGTGCTCTGCCCAGCAAGCAACAAAATAAACAGCCTCTGCAAGGCTCGAACCCAGGACCCTGCACACCATAGCCAAAGTGATTTACCACTTAGCCATGTCAAATATACATAACCGTGATGTTTTCAAAAGCATATCATCCAGCCCAGTCATTCAACAGTACAGAGTATTAGATGTATGTGTGTGTGTAAATATATTAATATGTACAGCTACAACATATCTATATATCTATATATGTAGATATATATCTATATCTTTAGAAATATATACATATATATAAATATATATGAACATATATGCATGCAAATGCCTACATCTATCGATATGTATGCCTACATCTATATGTCTAAATATGTACGGCAGGTTATATATATGTCATCAGATATATGTATGTATGGTGTTGTTGTATCTTTCGGCTTTTCCTGGTTAGGGGTCGCCACAATGGAACTCTGGTCCACTAATGATTGGCAGTAGATTTTTATGTACCGAGTTGCCAGCCCTGATGCACAATCTTCAACGAAGGTACGCCCATTCACGCATGTCTCCACACAGAAGACGCTTTAGCTGAGAATCAAACAGGACAACGTCTTACTGTGAGGCGACAACGCTACTGCAGCACCACCACCGCAGTATATGTGTATATATATATATATATATATATATATATATATATATATATATATATATATATATATATATATATATATATATATATATATATATATATATATGGACATACATCCGTAGATAATAATGGGGAAATAAAAACATATATGTCCACATGCAACGTTAATGGGGCTGAGAGGGCCCAAACAATATACGTCTTGTACGAATAAGTATACCCCCCAACTGCCAAACACGTCCCCTCTGCAATACACTACCAAATGTTGCAGATCCCATAACCAGGACCAGACACAGCATGGGCATCCCTAGGAGACATATACACAGACACATATCTGCAGATACAGATATACATATAAATATGTATACATAAGGATAGTGAAGGAAAGGTACTCACAAGAGAGGAGAGTGTGTTGAGTAGATGGAAATAGTATTTTGAGAGGCTGATGAATGAAGAGAATGAGAGAGAGAGAGAAGGTTGGATGATATGGGGTTAGTGAATCAGGAAGTGAAACAGATTAGCAAGGAGGAAGTAAGGACAACTATGAAGAGGATGAAGAATGGAAAGGCTGTTAGCCCAGATGACATCCGAATGGAAGCATGGAGGTGCTTAGGAGAAATGGCAGTGGAATTTTTAACTAGATTGTTTAATGAAATTTTGGAAAGTCAGAGGATGCCTGAGGAGTGGAGAAAAAGTGTTTTGGTACCTATCTTTAAGAATAAGGGTGATGTGCAGAGCTGCAGTAACTACAGAGAGATAAAACTGATCAGTCACAGCTTGAAGTTATGGGAGAGGGTAGTAGAAGCTAGGTTAAGAAGGGAGGTGATGATTAGTGATCAGCAGTATGGTTTCATGCCAGGAAAGAGCACTACAGATCCGATGTTTGCTCTTTGAGTGTTATTGGAGAAATACAGAGAAGGTCAGAAGGAGTTGCATTGTGTCTTTGTAGACTTGAAGAAAGCATATGACAGGGTGCCTAGAGAAGAGGTGTGGTATTGTATGAGGAAGTCGGGAGTGGCAGAGAAGTATGTAAGAGTGGTACAGGATATGTACGAGGGTAGTGTGACAGTGGTGAGGACTGCAGTGGGAGTGACAGATCCGTTTAAGGTGGAGGTGGGATTACATCAAGGATCAGCTCTGAGTCCTTTCTTATTTGCAGTGGTGATGGACAGGTTGACAGATGAGATCAGACAGGAGGCCCCGTGGACTATGATGTTTGCAGATGACATTGTGATCTGTAGTGAGAGTAGGAATCAAGTTGAGGAGACTCTGGAGAGCTGGAGATATGCTCTAGAGAGCAGAGGAATGAAGGTCAGCAGGGCTAAGACAGAATATATCTGTGTAAATGAGAGGGAGGGTAGAGGAATGGTGAGGATGCAGGGAGTAGAGTTGGCAAAGGTGGACGAGTTTAAGTACTTGGGATCAACAGTTCAGAGTAATGGTGAATATGGAAGAGAGGTGAAGAAGAGAGTACAGGCAGGGTAGAATGGGTGGAGAAGAGTGTCAGGAGTGATTTGTGACAAACGGGTACCAGTAAGAGTGAAAGGGAAGGTCTACAAGACAGTAGTGAGACCAGCTATGTTGTATGGGTTGGAGCCAGTGGCATTGACAAAAAGGCAGGAGTCAGAGCTGGATATGGCAGAGTTAAAGATGTTAAGATTTGCACTCGCTGTGACTAGGATGGATAGGATTAGGAATCGGTTTGTTAGAGGGTCAGCTCATGTTGGACAGTTTAGAGACAAAGCAAGAGAGACGAGATTGCGTTGGTTTGGACATGTGCTGAGGAGGGATGATGGGTATATTGGGAAAAAGATGCTAATGATGGAGCTGCCAGGTAAGAGGAAAAGAGGAAGGCCTAAGATAAAGTTTATGGACGTGGTGAGAGAGGACAAGCAGGCGGTTGGTGTGACAGAGCAAGATGCAGAGGATAGGAAGAACTGGAAAGAGATGATCCGCTGTGGCGACCCCTAATGGGAAAAGCTGAAAGATGATGATTGATATATATATATATATATATATATATATATATATATATATATATATATATATATATATATGTAACTACACATACACATGCAGAGATATGTACATTAAGTTACATATGTAGTACATGCACACAATATGGAACAGCCACTATTCCTACAGTTACCACCTTACCAGCTGGAACCTGTATGAGCCGCCCATACAAATGACATTCATTGCCTGCAACATATACCCACAGAGATATCAAAGGCTATATCACCACACACAGGTGTGCATAAATGGGAAAGGTTTATTTGTGTACTATTACAGTTGTATATGCCATATCATATAGCTGCTTAGGCACGGACATCCATATAAACTGAGTAATGCAACTGTGTAAAACAAAGTTAGTAGTTCAAACCAGGATAAGCTCATGCCGGTTACCACCTTTGGTAGAAATACGGGTCAACTGATGGATGTTATTGACAAGCCCTGGAACATACTTAAACCCAATACACGTTTGGATGACTGGTTAGGGGATAGATGTCTTTTTTCCTATCGTAAAAGAAAAACTCTTGGGTCTCATTTCTCCCATTATAAGAAAATCACACACCAAGATATTGCATTACAACAAACTACATTATCTGGGGAAAAACTGGTTGGATGTTACCCTTGTGGTCATTGTTCTTTTTGTAAATATGTTTTTAAGACCAAAAACGTCACTAGTAAAAATACGAGACAACTGTACAATATCAATTGTTTTGCCAATTGTGGTACAGATTGGGTTATATATCTGGCCACATGCTCATGTCAAGCTTTTTATATAGGACAAACCTCCAGACAATTCAGAATCCGTATGTCCGAACATCTAGGGGACATTAGGAATGCCAGACCCACTAATGCCTTATATAGACATTGTTTGATCCATAAAACAGCCAAATTTTCCTTCACGGTTATTGATAAAATTTCAGGAAACAGATCTTTTAAAACTGGATGGCATAATTTATTAAACAACAAAAAAAAGAGATGGATTGTTAAATTAGGTGGTCTTTTTCTACCGGGTTTAAATGATAAATTATAATATTTCTTTTCTCTTAGTGGATACCACATTTTCATAATAATGACCCATATTCAGTGCATGTTTGCTTTTTAATATATGATTACTTGCATTTCAAATAATCTTTAATTTTTTATTCACATTTTTCCCACAGGAAGTGATGTCAAGACTGCTCTGTTGGATTCTTTATAAATCACAGTGTTTGAATTGCCATTATTGTTCAACCACTGATGAAAGCATTTTTTCTGGTTCTCATTATACTTTTTGCTCTTGCCTTCCGGGTGCTGGTCTTTTTTTGTTCAGTATCAAGGTTGTTTGGTCCGTGCATCTACCGTACTTGCTAGCCTGGTCTTTCTGAATAGTAATACAGTGGTCAGGAAATGTTAACAAATGTTGCTGTCCTGGCCAAGGCCATCACATAGTACAATAGTAAAGACAGACTGGGCCACAGGATACCAAACAATCAACGGTAAGTAATGCAGATGTATAGTACACTCTGTAGACAATCCCTAGGGGGTAAAGACCTCAGTTGACACACTGGGATGTTACTGTTACATAACAAAGCACAACTAACACCATCACAAGCACACTGACAAACAGAACAGTATATATGGCATAGCAGGCTCTACAGGCATGCCACGGCACAGAGTAGCATACACCTGTGTGTAAGTGCATCACCACAACCAATGTGAACACAGCCACAGCTACATATGGCATGCTAGCATATTATTACAGTATATGGACTATCTGTTCAGCACCAACCTCATATGTGCCAACCACACACTAACCCTACATATACTGGGCTGCTACACAGTGTGGTCCACTGCCTGTCTGTGGTATGGGACATGTGAATGTATGGCCCTACAAACATGTAAGCCAATAGGGTAGCATACAGTGGAGCAGCATGTAACATCAGGTAGAACAGGACCAAGAGCAATGACATCTACCACAGTCTGTACACAGGCTAAGGTACATATTAACAATGCACACACTGCCGACAATCACCATAAGTACACAGACCTCAGTACTGTACACACAACCACAGAATTTCCAGGTTATGTCATCAAATATAACCCCTACTATACATTACATGTGTAGCAGTCTGATATCTCACTGGGTTGTTACTAGATATGATGTCACTAATTATGGTGTAAAGTACATATGCAGCCCTTACTGCATGTCATATGTACAAAGGTTGTCAGGGTTGTGGCTGGGGCCAATATTGAGATGTTGCTGTGATAACTTCATACATTTACTGTTGTAACAGGGTTTATAGGTTCATAGGTTGGTACTGGGCTATCTGCCTGAAGGCATATATTAGCCCACCCATGTTGTGCGGTATTCACCGCCCCTTTAGTAGTTCCCTAGACCCTTGTACTAGCAGCTAATACCCTTGGCCCCTATCTAGTAGTGCTGTTGGTGTGATCCCCGGTGTGAACTTTCTGTTACCCATCCACTCATCAAGGTTCCTCTTGAACAGTGATAGTGAGGGGCTCTGTCTTATGTAGATCGGGACCCTGTTCCATAGTAAGGGAAGTCTCTGCGAAGGGAATCTGTCCCTCCAGCATGTTCTATTCATTGTTGTGTTGAGGTTTATATCCCTAGAGCGTGTAGCTCGAGTAGATTTGGTTTTGCTAAGATGGAGCATGTTCAACAATTCTGGGTTGGACATGGCTCTGTACGTTACACAGAGATCGCCTCTGAGAAAGTGGTATGCAACAGAGAACAGTCTTAGCTTTTTCAAACGTGCTGCATAGGGCAACTGTTTGAGGCCAGAAATCCTCTTGGTTAGGTACCTCTGTGGTCTCTCCAGCTGCTGGAGATGTCTAGCCAGGTACATTCCAATTGGTGCATTGTACTCAATAATGGGTCTGATGAGGGAAGTGTAGAGGGGCACCATTACATCCTTAGATCTTGATTCCCATCCTTTCGTGATCAGATAGGTCACATAGAAGGATTTTCTAACCACTTTTGCAACATGGTTATCAAAGGAAAGCTGACTATTTACTTGGGTCCCTAGATCCGTTATTTCTTCTTCACATTTCAGGGGATTACCTCCTATGTTGTAGTTTGCGGGTATTCTGTTTTTTCCAAAGGGGATTACTACACATTTTTTTGCATTTAGCTTGAGACCATGGCTTTGACACCATGCATCAGTCTCATTTAGGCCCTTCTGGAGGATCTCCATGTCATGGGTTTGTTGCACCATATATCCTATGAGGGATTTGAGGTCAGTAACTGTCATGGCTGTCACCATATACAGACTGCAATCCTCCCACTACCTTCTGCAGTTCACAGATAGGTGCTCAGTGGGTAACAACTGAAACAAAAGGCACCACACACTGGCCAGTCTGCAGATGGCCCTTGTTCCTTCATTAACATAGCACTGACAAGGTAGGTATGTAAACATGTAGGACATCCATATCCACACACACCCTGTTAAACCAACATTACTCCAAATGCAGTATAGCAGCAGTTACAGTCTGTAGTCAGGTCAGGCACATCCCCCTCCTGTGTGTTGGCCTGTCTCCACAGTGTATGTTAGAGGTACACCCCAATCCATCTGAGATACTGTTTGCCAAACAACAGATCGAGTTCCTGCTCACAGTGAATGAAAGGCCCAACAGCAGCATGATCTTCCTAGATATTGGTGTGTGTTTCCATGCAATTGGCTATGGGAATGTTACCACAGCTGTTCCACATGCAATCAGTTAGAGGAGGGCTGCAATTCATGCAGAGACCATCAGCTGATCCTGAGCATCACTTAAAATACACATGTTGCTGCCTAAGGAAAGCAGGTGTACATCTCTACATCCACCAGAGAGGGAGTTAGAGAGGCAGACAGCGGCACAGAAAAGCCAGAGAGGGGTGGGAGAGTAAAACTTACACATGTTTGTGTCACACACCTACCAGTACAGGGTATCAAACCCCCGACGACTATGCAGTGCTATTACATATCCATGCAGTTATTGAATGCGCCACATAGGTTACATGTTGAGGAGCCCTCAGAACTTACATGTGATGGTGAGTGACATCTGCAACAGGAATACGGTAACTATGTGGTAGGGGTAGTACCCGTTCCTGCCCGCATGAACTGGTGTCAGCGTCAACACAGCCACACTCTCACAGGGATGCACACACATTGCCACACTTGGCAGGACCAGGAATATAACTCATCACTAGTGGGATTGCCACAACACAGTACTGTGCAGGTATCACATGTACCACAGGGGTCATATGGAGGTTATATGGGCAAAGGATATGGGGAGGTGTCTGACATCAGACAGTATGCTTCAGTATGCCAATGGGGATTGTAGTGCATTGCTTCACGGGTGTGTGGTGGTTGACTGAGCCAGATGGCTATACAAGGCTAGGTGATGGGTATACCTTGGCATCAGGCAACATGACAATGGTCTGCATTGTGGCTCAGGGGTGTAATTTCTGGATTTGCCCACACAGGTGGTTATTGTATTCACCATCCAGTCACCTGGGTGACTATTGCATGTGGCCAATGCTGTGCATTGCTTGCCATGTATGTGTTCCTTAGTCCATGACATGGACGGTGTCTGTGATGTGCACACCTCCCACATGCTTGTACAGTGACATGTGGAACTGTACCTGGGGTGTCTGGCCCATGTTGTGTACACAGATTATCATCAGATGTGCCAGTCCTGGCCTCACGTGGCAGGAAATGGTAATGCACAGCAGGTTTACCCTGCACCTACATTGATAGCATGCTAACGGCATTCCCTGGTGTCAGTGGCATCTGTCCGTACAGGGCATGTTTTCAAGCATGGTATGTCCTTTGTGGGTCACATTTGATGGCACCACTGGTGTTGCAGGTTTCCAGTGGGGAACGTGGGGAAAGTGCACTGTCTGTATGTACGCACCTATTGGACAGATGGACAGGGTGCCATGCCCTCTGTAGGCCACTGCAGTCACTCCATAGTAACTATCAGTGGGAAATATGCAGTGTACTACCAACATAGTGGCTGTTGCCTAGGCAAGTCTGTGTGTGTATGAGACATGGGTTGAGAGTCTTCTCTGGGTAATACTGGGTTGCTAACTGTGTTTGCCTGGCCTTGATATCACATGTATGGGTATGGATTTGCACCCCAGCCCCTTGGCTATTTCACATCTGTTATCCCTGTATGGTGGACATTGTGATATATACTAGGGCCACCATATAAGAAATTTGCAAAACCCTCTCCACATTGGGCCCAGTTGTTGCACACTCACAACCACCTCCACACAGGATATGAGTTACAAACACAGACACACACACACAGAAACACACACACACACCTGTCATGTCTGGGATTAGAACACCTACCTAACTAGTTTACTACACTGCAGCACTATGCAGTTATAATATGCGCCACAGAAATTATTGGAGTACTCCTTCCCCAAAGGTGTATTTCACATTGGATGACATCAGCAGGATTGCCAAAGTTGGGCATTTAAATTGTAGTGAGTGTGGCTAGTCTAAAATGCATTGCTCCCTACACAGACATTGACACACGCAAAACATCCACAACCAACATCTGTGGGTATAGAGCCCATAACAGAGGTTTATATCACAGTACAGCATGAAGCTGCTATAGGACGCACCACGGGGAATACTGGAGAACTCCTTCCCCAAAGGTGTATTTCACATTGGATGACATCAGCAGGATTGTCAAAGTAGGACATTCAAATTGTAGTGAGTGTGGCTAGGCTAAAATGCATTGCTCCCTACACAGACATTGAAACACACACACAAAACATCCATAACCGACATGTATGGATATGGAACCCCTAACAGAGGTCTATATCACACTACAGCATGAAGCTATTTTAAGATGCACCATGGGGATTACTGGAGAACTCCTTCCCCAAAGGTGTATTTCACAGTGAGTGACATCAGCATGATTGCCAAAGTAGGGCATTTGAAATGTACTGAGTATGACTAGCCTAAAATACATTTCTCCGTACACAGACGTTGAAACACACACAAAACATCCAGAACTGCCATGGGTGGGAATAGAACCCTACCAGAGTTCTATATCACACTACAGCAGTATGCAGATATGGCACGCGCTGTGGAGATTACTGGGCTGCATCCTTCCCAGAGGTGTATTTCTATGTGGATGACATCAGCAGCCTTACCAACATAGAGTATTCAAATTGTATGGAGTGTGACTACCCTAAATAGCATTGCTCTCTACACAGACAGTCAGACAGACACACACACACAGACACACACTTGCCAAGTCTGGGATTAGAACTCCTACCTAACTAATTTATCATACTACAGCAGTACACAGTTATAGGACGTACTACGGAGTTTAGTGGGCTGCAACCTTCCCAAAGGTGTATTTCTAGGTGGATGACATCAGCAGCCTTGCCAAAGTAGAGCTTTGAATTGTAGGGAGTGTGACTACCCTAAAAAGCATTGCTCTCTACACAGATACACACTTGCATGTCTGGGATTAGAACTCCTACTTAACTAATTTATCACACTACAGCAGTACGTAGTTATAGGACGTGCTACGGAGATTATTGGGTTACAACTTTCCCAGAGGTATATTTTTAGGTGGATGACATCAGGAGCCTTGCCAAAGTAGAGCATTTGAATTGTAGGGAGTGTGACTACCCTAAAAAGCATTGCTGTATACACAGACACACTTGCCAAGTCTGGGATTAGAACTCATACCTAACAATTCTATCACACTACAGCTGTACACAGTTATGGCATGTGCTTTGGAGATTACTGGGCTACAGTCTTCCCAGAGATGTATTCCTAGGTGGATAACATCAGCAGCCTTACCAAAGTAGAGCATTTCTATCGTAGGGAGTGTGACTACCCTAAAAAGCATTGCTCTCTACACAGACAGGCACACACACAAACACACCTGCCATGTCTGGGATTGGAACTCCTACCTAACTAATTTATCACACTACAGAAGTACGCAGTTATGGGACATGCCACAGAGTTTACTGGGTTACAACTCTCCTAAAGGTGTATTTCACAGTGGATGACCTTAGCAGACTTGTCATAGTAGGACTATGGGGAGGGCAGAGTGTATGCATGGGCCATAACCCATTCATCAAGAGGTTGACACGCCACATGCGGGCACACACAGTGTTATATTTCACAGGTATGTATATACAGCTGCTAGATGACTACTTCTTTGTACAGTCATGTTGCACAGCTAGCACGTGCACCACATTGTCTATAATGCTGACAGATACTGGTGGCTAGTATCTGCAGTGAGTGAACCTCATGTGGTTGGGGCCCTTTGGCTGTGTGCTGGGTAGGACAGGCCTGGATGGCTCCTTGTCACAGTCACCCTCTTCCACACATCTATGTACATCTAACTTTGGCTTATTATAGTGTGTTGTCCTTACATATATGTCTGTATTCCTATCCACTGTGTGTGCAAGGCATGAGTGGTGCATACTGAGGAGTGTCTGCACTAACATCTGCGTCTACCAGATATGTTTGATCCACTGGTGTTTGCAGGTATGACCTTCAAGTGTTTAAGTGTGTGAGCATTCCCAGTATGACCTTTCAGTATGTTGTTGACTGACATTGCCATCATTTCTCTAAGTGTGTGAGCATGTCCAGTATGCCCGTCTGTATTGAATGTGTAGATCGAGTCCAGGTAGTTTGTACTGCAGTGTTGACCTTTGTGTTGCACACCTACGGGTAGCATGCTGTTTCTGCAGGGTATCCATCGATCATTTGGCATTGACTGTTACTACATTTCTGCATACGATGGGGGGCACACCTGACTGTTGCTACATTTCTACGTAGGATGGGGGGGGGCACACTTGACTAGTTCTGCATTTCTACACAGGATTGGGGGGGCACACCTGACTGATATTACATTACTATGTAGGATGGGGGGCATACCTGACTATTTATACATTTCTACACAGGATTGGGGGGGCAAACCTGACTGTTATTACATTACTAAGTAGGATGGGGAGCACACCTGACTATTTCTACATTTCTACACAGGATTGGGGGGGGCACACCTGACTGTTATTACATTATTACGTAGGATGGAGGGGCACACCTGACTATTTCTACATTTCTACACAGGATTGGGGGGCACACCTGACTGTTATTACATTACTACATAGGATGGGGGGCACACCTGACTATTTCTACATTTCTACACAGGATTGGGGGGCACAACTGACTGTTATTAAATTACTACATAGAATGGGGGGCACACCTGACACTTGTACACATTTGCTATGTCTGTACTGGTATGTCAGGTACTCCATTTCATTCTGTATTCTTACCTATCATGCTGACTAGAGGCATACCAGTGTACTACAGGTCTTAGCTTTGGTTGCCGTACATATTAGTGTCTGACTTCCTACCCTTCAGAACTAACATCCCACTGCCTGACCTGCTGTAGTCTGTTTGTGTAGGCTTGGGGAGGTTACCCATAGCCATCATTCAGAGGCCATAGCACATGCTCTGTTTGGGTTTCTGTACACCTGTCCTGCTGGCTGGGACTGTTGATGGGTATGTGAACCTCCCTGACTGTCATGTGTGAGTCATATGGACACACATGTCACCCAGCATGTTTCCTGCAGTGGGTTTTGTCACCCTGTATAGTATTGACTACTATGGTGACTCTAATATGTGTTACAGATGTCATGGTTCCACTATGGGTGTCTACTTTCTGCTGCCATAACATTCAGCTACCCAATTCCCTTGCATGATCACATCGATATCATAGATACAGGTAATGACACATTCTACTCCATTTGGCAATTGGTAGGTTGATTGACTTACCTTGTGGGTGTGCCAGACATGTAGTGTCATGTTTGGCATCCCTTTTACTGCATGTGTGAGTCAGAGAGAGGTGTCATTCCCTGGGTGCCTACTGTGTCAGTGTATGTGCTAGGCATTGTCTCTTTGCCGCGGCCTCGGCATACTGGGCATGCCTCCATCTGCCTACTGGGGCAGGCTCAGGTTGTTCCTCCTCCAAGTCACTCTGTGCCTGTGCAGGCCTTGGCATTGGTGGGGGGCTGTGTGGCCCTGCCCCATGCTGTTCCTGCTGCAGCTGTTTCCATAGGATCATATTTTGTAGCATGGCACATGCCATAACAATTTGGGTGCATGTAGCTGGTGAGTACTGCAAGGCTCCACCGGATGTGTCCAGACAACGGAACCATGACCTGAGCATCCCAAACATGCTCTATTATAAGTCTGGTCTGTGCGTGTGCCTCATTATGGCGTTCTTGTTTAGGTGTGTGTGCATTTCTGATGGGTGTCATCAGCCACAGCTCCAGTGTGTAACCAGCATCCCCCACTAGGTGACCGTAGGGGATGTCCCCACTGGCAAATCTCTGGTACAGCTGCGTCAGATGCCAAATGTGGGAATCATGATAGCTTCCAGGGCAGCCAGCACACACATTCATTATAATGCCCTGGGAATCACAGATGACCTAGCAGTTGATGGAGGGGATGCCCCTGTGGTTGACATAGGCCCTACCCTGATCACCGTGTGGTGCTTTGATGCGTATGTGCGTGCAGTCTATAGAACCCAGTGCCTCAGGTTATTCTGCTATTTGGTGGAAGAGACGCATATTGCTCACCAACATCTCACGGGTGTTGAGGGAATATACGTGCTCACTGGCATGTGCTGACACGGCATCCAGGAACTGGTGGAATACTCTGGATGTTAATGCCTGTGAGATCCCCATGATATCTCCAGTTGAGCTTTGGGAGGTACCTGTGGCTAGTATTCCTAGGCCTACACATGCCTTTGTATCCATTGGGATGGGTTTCCCTTGGTCAGTTTAGTATGTCAGGCGTGGCCGGCACAGCTCAACAATTTGCTGTAGGAGGTCCCTGTCCACCCTATAGCTCTCCACTACCTCCAGCTCATGTAGCCCCTGGTAGGTTACCCTGGGTCTGGACACTCTTCTCCTGTGGGTTGATCGGCAGCATTCACATCCTCACCACCCTCAGCCTCTTGCACATGTTGTTCTATGTTGCCTGCTGCAGCCCTTCTCATTTTGTAGGTTTGTTTGTTAAAAGTTCCCCACTTGTATACACCGGTGGTGTAGAGTATGGGAAAAAACAGAGAGGAAGGTGTTTGCGTAGTTTATAGTATTGTTCTTTGCAGGGCTGGTCTGCTGCCTGTGTAATTGGCTGATTCTGATACATTTCACCTGCCAGCTATGCTAGTTCTCCTTGATTACCTTCCTACTGCTGTTTTCCCTTCCTATTGCCTTCCTGTTTAAGCCCAGGGATGTGCCGCGCAAACAGAATGCTCAAATGTGCACAGTGCTGCTATTTCCTAGTTTAACTTTTGTTTTCTTCCTTTAAAACCCGTGGTGCGCACACCCGCTTAGACAATGTAAAGAGTGCTAGGTAGATTCAGACACACCCCCTAGCTTAGCTGTGCTAAGCTAGGAGCAAACCGAGCCACAGGGCTCCAATCTGCTTACAGTATGCCTGACCCCCCCCCCCACCATGATGTCAGCTAACTCCTAGGCCTGCACCAAGCTATTCCTACTCTTACACTTTTGGGACCTGACTAGCATGCTGGGGAAAACTGGGATTCACTATCACTCCCCTCATTTGCATAGGATTGCCTGCTAATGCATAGTTACATGTCTCACACTGAGCCTCCCCCTTAGCAACCACTACTCACTGGCCATGTTGTCTTCTGCCTGCCATTGACTTGCATGACAGAATAGTGATTTTAGTTAGAATGCTTAATTTAGGTTTATTTTGTTATCCCCTCCCCCGATCTTGTTTGCACGCTGGTGCCCTATACTTAAACAGCCGAGGTCAATTAAAAAAAAAATAAAAGTTGATTTTTTTTTGGCTGTTTGCAATGCCAATGGCCTTATACTTAGCCATTGGCATGCTTCCTGAGTGATATGTAGCCTTTATTTGGAGCTGTCACAGCTCTGTTTTGGATTTTGCAGAAATGTACTCAGTTACTAACTGAGTACATTTCTGCAGATTGCACTAGTCTGCACGGCCGGTTGGAAGCTTCCTGGATCGCAAATTCACCTAATTTGCATGGATTTCTCCTGCAAATGGGGTGATTTGCTTACGGGGGCTTAGTCCGTGCAGGAGTAGTGCAGGAGCGCTCGTGCATGCCCCTGCAGGCTGTTCCTGGATCGCACGGCAAACATATTCCCTGCTCTAACTCCTGCACTAATCCTGCATGCCGTGTAGGACATAGATAATCCAGGGGTAAATGTACACTAAGTGTGCACAATATGTATTCAAGAACATCCTTACCACATTTTCTGTGCTTTCTAGTCACTCAGACAGATTACACTAAGTCTACATGTAGTCTACCCTTTGTGGTAACCTTTATGAATCCTTGTCAGTAAAATCAGTAGGAAAACTAAAATTAGGAGTTAGAAGGTGCAAGTTATGCCTGTGTTGTCTGTTCACTCAGAATGGTGTGCACTTAGTGTAAACTTAGTATAGGTGTTATTGAATGCCATGCAACTGAGCACAGTTTCAGATTTATGTGATAATGCGTTTGGTTTTCTGGTTGTGGCTAGCTATTTCATTATAAATCTTTTAAACTGCAATTTTACAGTTTTAGCTGCCTGGTTTAGGAATAGTGCTAAATCTTGCAATTAAAATTATTGTTTCACATCTGCTTTGCATTTCACATACTATATATAATTGCTGCATTTCCTGACAGAATTTAGTTACAAACTTCCTATATTTCTTTTTATTCATTGAATAGAAAAAAGTTATGTTCTCAGATCATTTCATGCCACTAAAAAACACTCTGCAGAAAACAATCATGTATTTTTAGTATATCTGCATTTTATAAGGCTTAAGTGTAGGTCACATAACTGTTACAGTCTGATTAAGAAACAATGGCACATGTATTTTTCAGCTAGCACACCCATTGCAGAATGCTTAGCGGAGTCCAGGGTTCCTATTGAAGCTCCAGTCACTTGTGGAAGTCTGAAACATACCCTTACTGATGTCTATTGCATGAGTAACTCTGGTTCAGACTATTGGGCATGCTCATGGGGAAGTCAGGATCTTTAAGTGAAACTGACATGACCTTGAATGGATGATAGCACTGTTAACTGTTGATTGGCTATTGTCCCATAAGGTTCTCACCTCCTGAGGAGATGAGTGGGCTACCATGAGCTGATGGATGGTTATTGAGGTAGGTATCAAAAATAACTAAAATAAAAAGCTTCTAGCTATTTCCTGTCCATCAAAAGTACCAGGACAAAGGTTATACTCTTAGTCTGCAGCAAAAGTCTGGAACTCTCTCCCGCTATTCACAAGAACAATTACTAAACTGGAAGCATTCAAATCCTCTCTAAAACAACATCTCAGTAATACGTGGATGAGCTCATGCTCAACTCCTGGCTAACTTAACCTCACCAATACCTCCCCTGGCTGATCTGGCTAACTTATTCTTTACTTTTCTACCCCCCTGACTAACACTACTACCAAAATCCTATCGATACTGCAGACCTTTCAGCTAATCTCATTTTTTCTCTCCCCTCATCTTTACACAATGCTTTCTCTCTTTTATTGTAATATAATGGCTGCTCAATAACAAATCCCGGTCTCTAAATATAAGGAAGAACCAAAGAATAACATGTTTTACCGTATGTAACAATGCAATATACTTTTTTTCTCTATGTTTAATGAAGAAAATAATTTATTGTATATTTGTACATGGATGCTTAAATGTGTAACCCTGTATGCAAAGTTAAAATGCTTTAGACAAAAATGTAGTATTTTGTTAAAATGCTTTAGACAAAAATGTAGTATTTTGTATGTACGTAACTGTTTCAGTAAGTTGTAGCTTTTCTCCTCGGGTCTCCACTGAAAATGGGTTCTCTTGGCCCAGACGGACTTTCCCGGTAAAAAAATGTCAAATAAATAAAATTCATAAATAAAATCTATTAGTACCTGTCTACATTATTCGTTGAAGGTTGGACTCATTGCTCATTATTCACATTTGATTTACTTTTTGTATATACAAAAGTGACCACAAAAATTACATACTAAATTAGCTGAAATGCCTCTCACAACCCTATATACAAAATTAAAATTGATCACTAAAGCACTAAGCACATAAGCACGATAAAACATAAATCAAAACTGCATATTTAAGACTACACAGAACAGACACAGATTACTACAATACCCCTCAAAAATCTAGAGGTAAAAAACCTAGTAAAATCACATTCATTACCTTAAAATTATAAAATATACTTCTCATTAGAACATTTTAACATTCGAATAATAAAATAATATAAAGAATAATTTCACATTTATTATAGAAAACTACAAAAAAATGGCACTTGAATTTTTTGCCATCTGATTGAAATCCTACTTCATATAAGAAAGAAAATATCCTTCCAAATTAAAATTTACTTCATAATATGAGAAGGAACTGCATGTTAAAATAAAGCCACGAGGTTACAGCCTAAAAAGAAGAGAACAAACAAACCACAAATTGTAACTGAAACCAGAAATAAAAATCTATAAGCAAAAATAGAAATTTTTTCAAAATAACAGAAAATGCATTTAAATTAATCATTGTAAACGTAATATTCCCCTATTCAGAATAACACGTGTCAAAGCAGAGCCCAATGCATATATAAATAAAGGCATAAAACTGTGACACTCCCCACATTTTCATTTTGCAGTTGTTTCATGCATCTGGTGCTCATCTTGACACCGTTTCTCACAAAATAATTCAGAAGCATTTTGCAGTACAGAGGCATCTACAATGCAAAATGATCCAACAATCTGTATCCACCTGGTCCTCCTAGTGCCAGCATGTAGCCATATATGTATGGATCTATTTCTTTTGGTTGAATTTAATTTTCTAGATAATTGCAAATCATCAAAAAAAAAGTAATTGAAAACACATCTCATTTAAAACACATTCATCTAATCAAATTTCAAAGAAAATATAAAATACAGGGAATGATCCTTTCTTTTTACAGGGGGGACACCCCTTGCCCCCTGCATTCCACCCCCTTACATATATATATAGTAACCCCATGGTGACACAGCCATGGAGAAAAGATAAAACACCACACATAGTGAATCACTGCTGGTGCACAAACACAAACTTTTAAGATGCTGAGAAAGCACAGGAGAGCTCATTGGCAAAGTATAACTTGTGCTGTAGACTAACTTGCCATGCAGCTCATACTATCCTTAGATCTTAAACCACACCAACAGTGACTGTCTCTAGCCTTCTACAGTTTTCTATAAAATGTGGTTCAACTAAAAGTGCTCTCAATGAAATGAGTCTTCGTTATTTTGTCAATGTCTTGTGTTTCCATAAATATAAAATGAAATAAAGTAAATGGCAAATTTTATATCATCATCTTCTTTCGGCTGTTCCCGTTAGGGGTCACCACAGCAGATCACCTGTTTCCATTTCTTCCTGTCCTCTGCATCTTTCTCTGTCACACCAACCACCTGCATGTCCTCTCTCACCACATCCATAAACCTTATCTTAGGCCTTCCTCTTTTCCTATTACCTGGTAGCTTCATCCTTAGCATCTTTTTCCCAATATACTCAGCATCCCTCCTCAGCACATGTCCAAACCAATGTAATCTTGCCTCTCTGGCTTTGTCTCCAAACCTTCCAACCTGGGCTGACCCTCTAATATACTTATTCCTAATCCTGTCCACCCTCATCACACCCAGTGCAAATCTTAACATCTTTAATTCTGCCACATCCAGCTCAAACTCCTGCCTTTTTGTCAATGCCACTGTCTCCAACCCATGTAACATAGTTGGTCTCACTACCCTCTTGTAGACCTTCCCTTTCACTCTTACAGGTACTCATCTGTCACAAATCACTCCTGACACTCTTCTTCACCCACTCCATCCTGCCTGTACTCTCTTCTTCACCTCTCTTTCACACTCACCATTACTCTGAACTATTGACCCCAAGTATTTAAACTCATCCACCTTTGCCACCTCTACTCCTTGCATCCTCACCATTCATCTATCCTCCCTCTCATTCACACACATATATTCTGTCTTAGTCCTGCTGACCTTCATTCCTCTTCTCTCTAGAGCATATCTCCATCTCTCCAGGGTTTCCTCCACCTGTTCCCTACTCTCACTACAGATCACAATGTCATCTGCAAATATCATAGTCCATGGGGACTCCTGTCTGATCTCATCTGTCAACCTGTCCATCACCATTGCAAATAAGAAAGGGCTCAGAGCTGATCCTTAATGTAACCCCACCTCCACCTTAAATGCATCCGTCACTCCCACCGCAGATCTCACCGCTGTCACACTACCCTCGTACATATCCTGTACCACTCTTACATACTTTTCTGACACTCCTGACTTCCTCATACAGTACCACAACTCCTCTCTAGGCACCCTGTCATATGCTTTCTCTAAGTCTACAAAAACACAATGCAACTCCTTCAGACATTCTCTGTACTTCTCCATCAACACTCTCAGAGCAAAGATCACATCTGTAGTGCTCTTTCCTGGCATGAAACCATACTGCTGATCACTAATCATCACGTCCCTTCTTAACCTTGCTTCCACTACTCTACTACTACTAAATGGCAAATTTTATATATATATATATATATATATATATATATATATATATATATATATATATATCGTGAGGCCTTTCTGTAGAATGTCTGCATCACTTGGGGAGTTAATAATGGCTCCCAACTTGCAGTCATCTGCGAACTTGGTCAGCCAGAGTCCCTTTGTGTTGGCCTGGATTTCTGAGAAGTAGATGCTGAACAGGAGAGGACCCAGGACCGATCCCTGTGGGACTCCACTCATGACTGGTCGGCAGTCTGACTTGGAGTCTACTACTTTCACACTGTGTGTTCTATCTGTGAGCCAGTTTGCAACTCACCTAGTGATATAGGGGTTGATGCCTAGTTTGATGAGTTTATCAATAATTCCCGAGTGAGGAATTGTTTCAGAGGCCTTGGCCAGATCGAGGTAGGCTGTATGCACTGCCTTAACTTCATCCACAGCCCTGGTGACTGACTCAAAGAAGTCAACCAGGTTGAGCAGGCATGATCTTCGTTTCCCAAAGCCAAATTGCGTGGGGTCTACAGTTTGGAGATTTCCTATATCTTTGTTAATCAGGTCCATGATGACACGCTCCAAAGCTTTACATATCAGACTTGTCAGGCTAATGGGGCGATAATTCCCAGGGTCTGTAGTTGCTCCCCATTTATGGAGAGGGGTAACTGTAGCAGTGCGACATTTGGTAGGGACAAATCCTGAGGTGAGGCTGTGAGTGAACAGGGCATACAGATGTTGTGGCAGTTTGCTTTGTAGTCCATGTAGAACACAGGCAAGGATATTATCGGGTCCAGTGGAAGCTATATTCTTGGCCTTGGACAATGCAGCTTTAACCTGTGCTGCAGTAATGCTGGGTGCCTAGCATTCTTCCGTTATTGTGATTTGTCCCTTGAGAGGGAGAGATGGGTTAAGTTGGCACTGAATCTGTCAGCCAGTATGTTGGCAATATTTGTTGGCTCAGTATACCATTGTGCAGTAACTCAGAGCAAATCTGGGTATTGCCATGGAGGCTCTTGATATAACTATGGAAGGCTTTGTGATTGTTTTTAGTGTCTGCTACAATTCTGCCTTCATAGCTGGCTTTATAGGATTTGATGAGGTATCTCAACTTTTTGTTGAGGCTAATAAGGGAGTTTTTCCAGTCCCTTGTTTGACTTCAAAATGTACTTACCCAGTGTAGCATAAATGTTGTCTTTAGTGAGCCTGCAGGTAATGTTAACACCTTTAAATATCTGGATATTTGGGAAATTAATTATCAAGAAACTGAAGCATTTATGCATATTACAAGATGGCTGTCCAAAAGATATTCCAAAAATGTTGAATTCCTAAAGCTGGCTCTGGAAGGTCTCACTGAACTGCTGGGTTCAGTAAAACAGTTTTTTTTAAATATAATCTGTCCTAAGTGTAATTGTGTACTGTAAACTTCTAGCGCATAGATAGTGAAGGGTTACTGTAACTAGAAGTGGCAGATTCACTTATAGGTGTACATATGAGTAAACATTTTTATATGCAGTATCATAATCAAACACTGTTGCTACAACTTCTGTCTGCCTCTTCCAAACAAGCTGAGACAGATTGGATTATTCTACTAGGTGCCTAAAAATCCTCACAGAACTCAGATGGAAATTATATTTTACTATAACGTAGTCTTCTTACTGGTAACATCGTCTTGCTTGTTGTGAAGAGAGAACCGTACCTAATATCCTTGAGGTTCAGAAGCTCAGGGCACACTTTTTGTATTAGTAGACAACCTGTTATACACACTGTAAAACAATGGTATAAAACCACTGTATAAGCCAGCTAGGTATGCATTATGTACAATGCATACTGAATTGTAATGAATGGAGTATGTTATCTTAGAAATCAAGGCAGATAATTGATGCTTCATGTTTTTACTGAATTGTGCTATGGCATCTAAAGTGTTAAATTGCTTTAAAATTACTTAGTCTTGTTTTGTTGAAACTCTCAGTCTAATGTTTCTTCTGCATTTCCTTTATTTTTATTTTTTTATTTTATATCAGTTATAGTTTGTGTACCTTTCTACCTGTCCTTAGTTTAGGGTTTTGCTGAAAATAGTTTGTCAAGATCAGCCTACCCAATGAATGCAGAAAAACACAGTCACCAAGTGCATGTACTTAGAGTGGGAGTGTCATATCAAATATATTGGTGGAGACTATTCCAGCAGTAAATGCAGGGAGAAAGGGGTTTATCCCTCTGTGCCACAGATAATGACAGAAAAGATTTGGAAAATACATACAGAGAGGGTACCCTTTTAAAAATGCAGGAGAAACAGATGGACAGTAATGATTGCAATGGACTAAGCAGAGTTGAATGGCCATAGACAGAATGTTGAGGTATGATAAGTACAGAACAGATAGCTGTGAACTTAAAAATGGAGGAGACTGTAGATAAAAAGCAGGGGTTTAGAAAATGTATGATACAGTGATGTTAATGCAGGGTAGCTGTGACATAGTCCTGGGCAGCAGAGAGCATAAATGGGATATAGTAATAGCAGTGCATAATCTTAAAAAAAAAATGAAAGAAAGAGAGAACAAGGGAGTTTGTGGGAGTGTATGTTATAAAAGAAATTCCGTTAGACTAGAAAAGTCTAAACAGGAGGATGGAGCTGATAACATAAATAAATAAATAAGTAATGGCGTTAAAGGGATGTTATAAAGAAAATCAGACCTGATGGATCATAGCAGCAGACAAGAGCATTCATGCAAGGAAACAGGACAACAGTGTGCTAATGTAGAAACTAGCACATTAAGCATTGAGAAAAAAAAGCAGCATGTTACACGTCTCAATCCAAATTAGCCATGTCACTGCATATTCATTCATCCATGTCCATTGCAATCTACTCGCATCTGACTCCTATAGTAACCATTTTCATAGCTATCAGCACCCACAAAGTTTATTAGGTAAGCAGAGAATGGAAGTAGATTGTCAGTCCTTTCTTCTGTATCACACACACACACACACACACACACACACACACACACACACACACACACACAGCACGTGCACATTTACCGCCATTTATAGAGTTACCAGTCAACCTGCCACATGTCTTTCAGTCATGGGGGAAACCAGTGTATTCAGCAAAAACCCACATGAACACAGGGAGGACATGCACACTCTACTCAGAAGGCACCCCAGCCAACAATCAAATTGAAGAACCTCTTGCTATGAGGTGACAATGCTGCTCACTGTGCCACCTAATGCATATCAGGGAACTTCTAATTATTGCTGGATTCCACCAAGAAGATGGTGCTGGTGGTGACATCTTGAGTGTGTGTTGCAATAACATCCTTAAATGGGCTTGCATCCATGTAATAGTGATGTACAAACCTGTCTCCAGAGTTTGACTAGTGGCCCTATCACTGGGGAGCCAAGCAGAGAAGGAGAAGAGTGGAGGGACTCAGGCATCTTGCATGTTACAGAGGGACAAGGTTATGCATACATGGAGAGCTTACAGGGGTGGTGTCACTTCACCAGTGGATAACAGTGAAATGAACTCCTATGCACTGAGATTGGTTGGTGGGACTGCTTATTAGCAATGTCCCTTTTAGATGTGAGGGAACATCCAGAGCAGATGGATACTTGCACATCCTCTTACCTTATATAACCAAGTGTACGCAGGGACATAGGGCCAAAAAAATACTTCAAAGCTGCCTAAATCATGCTGTCCCTCAGCTGATTCTTACCCCTGGTAATGAGGGAACAAGTGAGTCACTTGTCCGCGATGAAGCCAATGATCAGCAAGCAGTGGATGAAAAGACAGGAAAAAAAAATAGTGACCATTCAGCAGTACGGATCATAATCCCTATTTCCGGATGAGCAGCAAGAATGCCAGCAAAATTTGAGGACTGTGGAGAACAGGTAATGATTTACTTAGGATAGAGGTAAAAAATGAAAGCCGTGGTGTCTGTCACTGGTCAGTTGATTGATGTACAAAACAACACTGAAAAATCACAGTGTCATGTCAGGGAGGTTAGATTTGGAGAAGAGTGAGAGGATGCTGCATTTTCTTCACTTTCTCACTGAGTTTGTACATTCTTGGAGTCCCACATCACCTGCTATAAAGAAATTGAGTCCTCCCAACTTTTAGGAAGAGATAGGTTCAAATAATCCTGTCAGTTAAACAATGCATGATTACAAAAACACAAAAAGTAATAAAAATGGATGAGAAATATTTTTTAAGAGGAATGGCATATAAGAGAGAGCCTTGAGTTGCTTAGGGGAGGTATGTTAGAGCTTAAGATGTATTAAGCATCCCTTATTGTACAATGTCCCTTGTTTATAAAATATTCAATAGAGACAGCAAGGAGAGACTGGCCAAGATTTAAAAAGGTAGTAATACCAAGTCTGGAGAAAGGTTGACTTCCTAAAAACCTTCCCATATTTTGTAATAGTTTTCTGTTAAACTTAAGAAGCACTCCTTACTTGCATACATTAAAGACCTCCTAGGACAATCATATGGGTAACAGAAAATTCAAACATGGTTTGAAAACAGAATCTATGAACCTTTGGGGCACATACTTGGGTTAATTTTAAATATATATATATATATATATATATATATATATATATATATATATAGTGTGTATGATTACCATTTGAAAGAGCGAACACTCATATGAGCGAACATTTTTCCTTTTGTCCTGATACAAAAAAAGTGAACACTCATATAACTGATCATTCGTTCGAAAGGATTTTTTTACCAGCAGCCTTTTGTATGGGATTGTGATGCAGTGAGGTAGGAGAACTGGCCCTTACCCCATTGTTGTGTGATCTTTGAGTTAGTATTCATAATTAACAGGAGGTATGGGGACGGGTTGCAGGGTGCTTGCACCCTGAAAAAATAAAAGTTTGATTTTTCTGCATTTTTTGATCACTTTAGATTCACTCTAAAGATATCTCTTTGAATATTTGCTCTTGAGAATGTTTGATATTTGTTAAGGCACTCATATGTTCATTCATTCATTCATGTATGTATGGTTTGCAAACTATTTTGAGGACCCTTTCTCAAGTATGACCTTGTCACATATAATATATAAGAACATTAATATATGTTTAAAATTATGCAGAAAGCAAATCAGATACTCAGAACAGCAAGATGAAAAGTGGAAAAAATGGAGTTTATGGATGATAAGTTTAAGACTGCAGAACCTCTGAGCACTTCTCTTATGTCAACATACCATGATCATAGACTTAATATATAAGTTGATGATGTGGACAGATGTAGGAAGTTCCTTCCAGTAAATGCTCAATAGGATTTTAGTGGAGTTTTGCTATTTGTTTTACTTTTAATTCACTTTTTTTAATTGTTGGGGAGAAGTCAAACCAGCAGAAAACAAGCATGATCAATAGGAGAACTGTGTATTTTTGTTTCTGATACACTGTGAAAGCAAAGACAGCAGCAGTGAAACTTCACTTTGGCAGAAGGAATGAAGTACATCTACTGATACACAGACTAGACTAATATGTTGAATGTATTCCTTATGCCTGTAGTTACTTAAGAAGGAATTGGCACTTTTGCAATAGTGAAAGGGACATCACATGAATGGTGTGATGCAGTAGGAAGTAGATAGATGTAATAATCTGGGGAGAAAGTTATTGTCACACTGTTAAGGGCACAATACAAAGAACATGGCCTAGTTGGAGCCTTCTCTTCTTCTTCCGGCTTTTCCCGGTTAGGGGTCGCCACAGCGGATCACCTGTCTGCTCATGATTGGCAGTGGAGTTTTACAGTGTTGAGTTGCCAGCCCGGCGCCCAACCTTCCACACAAGGCACACATATGCACACACTCACACCTAGGGCCAATTTAGGGTATCCAATCCACCTACAGCATGTCTTTGGGATGTGGGAGGAAACCGGAGCACTCGGAGGAAACCCACGCGACCACTGGGAGGACATGCAGACTCCGCACAGAAGGCACCCCAGCCGAGGATCAAACTGGAGAACCTCTTGCTGTGAGGTGGCAACGCTAATCGCTGCACCACCGTGGCTGCCCCATGGCCCAGTTGGAGTATAATCCTAGAATTACCAGTTACTTGGAAAGCATTTTGTTCATGTTAATTATCAACCTGTTAAATACTTCTGTGGGAACAGGGACTCTTCCTGACAGAAGGACAACGTTAATAATCCTATTTCATATTTGGGATGCTGAAACTGTATTAGGCAATAATATGGAAATGACATGTACAACTACCACAGATAAGAGCAGCAGCAAGCAGTCGTATAAGGTTTTAGATTTTTTTGCAACAGAGGTTTGCAGATGTGTATCAGAATGGATTCATGACATTGTGCCAGAGCAGCATAATTCAGCTTTATAATTAGATGACTAATGGCCCCAATGACCACAGAGGGGGGGTCTATATTACGTGATCGAATGGTCAAATATTCGAACACATAATAGTTGAACCATAATAATTGAACCACCACAATGTCGAATGGAAAATAACAAAGAAAAACCCACCCAAACAAACATTTAAATGCTCTACACAGGGGGGCAAGCCCCCCTGCATCCCCCACACCCCCCTACTACGTAAATATACCAACTCCGAGATCGCACTACAGTGCAGACAATGGAAAACTTCCATTTCTGCACTGTACGGAGATCTCCATTGAACCGTTTGACATTGTGGCTGTTCGATTATTATGGGTCGACTATATTATGTGTTCATATATTTGACCATTCGATCACGTAATATAGACCCAATCTGATTCAAAGAATCTAAGATTTTTCAACCATCCTTTTTCAAAATTTCTAAGGGATTTTCTAACCCCTTATCCTAGTCTGGCAAAAAAAAGCAGCAGTCTCAACACAATGCTGGTAAACAGTCATTTAAGAAGTGGCAAGGGGGTTCTAAAAAACATTCAGGAATCCCCCCAAACCAAGGATGGTCCAACAAGACAGGCTGACTATTTAAGGAACCATGCCCCCTCCATCCCACCCTGATAGTTCCTTTTCCTTTCCAGAAAGTCTGGATGTCAACTTTTCTCTTTGGCAACAGAATGTTTCAGACAGTTGGATTCTGGTTATCATTCATCAAAGTTACAGATGGCAATGGGATGAATTCCTCCTTCCCAGGGGGTAATTCCTCATCCACTGGACCAGTCTCTTTTATTTCCACATGTCCTTTATCGTATGCTGTCCCAGGGAGTGACATAACCAGTTCCTCCTTCAAGGTGGGTAAAGGTTTTTATTCAAGGATGTTTTTAGTGCCAGAGAAAGAAAATACTTGAAGATCAATTCTGGAGCTGTCTTTCCTAAACATGATGTTCATCGTGCATACAGCTGCAGTCATAACAGATGGGTTTTCCTGCCGTCAGGTAGGTCCTCGGTCGGCTGAATTCCAAAGTCTAGGTCTGGTGTCGGTTGTCGTCACTTCCTCCCTGACGTCAGTGCGACAGGGGTATAAAAGATCCAGCTGACGCCATTTTCTCCAGTCGTTCCTGCCGCGCGGTGCCCGAAGCAGAAGCAGTTCTCAAGTGCCGGTCGGCCAGCTCCTGAGATTATGAATATTTTTCAACCGAAGTCTTCTTGAAAGCTAAGTACCCCGTTGGGGAAACTTTTCTTGCATCAGACCAATGTCAGACAAAGTTAATAATTGCATTTCTTGTGGGAAGCAAATACCGCATAAGGATTTTCATTCCCTCTGCATTCCTTGCCTAGGCCCAGACCACGACATCTCGGCCTGTCGTTTTTGTGCTACATTCAACAAACGCACTATTAAGCGTTGGGCGAAGTTCGCCCAACACTATTTTGGCAAAAAATTTAATTACATTATGTCATCGGATACTCCGACTCCAGTTTTAAGTAAAAGACGCATAGATAAGGACCGACATACGAGGTCCGCGACTTCTACTGACACCAATCCAAAACCGACTACAGATGGTCCGGTTCTCAGTGAGGCACCTAAGCAGCCCCTGACTACCGACGACACTTCATTGGCGGTGTCTTCTGTGCCTGAGGTCGCAGGCTGTTCGGCCCACACCCCGACTACAGATACCGAAGCCACTATTGGCGCTGAAACTCAGAGTTTAGATAGACCTGCCACCTCTCAAGGTGTCTACAGGCCTTCCTCTTCTTTTTCCATCAAGGCTTTCACTAAGTCTAAATCAGCCATGCATGCTAAAAAACAAGCTCCACAGGGCCCTTCTCAAGGCCCCATGCCTAAAAAGCAGATGCTCAAAATGGCTGAGGATTTGATTACTCTTATTAGGGGTTCTCAACACTCCCCCGGACAAAAGACCCAGAGTGGAGGAAGAATCCCCCTCCTCGGACCAGGCCTCCATTATTTCAGAACATTCTGAAGACCAGAAGCATTCTTACTCCCCTTTTAAAGATTCTGATGCAGAGGAGTCCATTCCCTCTGTCTCCCCCCCCGAGGATTACTCTTTTGGGGAAACCTTACATACCTTGAGGGAACACTTCCACTGGGAAGGCCAAGAGTACTCAGACTCCAAGAAAAGGCTTAGGGATTTCCTCTTGCTTCCTCAGCACAGACCTCTGGCTATACCTCCTGTCTTAGACATTCTAGATGACGTGTATTCAGAGGCCTGCCTTAACCCAGATTCTTTACCTCCAGCTCCAGTCAAGCCTGACAGGTATTACCGGGTTCCTGACTCACACCAATTCCTATACAAAAGCTATGCGGCTGACCCAGAAACTATATCACAGGGTCCCAAGGGAATTAAGGCCTCCACTGCTAAAAATCCATTACCTTCAGAGAGAGATTCCAGAGCTTTAGAGAGGTGGGGGAAAAAGGTTTACACCTTGGCCACCTTAACCATGAGGGCATTAAATTGTCAGTTCCATATGTTAAAGTACCAACAATTTCTGTTATCACAGTTGAGAAACAAAATGTCACAACCTGAACAACCAGACTTGAAGGAGTTGCAGGATTTGATACATAGTGCAGAACAAGTGGGTAAACATACCTTGCAATGTGGTTTTGATGCTTTAGAGGCCTCATGTAGAGCTGCTGTTACAGGATCAGTCATACGTAGGCATGCCTGGCTCAAAGAGCAAACCTTACCAGATCATGTCAAAGCTAAATTACTAGATGCCCCTCTGCAAAAAGATGTATTGTTTGGTGTTAAAGCTGAGGAGGTATTAAAGAAAATGGAGGAGAAGGCAAAATCAATGCAAACAGTAAAAGATTTCCTACAGGTACAACCTCCATGTTTCAGTAGAAATTGGCCTTCCAAAAATTGGTCCTTTCCAGCCACGGACAGACCCCAAAGAGGTAGATACAGGCGTCCAAGGGCAGAGGGCAATCTCAAGGATCATTTAGAGGCAGACAATGACAAGCACCCACACAAAGAGGTGGTGAGGATAGTTCACAGCCATTCAGAAAGCAGAACCAATGACTTTCCCTTTGCATGCCAAGCAAGGCTCAAATGGCAGCACCTTTAGGTGGAAAACTGGCATTATTTTCGAAAAATTGGCATATTGTCACAAAAGACAAATGGATCCTGGACATTATAGACAGAGGCTACAGATTTCACTTTCACACCCTTCCAAAATGAGAGGCATGCCAAACCTGCCACACAATCAAAGGGCAGAGGCACAGAAACAAATTTCAGATCTCATGGACATGAAAGCTATTCAAGAGGTACCTGTACAAGAACAGGGTCAAGGTTTTTATTCCAGACTATTCCTGGTACCAAGGAAGGGAAAAGATTGGAGACCTATTTTGGACCTATCCATCCTAAACACTTTTTTACTCATGCCAAAATTCAAGATGCTCACATTACAGCAGCTTCTTCCCATGCTGGGTAAGGAGTCTTGGCTGGTAACATTGGACCTCAAGGAGGCATACCTGCATGTCCCAATCAGACAAGATTGCAGAAGATACCTCAGATTTCTTGCAAGTTCAACCCATTATCAATTCTCTGCATTGCCCTTTGGCTTATCTACTGCGCCCAGATTGTTCACGAAATGCCTGGCATCAGTAATCGCCTACTGCATACTTCAAGGGATACAAATATACCCATATCTGGATGACTGCCTGATCCAAGCGGACAGCAAGCACATACTTATGAAACATCTGGCGTTTGTAATAATGTTGTTGAATTCTCTGGGATACACAGGCAACAAAAAGAAATCAAGGCTAATACCCTCTCAAACAATAATTTTCCTGGGTGCCAGCTTGGATACAAACACCCAGATGGCCTACCTCACGCCAGAGAAACAAGGGCAACTGACTCAATACTTCAGAAAACTGGCAACTTTCACCAGGCTGACTGCAAGGAAAATCCTGCAGGCTCTGGGATTCATGGCATCTTGCATCCTACTAATCCCATGTGCAAAGCTGCATATGAGGAAACTTCAATGGTACCTAAAAAACCTATGGTCTCAACACAGCCACAGTTTGGAAACAATAATACCACTAATTCCATGTCTTCAAAAGGAATTTCTGTGGTGGGCTCAAGCATGCCAAAGAAACACAGGTCTCCCATTCTGCAAGCCTCAAGCAAATCAAATCATCACAACAGACACCTCGGACTACGCCTGGGGGGCGCACATGACAGATCGGTGCATTCAGGGCAAATGGTCCCAAAAAGAAAAGCACCTACACATCAATCAGAAGGAAATGCTAGCAGTAATAAATGCTATTATAGCTTTCAAAGACCTACTGCATCCAGGCCAGCTATTGATAAGGATGGACAACACCACAGTAATGTGGTACATAAACAAACAGGGAGGTACCCATTCATACCCCCTATGCAGGCAAGCCATGTCTCTTTGGAACATGGCTCTAGAATTACAAATTGAGCTTCAAGCACAGTACCTGCCAGGCAGGGAAAACACACTGGCAGACAACCTAAGCAGAAATATGACAGATCCACACGAATGGAAGTTGCATCCTCAAGTTTTCACAAGGATAACTCAAGCATGGGGAAGGCCAGACATAGATCTCTTTGCTTCCCACAGAAATCACCAATTGGCAAAATTCTGCTCAAGGACCTTTCATCCACAGGCCTGGAAGGTGAACGCACTCTCCTTCAGTTGGGCAACAATGACAGTTTATGCCTTTCCACCTCTCCCTCTGCTGCCCAAAGTTCTATTAAAAACCAGAGCAGACAGACCAAAGATGATTCGCATTGCTCCAGACTGGCCAAGACAACACTGATACCCACTCCTGAAAAGCCTGACGCATTCCCCACCATGGATCCTGCCTCTAATGCCTCTTGTACTGACTCAGCACAACTTCAAAACTCTACACAGTCAGCTGAAAACACTCAATCTAGCTGCATGGAAGATTCCTTAAATTCACAACAGGCCCTACTCTCCAAGGAGGTGCAGGATGTCATTTTGGAGGCCAGAAGACCTTCTACAAGAAAAGCCTACTCTGCAAAATGGAAACGGTTTTGTGCCTGGAATGAGAAAAAGGGTCAGAATCCTGGAATACTGAATTTACCCCAAATATTACAGTACCTAGCTGAGATGCTAAGCAATGGACTTTCATTCTCCTCCATCAAAATCCATGCCTCAGCCATTTCTGCAGAATACAACACTGATCCTCCTTTATTCTCTCACCCCCTCTTAAGACAGTTCCTCAGAGGAGCTAAGAATATAAAACCCCCAAGGAAACAACCAGTACCTGCTTGGGACCTCAATTTCATACTAGAAAAACTGACCTTGCCTCCTTTTGAGCCAGCTGCTTCAACAGAACTGCAATACTTGTCTTGGAAAACAGCCTTCTTCCTGGCAATCACTTCAGCTTGCAGGGTTTCGGAACTACAAGCCCTCATGGCTGTGCAGCCTTTCATCATTTTCCATCAGGACAGAGTTACCTTATGAACCAATCCGTCCTTTATGCCAAAAGGTAGTATCCAGGGTAGCCTTGAATCAGGCTATCCACTTACCTACCTTCTACCCTAATCCTCAAAACAAAGGGGAAAGACTGCTACATTCCTTGGACATTCACAGACAGCTGCGTTATTATTTGGACAGAACAAAGTCTTTCAGAAAATCAGAGCAACTCTTTGTGTCCTATGCTGCAGGAGTTCAAGGGAAGCCTATTTCCAAACAGACAATCTCAAAGTGGATAGCCCACTGAATATGCTTTTGTTACTCTTTTCATGATAAATCTGTACCTGCAGGCATCAGATCTCACTCCACAAGGACCACAGCTACCTCTGCAGCTTTCCTCAGGGGGGTTCCTACCAAAGATATTTTGGAAGCAGCCACTTGGAGTTCCATACATACCTTCTCCAAGCACTATCACCTACCATTATACTCCAAATCTAGAGCAGGCTTTGCCACTGCAGTCTTGCAGGGCATCCTGGCTCCTCCTAGTTCCACCTAGTGCCTACCACCCCTTTTTTAGCTTTGGGATTCTACCCATCTGTTATGACTGCAGCTGTATGCACGATGAACATAGTACAGTTTTGTACCTACCATAAATGTAGATGTTCGAGTGCTAATACAGCTGCAGTCCAGGTTTCCCTCCCTCCTTCCCCTCTAGGGGTATTCTTTTATGGTGTATTTGCTTGCAACTACTGTTTTTTGATTATATTGCATTGCATTATTACATAATTTTATGTATTGCCTTCCTACTGGGAGCACCTGACATCTGGGGCAAGAAAAACTGAAGAAAATGGCATTGACTGGATCTTTTATACCCCTGTCGCACTGACGTCAGGGAGGAAGCGATGACAACCGACGCTGGACCTAGACTTTGGAATTCGGCCGACCGAGGACCCACCTGACGGCAGGAAAACCCATCTGTTATGACTGCAGCTGTATTAGCACTCGAACATCTACATTTATGGTAGGTACAAAACTGTACTTTTGTGATAGTGCCCAAGTTCAAAATGCTGTCATTTCATAACCTGTTAACTCATCTTACTCACTCAAGTTTCCTATTAGCTCTAGATTTAATCACATCCATATTCAACCAGACTTCAAGTGTTTTTTAAAGTTATGTGTGTCCGGATCACATTATCAGTTCTCTGCCTTAACCATTGGACTACCCATTGCACCTAGAGTATTCACAAAGTATCTTCTAGCTCCAGTTATAGCTCATTACATATTACAGGGTATCTTCCATATTTAGATGACTTGCTTATTTTTTTCAAACTGTCAGGATTTGCTCTCTTGAGTTAGAGATCTCTTACACAAGATGGGATTCCAAGAGATCATTCAAAAGTCTTTTTGACTCCTAGTACATACAGCACATAGGATTGTTTTCCTGGGTGTCAGCTAGACACCTCAATTCAAAGAGATTTTCTTCCACAGGAAAAAAATATGTATATGTGTACGTATATGTAGATATATATATATATATATATATATATATATATATATATATATATATATATACTTATATACATATATGTATATATATATATATATATATATATATATATATATATATATATATATATATATATATATACACACGTATATATATATATATATATATATATATATATATATATATATATAGATAGATAGATATATAGAGAGAGATATGTATCTATTTCTAAGGTTTTCCATGTAGACTTCCCTTACTGTGATTGAACAGTTCAGGATTTTGAGGTCTCATGGCATCTATGATTCTCACGATACTCCACATGAGAAAGTTACAGCAGTATCTGAAGTCTCTTTGGTTCCAGCACCAACATCCTTTATTCTTTCAAATCCCAGTGCTCATGTTAGTCAGAAGAGAAACTGTTTGACAAATATCCTTAAATCCAGGTCTCCCATATGCCAAAGCAGTCAGTTACAGTAGACACCTCAGTCTTTGCTTGGGTGGTGTTTCTAGGAGGGCTAAAAGTATTTATGTGTGACAGCAAGGACAGACACAAGCAAATAAATATAAAAGAGATGCTCACTCTCATCAAGGCACTCAGTTCACTGAATCATCTTTGGTCCTTGGGACCTCTTCAGGTTGTTACAGACCATGCTACAGTCATGTGATACATCAACAAGCAGGGGGAACCAGGTCATATCCCCCTTTGCAGACTAGCCATGTTAGCTTAGAATATAGCTTCACGGTGCAATCTCACTCTGAAGGCATCTGACATTCCGTCAGGGCAAAATTGTGTGGCATACAAGCTGAACTGGACAAGGGCAAACCCTCATGAATGGAAACTAGATCTGATCCATTTGTGGGGAGTTTCTCAAGTAGCTCTATTATTTGTCTGCTCTGTGAACAATCAGCTGGAAAAATTGGTCTCCAGGACTCCATACAAGAAGGCCTGGAAGACAGATGCCTTTTCCTTTCCTTTCCTTGGATAGAAATGTTCCTGTATGCTTTTCCACCCTTTCCACTGACGTCCAGAGTACTTCTAAAGATTTAGGAGGAATCCCCTATTATCATTGTGGTGACTCCCTTCTGGCCCAAGCAACAATGGTTGGAAATGGCCAGATGCAATTAACTTAAGCTTCCTCACAGACTTGATCTACTCACACAAGATCAGGGGTGTATGATACACTCAGATCCCAATCAACTTCAGTTGATTGCATGGATGATAGGGTCTTAATTTCCTTTAGGAATCTATTTAATGAGGATGTGCAGCAGGTAGTAATGGAGACAAGAAAGCCCACTACTAGAAAGTTATATATTATTAAATAGAGAAAGGTTTCTAGTTGGTGCCAACAGCATAGCAAGCATCCATTCAGGGCTAGTTGTTCTATGGTTTTACAATATTTATGTGAGTTACTATCCTGTGGCCTTTCTTACCCTTCCATTTAGATTAATTTATCAGCCATTTTGGCATATCTGCCCATGGATCCTCTTATTTCTGTACATTCTCATGTTAAAATGTTTTTGAAAGGGGTTTTACATAGGAGGCCTCCAAGGAAACTGGAGCCCCCTCCTTGGGATATTAATTTTGTGTTCGAGAAGCTAACACATGCTCCAATTAAACCAACTAACCTGGCTGACTTGAGGTTAACATGGAAAACAGTTTTACTAATTTCACTGACCTCTGCAAGAAGGATATCTGAGTTGCAAGCTCTTAATGTGAGTCACCACTACCTCATTTTCCACTGGGATGGAGTTTCTTTCAGAGCTAGTCCTTCTTTCGTGCCTCATGCTCATTCTGACCCCCACTAAAGGAAGCAGCATCCTCGACCTGGTTATCACCAACATGGGAGACTTTTACTCCACACCTATAGTCAATTCCTCCCTGGTTAAATCCGACCACAAACTGAGCACTATGGAAAAATACATCTCACCTACAACCCCCGCTAAGGTGACCACCCTGAAAAACTTCTCTAAAGCTGACTTTGGGCTCCTAAAAACAGAGGTGGCTAACTTCATGGCACCCATGCCAATGGAAAATTGCATGACTGCCAAATCATATACCAATGCTTTGTATGAGCACATACACAAATGCATGGACCTTGCCATACCAAATAGAACTAAGGCACTCTCCTCCAAAAAAAAAAAAGGAAGCCGATCTGGTGGTCCCCAGCCATCAGTAACCTCTACAACAGAACGAAGAAACTATTTTAGAAAAAAATAAAGTCACAAGACTGGAAAACCTCCCTTATTGGTCTCAACAAAAAGCCGAGATCCCTTATCAAATCCTCTAAAGCCATCTATGAAGGTAGAATTGCAGCTGCCACCAAAAATAACCAAAAAGCCTTCTATAGCTATATCAAAAACCTCCAAGGCAATACCCAGATTTGCTCTAAGTTATTGCACAATGGCATCTCCTATACTGAGCCAACAGATATAGCCAGCATACTGGCCGACAGATTCAGTGCCAACTTTACCCCTGTCTCCCCCCCAAGGGCCCTATCACAATACCAGAAGAAAGCCTGGTACCCACCATTTTTGTGGCACAGGTAAAAGCTGCATTGTCCAAAGCCAAGAATACAGCCTCCATGGGACCTGATAATATCCCTGGCTGCATCCTACATGAGCTGCAAAATGAACTAGTACCATATCTGTGTGCCCTGTTCAATCACAGCCTTACCTCAGGCTATGTCCCTAATGAATGGCGCACTGCTACAGTCATCCTGCTCCATAAAGGAGGAGCAACTACAGACCCTGGAAACTATTGCCCCATTAGCCTGATGAGTCTGGTATGCAAAGCTATGGAGCACATCATCGTGGACCTGCTTAACAAAGATATAGGCAATCTCCAAAGTCTTGACCCCACACAGTTTGGCTTTGTCAAGGGGAGATCCTGCCTGCTGAACCTGGTTGACTTCTTCGAGGCAGTCACCAAAGCTGTGGATGAGGGTAAGGCATACAGCCTACCTCGACCTGGCCAAGGCCATTGTTACCATTCCCCACTCCAGTATCATTGATAAACTCACCAAACTAGGCATCAGTCCTTACATCACTAGGTGGGTTGCAAACTGTCTCATAGACAGGACCCCACAGAGTAAAATTTGCAGATTCCAAGTCAGACTGTCAATCAGTCACGAGTGGAGTCCCACAGGGCTCAGTCCTGGGCCCTCTCCTGTTTGGCATCTATTTCTTAGAAGTCAATACCAACACAGAAGGACTCTGGATGACCAAGTTCACTGATGACTGCAAGCTAGGAGTCATTATCAACTTCCCAAGTGATGCAGACATCCTACAAAAGGGCCTTTCTGAGACCAATGACTGGTGTTGGAACCATAGCCTGATGCTTAACGCCAAAAAATGCGATGTTATGTGATCCTATCTCGCCTACATTCCGTACTGATGGGCTCGGAGCCGATCCCTCGGCTCCGACTCGGCACGCTATGCTATAGAGCGAAGCCTCTTATTGGCTGAGCTATTCTCTATCCCAGGATGCACCACCACTAATCCCCCAGATCTCGTTTGCCGCTTACAAGCTAAGACGTGGTCTCAAACTTGGCTGAGCTAAGTACCTTTTTTTCTAAAGTTTCCTGTCAGGAAATTCTTTATTCTTACCCAAAAAGCTGTTTTAACAGCTATTGTTGTTGTACGAGTGTGTTTTGATATTTTTATGAGGTAAATTGTGTGTTGGTTTAAGGGAAGGTTTCCCGTTTAAGTTAGAGGGGCCTTCCCCTATTCTTCAACTAGTTTCTCTATTTTTTTCAGGGAGGTCAGTACCTGTTTAAGTTAGAGGGTCTTGGCCCTCCTTTTTAGTGTTTTCGGTCATTGTATCGTATTGTTCGTTAAAAAAAAAAAAAAAAAAGTTAAGTTAAAAATTTTTATATTGTGGTGAAGTATTTGTTCAGACAGGATAGTGTTTTTTCTACTGTTTATAGTGTTTTTTGGATACACATTATGTCAAAAGAACATAGACCCTCAGGGTTCAAAAAGTGCACGAGGTGCGGTTATAAGATGTCTATAACTGACGACCACTCCTCATGCGTATATTGTTTGGGCGCCAAGCACCTACAGGAGTCCTGTAGCGTGTGTCACGCCTTTTCATCTAGAGTCCTCCAAGAGAGGAAGAATAAATTAATACTGAAAGGGCTGATTAAACCTTCCTTCGAGGAGGCCTTATCTTCCTCATCCTCTCCTACCAAGAAAAAAAAAGCGTTGGCTCCGACCAGCCCGTCGGAACCGACTGCTAAAAAACCTAGGCAGGCTTCTCCATCGGCTCCACGGACTTCGGAGCCGAGGGCGGAACGGTCTGCCTCGATGCCTCCAGTATCGACTCCTCTGGTTTCGGAGCCGAGGACTGGGACATCGAGAGGCGGGTCACCTTCATCGGCTCCACTGATTTTGGAGCCGATGGGGGTTGCCGGCTCAGACTCTTCCCCTTCAGCGCCGAAGCCCTCCTCGGTACCAAGGGAAATTGTTTTGGAATCTCCCTCGGAACCAATATTGGTCGAGTCCATTCGGAGCCGGTCCCCCAGTCCTTTGGAGCCGATGGAGAAGTCGGTTCGGACCCGATCGGTTTCTTCTAGATCCTCCAAGATGTCTGATTCGGACACCGACAGGGTGCTCCTTAGACTTTTCCAGTCTCCTGTGCTCCAAAAGTTAGTTTCGGCTCCAGCCCATTCGGCTTCGGAGCCGATGGTCCACCCTGTAGTTATGGTTCCTCCTCCAACAGCTTCGGCACCATTGGAGCCGGTGCTGGTGGAGCCAAGGGAGGTTTTCGGGTCGACTCTGACCCTTACTCCAACCCCGGCTCTTGAGTCGGAGTTCGGTACGCAGACCTCCTCTGTCGGCCCCGGGGGGGGGGGGGAACGCTTCGGGACTGATGTTTTCGGTCCCAAGCCTTCCTCTAGGTGCATCGGCTGCGGGGGTACCGTCTACCGTTGTGGCCACGGGGGTTGGACCTTCCCAGGATTCTGGTGGTCCGGCCTTCAGGGCCATGAGGAGTGCATTAGCCAAATCTTCTTTGGCTACCTCCACGGTCTCTCCAGCACCTTCCCTTCATACGGAGACTGGGTCTTTGGCAGTCCCCCTGTCCTTAGACAGCGGAGCCCCGGGGCCTGAGGTCACCCCCACTGGGGTTTCCCCCCCTCCTGGAGGTCCCTCTGAAGCTTCTTCGGAGGAACCCCCAAGGAAAAGATCGTGCAAGAGGAAGCACGTTGACTCCCCCGATGAGTCTCTCACATCAGACACTGATCTTGATGATGCAGAGGGGTCCCCTAAGTCGTCCTCAGATGATGTCTCCTTTGCAGACATCCTGGAAGCCCTCAAACAACGAGGCGGCTGGCATTCCAAACCCCTTTCTGCTGACGAGTCGGTGTTCCTTAAGGCCTTTGGGGCTCAGCCCTCCACCTCCTGGGTGTCTCCGCCCTTCGACGAGCTCCTAGATTTGATCTGTCGAAGGGCGTGGGAACACCCAGACTCTGTGGAACCGGTGCCTGCTCGCCCAAACAAGTTCCTGTCAGCACCCCCAGAAAAGGAGTTTTTGAATAAAGGTGTGGCTGTAGATGCCTTGGTGGTGGCATCTGCTACCCAACAAGATGTAGCAGATGCTTCGACGTCCGTCCATCCTCCTAATAAGGAGTCTAGGAGCATGGATCGGTACGGTAAGTGCACCCTCAGTTCAGCGGCCTTTACCCTAAGATCCCTGAACTACCTAACGCACTTTACCAGGTTTCAGAGGGATCTGATCAAGGAGCTTTCAGATACCCTCTTGGGTAACCTACCTGAGCAGCTGGCCCAGACGGTTGGCTCTCAGTTGGCTACGCTGTCATCCATATCAAACTCGTCCATGAGGCTCATTTCTTATGCGGCCGAAGGGGCTAGTAGAGCGGCGGGTACAGGTATTGCTCTACGGAGGCAAGCCTGGCTCCGCCTGTGTCATTTTGCGGAAGCCTTCAAGTCTTCCTTTGCCGATGCTCCCTTTGATGGGTCCTCTTTGTTTGGACCCAAGGTAAAGGACACATTGACCCGCTGCGAGCAAGAAGATAAGGCTTTGACTGCCGTAGGGGCACGATTTTCTACTCCCTTTCGGCCTTACCCCAAGGCTAAAAGAGGATGGAAAATGTGGTTTTGTAGATCTCAGAAGTCTTATCCCTCACAGCAGGACGATCCCCCTTCTAGAGGCAGAGGAGGGGGAAATTCTTCTGGAAGACGCCGTCCCAGAGGCGGCAGAGGCCCCTGCAACACTGGAGACCGCGAGTCCTTTCGTGGCTCTTCAGCCTTTCACAATCCCTGAGGGATTGCCCGACTGTGCAGCTCCGGAGCCAGTTGGGGGTCGTTTTTCGAGGCACCTAAAAGCCTGGGAAGGTATCACTCAGGACCGATGGGTGCTTCGAATTATCACCGGAGGTTACGCCATTCCCTTTTCTCACTCCCCATCTCAGTCCAAGAAAATCCCGGACCCGCCACCCAGTCAACGGGAAATTGCAGCCTTAGAAGTCTCAAAGCTGCTTCAAAAAGGAGTCATCCAACCGGTCCCCGCAGACCAGATCGGATTAGGGACTTACTCAAGATTCTTTTTGGTGCCAAAAAAGACCGGGGACTTGAGGCCCATTTTGGATCTCAGCATTCTAAATCGTTCAGTCAAAAAGTCCAAGTTCCGAATGGTCACCCTACAATCCATTCTCCCACTGCTGGAGAAAGGTGTTTGGATGTGCTCCATAGATCTCAAGGACGCTTATTACCACATCATGGTACATCAGGAGTCCAGGAGACATCTGCGCTTCAGCCTAGGAGACAGTCATTTTCAGTTCCGCGCGCTGCCCTTTGGTCTCACCACAGCCCCCAGGGTGTTCACCAAATGTTTGGCGGTTGTGACTGCTCACCGGAGAAGTCTAGGATTCCAGGTGTTTCCGTATCTAGACGACTGGCTCCTAACTGCCTCCTCCAAGCATCTACTATTGCAAAATCTACAAGCCACAATATCACTGGGCACTTCCCTTGGAATCACCTTCAATTGGCCAAAGTCTGCGTTGCTGCCATCTCAACGAATAAGATTCATCGGAGTAGAAATAGACTCAAACCGAATGCGGGTCTATCTCCCTACAGAAAGGATACAAACCATACAGGCTCAAGTTCGAGCCTTACTTCTCAGATCCAAAGCCCCAGCCAGAATGGTCCTGCAGCTATTGGGATCTATGTCCGCCACGGTGCTTCTAGTTCCCCTAGCAAGGCTGCACATGAGAATTCTCCAGTGGCTTCTTTCAACACAGTGGTCCTTTCAGGATCTCCCTCTCAGTCACCTCATATGGATCACGGAAACCTGCAAACGGGACCTTTGCTGGTGGCTGGTGCCCTCCAATCTAGATCAGGGACGAACCTTTGTTCCACCTCCTCCGGTGGCCACTTTGACTTCGGACGCCTCCCAGATGGGGTGGGGGGGGCATTCCCTGGGCAGGTCAGTCCAAGGCAAATGGCATTTGGAAGAGAGCCTCCTTCATATCAACATTTTAGAAATGAGGGCGGTGCTTCTGTCCCTACAAGCCCTTCACAATTACCTCCCTCAGGGCGTAATTGCCGTTCACTCCGACAACATGTCAGTAGTCTGGTACCTGAACAAGCAGGGAGGGACCAGATCCTACCCCCTTTGCAGAGAGGCCATGAGAGTTTGGGAATGGGCAGTGTCGACCAAACGATTTCTGGTGGCGACTCATATCCCTGGCAAGTCCAACGTGATAGCTGACAGACTGAGAAGAGCTATCCTCTCTCCTCACGAGTGGTCTCTGAACAATACAGTTGCAACTCTGATTTTCAGCAAATGGGGAATTCCTTGTTGCGACCTCTTCGCAACCCCACTGAATGCGAAGTGCAAAAACTTCTTCTCCCTCATTCCGGCTCCGGGGGAGAACCCGATGGACGCACTAGCCCATCCGTGGCCCACCGGCTTGCTATACGCTTTTCCACCAGTTCCCCTCCTTCCCAGAGTGATCCAAAAGGCGTCTCACTTAGGGAGCAAAATGATCTTAGTTGCTCCTTACTGGCCTCGTCAGGTATGGTTCCCCTATCTGCGGAAATTTGCACTGGACGGTCCATGGTTCCTGGATCAGATCCCAGACCTATTAGTTCATCAATCGGGACTACTCCACCAGTCTCTCCACACCTTGAAGTTAACAGCTTGGCTCCTCCTCTTCCGACTATAGTCAGGAATCATACCTTAGACCCAGAAGTCATACATATCTTTTCTTCGGCCCACAAGCCTGCCACTAAGAGATTATATTCTAGCAAATGGAAGAGATTTGCTATTTGGGCTCAACTCCGGGGTCTGGATCCCATCACTATTCCTGTATCGGAAGTCCTGAAATTTCTAACTTCCCTATTCAATCAAGGTTCTTCTATCTCTACCATCAAGGTTCAATTGGCAGCTATTTCCAATTTTCATGAGTCTATGAACCCACCTTTAATGAGCAACAGATTGTGTAAGACCTTCATGAAAGGGGCTGCGCTTTTACGACCTCCGATTTCTCATCCTGCTCCTCCATGGGATCTCGATGTGGTGTTACGTGCCTTGACTTCCTCCCCCTTCGAACCGGCAGCAACATGCGATTTGAAATTTCTATCATGGAAAACTGCCTTTCTGGTCGCGATTACTTCTGCCAGAAGGGTTTCAGAGCTTCAAGCTTTGTCTGTAAAACCTCCGTACCTGTTTTTTCACAAAGATAGAGTATCTCTCAGGCCAAATCCATCCTTTGTCCCTAAAGTTTGTTCCAGTTTTTGTCTACAACAGTCATTAGAACTTCCAGTTTTCTTTCCTAAGTACTCAAACAAAGCGGAATACATATTCCACACATTAGATGTCCACAGGCAATTGCGTTTCTATTTAGATAGGACCAAACAAACAAGGAAAACAGATCAATTGTTTGTGTCCTTTTCGGATAATAAATTGGGCAAAGCCGTCACAAAGGTCACTATTGCCAAATGGATCAGGGACTGTATTAGTCAAGCTCATTCCTCTTCTAATAAAGAGCTTACGACCTCTGTCAAAGCTCACTCTACAAGAGCTATGGCTACTTCAATAGCATTCCATTCTAAGCTGGCCATTAGTGATATTTGTGCTACGGCTACGTGGTCTTCCCCACATACTTTCATTTCCCACTACAAATTGGATGTGGCATCTTGGGGGCGAGCTTCATTTGGTTCCACAGTGCTCAGAAGTGTTTTCCAGTGAGCCACCCAGGATTTAGGTGCTAGGGACGCTGTCCCATCAGTACGGAATGTAGGCGAGATAGGATCACATAACATCTTTTAGTTATGTACTCACCATAACTTTAGATGTTTGGGATCCATCTGCTACATTCAATAACCCACCCTCCTTCCCCTTCCTTGGAGATCAGAAGAGATCGGACGGTCCGAATTCTATTGTTTCATCTTGAAACATCTGGCAATGTTATATAAACAAGTTATGTTTGTGTGCATGAATGCGGACAAACAAGATCTGGGGGATTAGTGGTGGTGCATCCTGGGATAGAGAATAGCTCAGCCAATAAGAGGCTTCACTCTATAGCATAGCGTGCCGAGTCGGAGCCGAGGGATCGGCTCCGAGCCCATCAGTACGGAATGTAGGCGAGATGGATCCCAAACATCTAAAGTTATGGTGAGTACATAACTAAAAGTTATCATCCCCTTTGGAAAAACTCAGTTCCCATGAATTACCATGTTGATGGGAGCCCACTGAACACTGAAGTGGCCATAAGAGATCTGGGCACCCAGGTCGACAACTGCCTCATCTTCAACCACCACATTGCCACTGTGGTCAGAAAGTCCTTCTACGTGGCACATCTTATAAACAAAGGTTTCGCATCCAGGAAGAAAGAGGTCATCATCTCTCTCTAGTCATATAATGCCCCATTTGGCATGTACCTGACCAGACACCTACAACAGCTGGAGAGGCCACAAAAGCACATCACAAAAAGGATCCTGGGCCTTAAAAACATGTTCTATATGGACAGACTCAAGAAACTTCAGCTGTTCTCAGTCTCTTGTCGTCTGCTTAGAGGTGATCTCTGCATGACTTACAAAGCCATGTCTGACCCAGCCTTACTTGAAATGCTACACCTAAAGAAATCCCATTTGCTCCATGCCACACGCTGCAGAGATCACAACCTTATTACTACAATTAACTTTACATGCTGGAGGGACAGGTTCATCTGTATAAGAAGGAATGGAATAAACTTCCCATTCATGTCAAGCAGAGCACGTCGCTGGCCCTCTTCAAGAGAAATCTTGATGAGTGGATGGATAACAGAAAGTTCACCCCAGGGATCTCTCCAGTTGCCCTACTGGATAGGGGCACTGTGAACTAACATCGGGTGGCACTGTACCTGGGCATATTTTTTTGGCTTAGCTTGTAAAGGCTCCAGGGTCATTAGCCTAGTACACACTTATGAACCTATAAAGTGGTACCCAGATTTACTTTAAGCCAGACTGTCCATCTCCCCATTTTCTTTCCTGAACCTAAAGATGAGAGAGGAAGGATACTCCATTCCTTGGATGTCCCCAGGCAACTCAGGCACTGTCTTGGCAGATCTAAATCTTTCAGATCTTCAGAACAATTTTTCATTTCTTATAAAGGTAGGAAGAAGAGACAACATGTGTCAAAGCAGACTATTTCCAAATGATTGACTAAGGCTATTACCTTTTGTTATACTCACCACAACACAACTATTCCAGGTAGAGTCAAGGCCCACTCTGCCAGGGTCTTAACTTCATCTTTGGCTTTTTTGGAAAGGGTTGGATTCTAGAAGTATTCTGAAGCAACAACTTGGTCCTCTGTACATCTGTTTACAAAGCACGGTAAAATCGGTTCCTTCACTAGATCTAGATTAGGCTTTGCTAGGACCATTCTACAGGAATGTCCTTGACTCTTCTCCTTCCACCTCCCAAAATGTCTCTGCTATAGTAATCTACCCATATAGCTTAGGCCACTGCAGCAGTGATCAATGTGCAGCACACAGTGCAGTTCTGTAAGTAAACTTTCCATAACAGATCACTGCTGCAGTAGCTGCTCCCTCCCTCCATCCCCCTTGCTTCTTGGTATATTGTTTTTGCCAAGGTGTAGACTTTTATTTTTTGCTGTTCCTAGCATTGTCCTTTCAGAACTCAGCTTCCCTCTCAGTGTTAGAATGAAAGCTCTGAAGGGCTCTGTGTCCAAACCTGTCTTATTAGTCAGCTCAGCTGACTAATGGTTTAGGTGGATGGAAGCTTTGAAAGCTGTCTGGCTGTTGCATCTTACAGAATATAACCTATGTAGCTTAGGCTACTGCAGTACTGATCATGCAATCATCTACTGTTATGATAAGTTTACTTAATACAAGTAGACTTTTCGACGGTTGCTGAGATTTATGTACTTATTACAAAAAGAATAACAGTATGTTTGGAAGAGGAGTAAAAACTTTCTTGAAATAAATAACGCACACAGATATACACACACTTCACATGCACATACACACAAACATTCAAACATAATGTCACCTGTAAAGTCATGAAGATAATGTGGTTTTCCTTTCAAAGAAATCAGAGTAACATAACTCCAAGTGGAATGAAAATTGTAATTTATTAAAGAACATGAAAATGTCATATTATATTTGAAAATCTGGAAGCTGAAATAACACATTGGACAGTGCTGCTCACAATCTTCTCTTTTTCCTTTGTGTTGTATAGTTCCATTTCTGCAGTGCTGTCTTCTATGGCTGTGAAACAGATTATCCCTGCTGTAAACTGGATTACAGTAAAGTTCAGTGTGAGAAGTTAAATAATTATTTGTCAGTAGTCCTACTATACCTAATTCAGGAAGATTTTAATTAGCAAGGGCTCTGAGAGGCAACACAACTGTTAACAAAGTTAGCTTTGAATTATTTACTAAAGCCTGATGCTTGTGTAATACATAACAGCATTTCAGTGAGAAATCATGCATGCATCAGACGTCTGGTAGCATGACATTCCTATATTATTTTCAAGAAAGCTAAGTGAGCGTCATGAAAAGTACCTAGAAAAGCAGTCTGATTGGCCAACAGGGGTATGCAAAATATACTTAGTATACATCTAAAATTTATTTTTTTCCACAAAATGACTAACTGCATAACAAGAAAAAAATCATACCACTGCATAATACCAATAATACTTGCTGGGTGTGCACTGAGCAGATATTACTGCTTACTCACACTTGCAAAACAGTTAACTCACTGTTTTATTTGCTTCACAACACTCTGGATGAACGGAGAAATACATATTCAGGGAACAGACCATCATGTATTATTCTCTATATATTTACCTGCATCAAGGCAATTACTTCATACTTTTTTTTCCAGTGTTTGTTGTTCTACTTGTATTTTCTGTCTTGAAATGTGTTTTTTTGTCACACTGCTTGCAGTGACATGAAAATTTAAATAAACACTGTTATAAATAATTTTCTGTACAGTTAAGTGAGTGCATGGGAAATTTTATAGGGCAACTTTGAGAATAAGATTAAATCCATGAACTGGTATGCAGCTTCATCCAGTAGTACTAGGTGCCCCCTTTTGCTTAAACTGTGACACCAGTTAACTCCCTTAAATAGACATTGTTCCTTGGTCACTCTTGCAGAGTCACTTTTATACATACATATCTATGTATAGATATAGATATAACTATATAGATAGATATAGATATAAATATATTTGTATAGTACAGTTGTGTCCCTTTTATCATAACTGTAGATGTAATCAGTGTTGTAGTACTAATCCACGGGGACTTCCTGCCATGCAGAAATCCGTGACCAACCTGAATTTCAGAGTCTTAGCATAATTCCAAGTCGATGGACGTTTTATGACCAATGTCAGGACATCAAAGTATAAGAAAGGCATCTGATGGTGCCATCTTCAGGTCCTTTCAAGCCAGGAAAGCAGTTTTATGCCAGAGGACAGCGCAACCTCCCCAACTGTCTGGTCTTGGCAGAGAATACAAAAGTGAAGAAACAAAGGTAGAAGCTTGGGATGAACCGAGCAGATAATAAGAAGTAGCAGAAGGAGACAAGATCTTTACTTAGAGGAGGGGTAAGAGGGAGGGAATGTGTAGTGCAACATTGATCTCCTCAAACATCTACAGTTATGTTAAGTGGGACACAAATGTACTATGTTCTTCGTAGTCAGTGTTGCAGTACTAATCCTTGGAAAGATTTCCAAAGATGCTTTGAGAGTGAAGGAGATGAAGAAGTGTTTTTAGGAAATAATATTTTGTAGGATAGAGATGAGCCTTGCCCTGGATGCCTGACCTAATTTGTTATGTTTTGTGAAGGTGCCAACAGAACTCCAGATAGCTGCCTCTAGGATTGTTTAAGTGGGCACTCCTTTGAGGAAGGCAGTGGTGGTTGCCTCATGCTTGTGGTGTGGGCTCTAATGTGGCCAGGTAGAGGCTTTCCATGGTGTGTGTAGCAGAACCTGATGCAATTTGCAATCCATTTTGAGATGGTGTGCTTTGAGAGAGGCCTGCCCTGTTTTCCCTCTCTGAAGGATACCAACAACAGGTCTGCCCTCTACCACAGTCTTTGTTCTTTCCAAGATGTACCTGATCTGTCCATGGACACCTAGTGAGTGGAGGATTCTTTCTGCCTTGTTCTGTGGATTTGAGAAGAAACCTGGCAGATGGCTAGCCTCGTTAAGGTTGAGTTCAGAAACTACCTTTGGCACAATTGATGAGTTATTTCTGAGGGTTACCCTGTCTTTGTGGAAGACAGTGAAGAGCTCCATACTCATGAGATTCTGCAGTTCAAAGACTCTTCTAAGCTGAAAAGACAGTCAGAAGAAATGTGGTCTTCCATGAAAGTAAATTGAGAGGAGCAGAGGCAGCTAATTTGCAGGGCAGTAAGGTTATCTTTTCCAAAACATAATTTAAGTCCCATGCAGGGATAAAGTCCCTCCTGGGAGGTCTTAGGTGAATCACCCATCTCAGAAACAGTTTCATGTACAGCTGGAGTAAGAAAGACTCCATTCCAGCAGGTGAGACAGGTAAAGCAATATTGAATGAATATCTGCTTCAGCTGGAATAGTCTGTTGGCTGTAAAACCATATGGAGACCCTTTTTCATTTTGCCATGTATGATTTCCTAGTGTTTGCCTTTCTTGTCTCCTTATGAATAGATAACACATCCTTAGGATAAGGCATTGAGGTGGGTGTCATGGCCCAATCCTCCAGGCAGCTAGATTGAGAGGTATCAGGTTGTGGTGGAAAGCCAATCCGCTGATTTGGCTGAGAAGGTTGGTGTCCTTCAGGAGCATGTGAAACATTCCCTCATTGATGGTGAGGAGTAGTGAAAGCCAATGTTATCTGGGCAGAAGGGGGTTACCAGAATCATGCTGGGTATGTTGGTCTTGATCTTGGTGAGGGCCCACAGAATCAAGGTTAATAGGAGAAAGGAATATAGGAAATTCTGGCTCCATTTGAAGGAGAAAGAGTCTATCTTCCAGGCTGCCTTCTGTTGGGTTCCTGAGCAGAACCTTAGAAGTAATTTGTGCTGGAGAGAAGCAAATAGCTGTATAGAATTTCAACAATAAAGAATAATGTACAAATGCATAGAGTAATCCTTTCAGTTACTATACAATTCATTAGCCATGTCATAAGCAGAACTTTAGGCAATGTATTGAGAATCTGCACTTCTGTTTGACAGAATACTAGCAGTAAATGGAAAACAGGACAAAAAGGAAGTATAGCTATTGAGATATAAGTAGGAAAAAAACCTGGATGGATTTAGATCAGAGCAATGCTAGGGGGCTGGAGAGATGAGATATGTGGTCATGCAGGGACAGAACAGGAGCACAGCCAGTTATTGCTGAGGTAGTCATGGAGGAGTGATTTGAGTTTGTGAGTGTTAGTGGTGTTCAGAATTTGTTGTGGGATCAAGTTCCAGATTTTGGATATTTTGTTTGAATATAGAAATTGAGACTTTTAGTAACAATTTTGCAGAGGACCTTAGAGTTCTGTTTTTGCTGTATGGTTGTACTAAGTCTTTGAGTGCTGGGCAGCTTTCAGATTGGTAAACAATGGAGTGGGTAATAGTTAGTTGGTTTAAGTAAAGTAGGTTGGGTAGCTGAATCCAGTGTAGCGCCCACAGGGCAGAGCAGTGGTGTGTTCTGTTAGGATGATTAAGGGCAAATCTGTCTATTTTATTATAGCAGACCTCTGGTTTGGTTAAGTATGATTTTCTAAGGTTAGTAAAAATGGGTGAGTCTTATAGTAGGGTGGAGAGGAGATGTGTTCTGGCTATGGAGTATCTGGTGGTATTGGTGAGAAACTGTTTAGCTCTGTAGAGAGATCCAAGTTTGATGTGTACCTTTTTCATGGCTAAAACTAACTGTTTATCACATTTTAGGGAGCTATCAATTGTAATCCCAAAAAGTTTTTCTATTCTGATTTTAGTAGATAATAAAGGAGGGTTGATTTCCTTGAAGTTTGCTCTTAGTGAAGACCATTAGTTTTGTTTTGTTTGGGGTTGAAATAGTCTGAAAGATATTTTTTATGTCTAGGAAGGATTTCTGCGTAGTTTTAATAAGTTCTGAAAGGGATGGGGCTGAACATATAAGGGAGGAATCATCAGTATATTGTATGATGGGAGCTTTGCTAGAAGCAGTGTATAATTTATTGATAAATATAGAGAAGAGAAGTGGTCTGAGGACTGACCCTTGAGGGACACCTACTGAGACAGGTTGTAGGGGAGAGAGTGAGTTTTGCCATTTGACTACTTGCTGGCAGTCAGTTAAGTAGCTGTGGAACCAGGCTAGGGCTGTGTGGGAGAGATTTAGGGATGCTAATTCTGTTGGTAGTTTTTGGTGGGATACCATGTCGAAAGCTTTTGACATGTTGAGGAAAATTGATGAAATGATTTGATCATTATTACTGAGCTGGTTGATGATATTAGTAAAGCTAACTAGAGCTATTGTGGTGCTATACTTAGGTCAAAAACATGTTGTGAGTTAGAAAGGAGGTTGTTGCTTAGTAGGTAGTCTAGTAGTTGTTTGTGTATGCATTTTTCAAGGATTTTGGCTAATGGAGAAAGAATAGCAATAGATCTGTAGGTAGTTGAGGGGCTGCCTTTGTGCAGAGGGATGATATGTGAGATTTTCCAGAGCTTTCGTATGTACTGTTCGAAGATGGATTGATTAATTAGAATGTAGATAGGATATGAGGTGGTATCTGTGGCTAATCTGAGAAATTCATTGGGGATTTAGTCAGCAGCAAGATACGTGGGTTTTAGTTTGTTTAGAAGTTGTTTTATGGTCTTGGTTTGAAATGTTTTGATAGCGAATGAGTTAAGGCTTGATAATGATCCTATAAGAACTATTAGGGGTGTATTGTTGTCGTTTTTTACTAGAGATAGTATAGAGTTTATGAAGTGTGAATTAAATTGGGAGGCTATACAATCAGAGGAATTTAAGGTGGTAGGAGATGGAGTTGTACTTTGCCAAGGATTAAGGAGCTGCTTTATGATTCCTCAAAATTTCTGGGGGTTGTTTTGGTGTTTTTGTTGTAATGTGTTATAGTATGATTTTTTTGTCATTTCTGATTTGGTTTTGTCTTGGTTTCCTAACTGTCAGTAGGTAAGTAGGGAGATTTGGGACTTGGTCACTTGATATTGGGACCAGGCACTATCCCTCTGTTTGAAGAGTAACCTCGTCTCCTTTGATAGCCATGGTAATTGTTTTGATTTAATATGTATCTTTCATAGGGGGGCAAGATTATTTAATATATTGAGAAATGTTTTCTTGAAGAATTGCACTGCTGAGTCTAAAGGGATTTGTTTTAGAGGGGACCAGTTGCATTGTTAGAGGAGAGATTTGAAGAGTTCAGGAGAGAGGTTTCTTTTGTTTCTGATGCGTTTATGTATGGTATTTATTTGAGCACTGGACCAATGCTGAAGTAGGTAGGTGGGCAGGTGATCACTCAAACTGTCTGAAAGGCAGCCCGCGTGTTGACAGAGGTTGGGCTTATTTGTTAAGGTCCAGTTGAGGATAGTTTGTTGCTACTATTCATATCCACTCTAGCTGAGGAATGTATAGTTTGGGAGAAACCATACAAGTTGATAAAGTTGGAGGGTTTTTTGAAGAGTAGGTGTACCAGTCTAAGTTGAAATTCCCCATGATAATGATTTCTTGATTGAATGTAGAAGCTATCCAGCAAAAATTTTTTTTCTATTTTAGACTGGTTATTTCCTGGTGGATATACGTAGCAATAATTATTACATTTTTTTTTGGAGTTGAGTTCAAGGTGAGAGATTAGTGTGCCAGAGTCAGAGAGTTCTGGGGGTGCATACTCGAGGTGTACCAGGTTTTGTGTGTTTTTGTACATGATGGCTAGTCTACCACCTCACTTAAGTAACATGTCACATATGTGCATGTTATAGCCTTGTATAAGGATTTCAGTGTCTTTTATATGTGATTTGAGCCAAATTATGTTATTATAACTAGATCAGGAGAGTATAGGGCAAGAGTTGCATAGTATACATGAATTTTATTTAGTATGCTTTTAAGATTCATATTCAGGATTAGAAGGTTAGAGGTATTGTGAGTCAGACTGGAGATGTTATGAGTTAGTGTGTTGGCCAGTGAGAGAAGAGTTTGTTCTGAAATTTGGGGGCCTGAGATGGGGTGTATGTGACCACTTTGAGTTTAGTTAGTTTATGCAGAAATAAGTGAGAGAATGTTGGTAGTAGTCTAGATATTTTACATAGTATGTATAGTGTTACATGTGTATGGGTATATCTGAAAGTAAATAGTTCTGTATAGGAGATGTTACAGAGGTGTGAGGTTATACTAGTTTTAGTTAAGGTGGTAAGGTGTGCAATAGGGACAGGATTTGTTGATAAGTGGGTGTATGTTACTTTTTGATTATAATAGGAAGTACTATGGTATGTTATGATAAGTAAGCTAAGTAAGGTAATGTGTGTAAGTAACATAGTGCTTAATGTACTGATGGAGTGGATAGAGAGAAAGTATGTATAGGGCTTAAGATGGGTTTGACTTTAAAGGGAAGAGGTAAAAAGATACTACCCTAAGGGTTGGTGTAGCATGAGAGTTAATAGAATTAGTCCTGATTGGATAATTAGTGAAGGGGTGTGGTTAATGGTTAACTATAAATGTAGGTGTAGTGGGCTTGGGTGGGAATTGGAGTGGGGTAGGGCAGTGAAGTGAGCCTGAGCAGAGCGAGGGCAAGCAAAGTGGTGCAGACCCTTGTTGTGGTATGTAAGAGGAATTGAAATCAATCAGAAATTCTTAAAAAACAGGTATTTTATTTTACATAGTCACTTTGTTTTTACTTGTATATTTAGGGCAAAATATAAGTTATATCTGTTATGCCCTGATAACAAAAAGAATAAAATAATATTGCTGGATTTTATAACACTGTTCTAATTAAGGGGCAGTACAATAGAGAGGAGAAATTATAATTTTCTTTTATATTTTTTCTTTACCTCAAAATGCAGACTGTTTTGGTGAGGGGCATGTACGGGAGGGTGAGGTATGCAGCTGTTGCCTCTGGCCATGAACTCGTCAGTACAGTAATATTACTAAGGAATACACAGCATAATCAACTTATTCTGTGCAGTTAAGGTATTTTAACAGCCTAGACACTTGGTAGTTAGACACTTACATATATTGCATGTCACTTCAGTTACCGAACAGTGTCTGATGGTATCTGGTGCATCAGTGGAGTCTCCCAGCAACAGCGACAGTGACAGTGGCATGTATCTGTCCAGACACAAGCAGCAACTGGAATGCCCACAGAGATACCTTACTGAAAGGATACAAGGCCTAATAACATGTCCTACATGGACTCCCCATCCACATAAAACAAAATTCATCCCTGTCCATTTTTAAGAGTAACTTAGATCTATAGATTGGAAATAAAACATTTACCCTGGGACTGCCTCTTGTACTACTAATGGTCAGATGCAGCTTCTAAATGCTTTATCCCATGCATGGGTCCCCTCAAATTATGTATGGTATGATCCCAGTTATTCTCATTAGGAGTAATATATAATTATCTACCATGGGTTGGGTAAGGCCAATCTATAACCAAATGCAATAGATTATTTCAAGCTCAAAAAGGGACATTGGCTAGGGTTAAAGTGGCTCACAAGGGCAGCTAGCCTGATACTTACCTATGAAGCTAGAAATCTGTAACTAGTTCCAGAAGTTCATAGGTTCACCTGCCTATACTGGGCTAATGACCCCTGGGGCCCATATACGCGTATCTGTGCAAAATAAACGCAACCCACAATTTTGATTTATATAGGTGGTGAGTTACTGACTGCCTGTGTCCAGCAGAGACATGGGAGCCAGACCAGGGGTAAATTTCTAATTACCTAGCCACTGGTCCACATTGCTTTTAAATGGGGATAGAGAGGAATTCTGCCTTAGATGGATGGGGAGCCTGTTCCAAAGAATGGGAATTCTTTGAGAAACATATCTGTCTTTCCAACATATCCTGTTTATGTTGCAAGCAAAATTTAAGTCTGTTGATTGAAAGCTAGGTTACTATCTACATGAGGTCCCAGATCCTTGACTAGTGAATTGACTTTTAGGGTGTTTTATTGATGATATATTTAGACTTCCCAAAAGGTACCGTAATGCATTTCTTAGTATTGAGTTTTAAGCCATGATTTTGGCTCCAAAAATGAGTTTGTATTAGACTGCCCGGAAGGGTGTTTACATCTTGGGAAAATTCAGATTCAGTAAGCATGGCCTTCCTTTGGCAAAGCAAACCTAGGATGGATCCACTGTTTGGAGGTCTTCTATGTCCTTGTTGATAATTTCCATGATAATTCTTTACATGGCTTTGCAAATAAGACTAGTCAGACTAATGGGTCTATTGATTCCCGGATCTATTGAGGGTCCTCCCTTATGAAGGTGGATGACAGTTGCAGTCCTCCATATATGTGACACAAAGCCTGTGTTAAGGATATACTTAAATAATGGCTTCAGGGGTCTTGAAAAGTCATATTTTAGACTACTCAGATGGCATTCTGGGATGTTATTGGGACCAATTGAGGCCATGTTCTGGGCTTTAGTGAGTGCAGCCAGTAAATGCTCCCTGGTTATATATTTGTAGGGATTATGTTTGAGGGTATTTTTGAAGAGATTGTTAGCAGTGAGAGGGGGTTAAAGTTAGAAGTGAATTTGTTGGCTAACAGGTTCGCTATATTGCCAGGCTCAGTGAACGTGGCACCATTAACCACCAGTTCAGTACATTGCTTTGTGCTTCCCTTGAGGTTTCTGACATAGCTATATAAAGCCATATTGTTGTCTTTCACCTGTGAGGCTATCTTAACCTCGAAGTTGGCTTTTGCTTGACCAAATTAGCCCTGTTAATTGCTTATTTACTTTGATGAGAGAGTTTTTATCTTAATGGGAATTACCCTTCCTCATTTTTGCCATATTTTTTTCCTTTTGTTGTATATCCTTTTTAATTTGGAATGCCACCAGGGTGGTTTATTTCTAGGGCTTCCTTCTTGTAGGTGTAACAGCCTCTTTGCAGCCATTGACATGGCTTTATAGAGTTTCTCAGAGCAATTTGGCACAGACTACTGTGTTCTCTGGGTTTGGAGGGGCATTGCATTTTGACAACCTATCACATAATAAAAGGTGATTTGCCTTGGAATAGTTCCTAACTGTTACTGGTTTTAATGGGATTATGGATTTGATTTTGATTTTGAAGGAAATGGCTTTATGGTTAGATCTTACCAGGGAGAATGAAACACTGGAGGTGGGTGCAGCATTCTCCAATATTTGTAAGCTCAAGTTCCAGGATATGGGAGCCTGTAGCAAGCATATTTACTGTTTAGTCAAGGGTGTTTGTATTTACAAAGTCCAGGAATCTCTATACCTGTAGATTTTAAGCCTTGTAGGATTCCAAGTTTATAAAAGTGTAATTAAATTATGCCATGAGAAGGATGTTAAGTTGGATGGTAAGTGTCTCCAGTAGGTCCAAGTATGCATGGTGAGATTCTTTAGACATGGAGAGTGGCCTATTGCTGGCTAGGATATGGTATGGGATTTTGTGTATGGTGATCTGCGTGTGAAGGAGTGTGGAGGAGTGTGTCATCCTGTTTGACCACCCTGGAGGTATGCCTGTTTTTGATGTATATCGAGACACCTCCTCCTTCAGCCCTTTTCTGTACAGGTACTGTCTAAGACTGTGGAAGGCATTGAAACTTGCACTGAAATGGAAATCCTTGTAACCTAGTTGTAAAATTTAATTGGCTTAAAATGGTTATATAGCAAACAATAATTGTTCATATAACTAGGATTGTTTGTAATGAACTTAAGACTAGACTGTCATTTGCAAATATGGTCATAACACTTAGACTGTGAAAGTTTCTACAATCTTTAAACTGCAAGTACAGTTTTCTGGGCATCATATTCCCTTTATACTTCAAAACACATTTGAAGATAAGATAACTATTTCTTATTCTCCCCATTAACTGTTAATAATATACATGCATGTGTTTCTGTGTCTCTCTCTTTCCTTCCTTCTGTGTCACTCTCTCTCTTTCTGTCATTCTCTCAGTTCTAAGTATGGTACATGTATGTGTGTGTGTGTGTGTGTGTGTGTGTGTGTGTGTGTGTGTGTGTGTGTGTGTGTGTGTGTGTGTGTGTGTGTGTTTAAAGATGTGACTGGAGTTTTAATATTTTGGTCTGAGGAAGCGGATGTAATCCGTGAAAGCGCTTACCTTGTTGTGTTGCTATTAAAAAGAGTGCTGTGTTGGAACCAATGCATAATCTTTGTCTGAGTTTCACTCAATCAGAGTCTGCCTTTTGCATAAGCTTTCTCTTTTCGCATATGTTATATAACACATAATCTTTGTTTAAATTCCACTAATTCTGTCAACTTCTGAATTTTGACAAAAGTGGAAAGGGCTGTCATGTTTTGTTGATTCTTGTCTCATCAAAACACTCTATTCTGACAAATTCTGTCTTTCATCGACAAGGAATGGGCTGTCATGTTCAATGAATTCCTCCTTCATCAAAAGCAGTGTTCAGTATTATATGAGAACATTGGACAGTGCAGTTAAGCAATTTGTTGCTAATCCCTCTGTTTTGAATTCTTGAAGTTAGTATATTTAGAGTTGTGGGGGAGCGTTTTGTTGGTCATAATCCCATATATAAATAAATATATATGTATATATATATATATATATATATATATATATATATATATATATATATATATATATATATATATATATATATAAATTTTTTTAACTTCTGTTTTGGTGGTTCAGTGATCAAAAACTGTGATTTTAGAGGTTTCTTCTTATCCTCAGTGGTCGGTGGTGTCAGACTAAGTATATTTAGAACTGTAGGGTGCGGAATCTTGTCCCTCTGGAAAAAATACTTTTTTTTGTTATAATTCTAGTGTAAGGGGATTGGGTACACACACACACACACACACACACACACACACACACACACACACACACACACACACACACACACACACACACACACACACACACACACACACAAAAAGACTGTACCGTGCATTGCTATGATTTATAAAGAGATAAATCTGAATTTGCTTTACACAAAACTAAATTACACTTATTGAAATAGAAATTAAATACACATAAAAAATACCACATAACTCTATTATATAAACAGAGCAAGACTACCCTGAATGTCTCATACCAAAATCCTACCGCAGTCAGTTAAAATGGGTGCAGGAAATATTTTAAATCAAAATACCCCACAAAATATAGTTGTCATTCATAGAAATGTAAAACTCTTACTGCTGAAAAATACAGAAGGGGAATAAAATACTTTGGGGTGTGCATGATACAGATACTTTTGCACACCTGAGCTCTGTATAGCTCGTGTGTGACATCCCTGGATGTGAGATAACACCTGCACCATACACACACCCCTTGCATTGTTGCACACTTAGACTGCCCTGAGGTACATGCATAGTCTGTGAGTGAGTGTGCATATTTCTGGTGAGAGGCCTGTCTTCTGCTTATCTACCAAAATTCTAAAAGTAGTCAAACAGAAAGTATGATTCTCTAAATAAACTTACCATAACAGTAGATGTTTGAATGACCACTGCTGCAGTAGCCTTAGCTATATGGGTTATAGTCTGCCAAGGCTGTATCAGCTGGCCAGCTTCCTAAGCTTCAGGGTACCTTTCATTTGCCCAAACTGTCAGGCAGCTCGAGCTGAGCTGACTAAAAGACAAGTTTGGGTGTCAAGCCCTTTAGAACTTTCCTGTAAACAGAGAGAGGGAGGGAGGACAATGCTAGAAAAAAATAAATAAATAAATGTCAACACCCTGGCATAAAGACACACCAAAAACAAGGGGGTGGAGGGAGGGTGCTGCTGTTTTATAAGTGATCATTTGGACATCTGTTGTTATGTTAAGTTTACATACACAGCTGTGTTTGCAATAATGGTAGATTACCCTAGCGTACTACATTTGGGAGGTGGAAGGAGATGAGTCTAAGTACCCTGGACAATCATCCTAGCAAAGACTGACCTGGAACTACAGAAGGAATCAAGCTTATAGTGTTTTGTAAAAGTATGTACATAGGACTAATTAGTAACTGCTAGAATATTTCTAGAATTCAGCCCTTTCCAAAAAGTCATAGATTAAACCAAGGCCCTGGTAGAGTAGAACTTGACCCTGCCTGGAATAGTTTTGTTATGATAGGTTTAACAAAAGGTACTAGACTTAGACAACCATTTGGAAAGTCTGTTTAGACACTGGCTATCCCTTCTTCTTACCTTCAAAAGAAATGAACAATTGATTTGAAGATATGAAAGATTTAGTTCTGTCAAGATAGTACCTGAGTTGTCTGTGAGCAACCAAGGTATGGAGTATCCTTTCTCCTTTCTCCCTTATTTTTTGATTCAGGAAGGAAAATGGGCAGATGGATAATTTGGCTTAAAGTAAACTCGGATACTGTTTTACCTCATCCCTATGGAAAATGAGATAGAGTTGACTCACCATAAGAGCTTGCAAGTCAGATAATCTTCTTACAGAGGTCAGAGTAATCAGTAAAACTGTTTTCCATGTTAAGAACCTCAAGTCAGCCAGATTAACTGGTTCAAATGGAGAAAGTATTAGCTTCTGTAAAAACAAAGTTAAGATCTTGTGGATGGGCCATAGGTTTACTTGGAGGCCTCTTGTACAAAACCCCTTTCAAAATCATTTTGACATAAGACTGCTTTGAAAGAAGAGGATCCACAGGCAGAAATGCTGAAATAGAAGGTAAATGAACCTTGATAGAGGAATAAGAAAGGCCATAGAATAGTAACTCATACAAATATTGTGAAAGCAGAGAGCAACTAGCCCTGAATGGGTGCTGGTTATGTTGTTGGCACAAACTACAAATCCTTTTTCATTTGCTAATATATGATTTTCTAGTTACAAGCTTTTATGCCTCCATTAGAACCTGCTGCACAACCTCAGGAAACAGGTGCTTGAAAGGAATTAAAACCCTAACATCCAGGCAGTCATGTGACGTTTATTGAGGTCAAAGGATACTAAACACCCCTGTTTGTGTGAGAGTAGATCAAGTCTTTGAGGAAGCTTGTAGTAATTGCCTTTGGCTATTTCCAAAAGAAGGGAGAACCATGTTTGCCTAGGCTGAAGGGAGTTGCCATCATGGTTTTAGATCAGTATGTGTGTATATACCTTTATGAAGCTAGCCAGGGACTTGCACAAGTGGATAAATTTCAAGCACATGTGAGCCTGACTGCCATTTTGTAGTTAGCTGTTGAGATGTAAGCATGTATGTGTGTAAGTTCTGTTTGTTAACTAGTTTGTTCATATTTTAAGATGCTGCTTTCCATTCTGACGTGTTTCTATGTATTAAAGCATATAAATGACCCCCCCCCCACCTGCTTGTTATTAATGTTAGAAAAGAATGGTTTTGAGGATTCCTTCTGAATCTATAAAAGAACCCTGGATGTTAGTGGAAAGGGTGGAAAAGCATACAGGAAAAATTCTCTTCAAGGAAAAGAAAAGGCATCTGTCTTCTAAGCCTTCTTGTATGGTGTCCTGGAACAGAATTGTGCCAATTTGTTATTCAGAAAGGAGGCAAAGAGGTCTACTTGAGGAATTCCCCAGGGATGGATCAAACATTGGAAGACCCCCTCCCAATCTAGTTCCCATTCATGAGGGTCTGCCCTGGTCCTGCTCAGCTTGTCTGCTACACAGTTTTGCTCTGATAGAATGTAGGATGCTTGTAGAGTGAGATATTGCTTTGAGGCTGTATCCCAAGTGACTATTGCTAGTGTTCAAAGCGGGTATGACCTGGTTCCCTGCACTTGTTGATGTACCACATGACTGTAGTATTGCCTACAACAACTCTAAGAGGTCCCAGTAACCAAAGGTGATTCAGAGAGTTGAGTGCCTTAAGAAGGGTAAGGATCTTTTTATACTGATCTGCTTGCATCTCTCCTTGGTGTCCCACACACCCTGTGCTTTTAACCCTCCTGAAACTGCTCCCCAAGCAAAGTCTGAGGTATCGGTGGTGACTGACTGCTTTGGGAACAGGAAGGGAAAAGGGGAGACCTGGATTTATGAAAATCTGGTGTCTCTACTAAATGAATTATAATCTGATAAACTCCAGCACTAGGATTTGAGAAGACAAAAGGTGATGGTGCTGTGACCAAAGAGACTTCAGATACCACTGTATCTTTCTCCTGTTGAGTCTTACCAGGAGTATCATGAGAATCATCAAAGCCATGAGGCCTAAATTCAGAGATATTCCTTCACAGTGACCAAGGTTTGAGTGAAAACCCTTAGAAATGGATGTAAATATAGATCTGTTTGTTTTTTTTTTCCTGTGGAAGAAAGCTCTTTGAATTGAGGTATGTGGCTGACATCATAGGAACACAATCTGATGTGAAGGAGTCAAGAAAAACTTTTGAATGTTCTTTTGGAATCCCAATTTGTGCAAGAGATGTCTCAGTTAAGAGAGAGATTCCTGACACTTTGAAGAAGACTTTGCAAAGATAAGTAAGTAATCTAAATATGGAAAACTGCGGATACCCTGTGGCCTGTAATGAGCTGTAACTGTATCTAGATACTTTGGGAACACTCTTGGTACAGTGGATAGTCCAAAGGGTAAGGGAGAGAACTGATAATGTGATCAAAACACATAGACCCTTAAGAAAAGTCTGGATGAATAGGGATGTGATAATAAACATCTTTTAAGTCCAGTGTTAAAAGGAAACTTGAAAGAAGAAGAAGGGATAGGTTGTGAAGTGAATACATTTTGAATTTGAGCGCTATCACAAACAAGTTTGGGAAAGAAAGATCCAGAACTGGTCTCCAAACATTTTCTTTCTTTGGTGCTAAGGACATCCTTAACTAAAAACCCTTCAACAGCTGGGAAGGAGGTACAGGTTCTATCAATCCTTGGAACAGCATGTGATGAAGAACCAGTGGAAACAAAAGAGTCTGATCTGGAGGATGAGGAATGACCCCTGGAATGGAAGAATTTCCTCACACAGCCATCTATAACCATGGTGAATGATCTTCAGAACCCCTTTGTCTGAAACTATCTATTGCCAAAAAGAAAATGGATATTCAGACTTTCTTGAGGAAAAAAGGAGCCAGGGAGGGAGGGGGGGTCACATAAATATTTCCATTTGTGCACTTTCTTGATTTCCACATTTCTCTGTTTTATACGAATGTTCATAAAATGTCCAAAATACCACTAATACGTCTACAGGATCTCTGGTTACTTTTCTGGTCAGAGGCTCCATAGGTTTGTCAACAACCCTTCCCACTTGCTGCTGCTTAAGTCATTTTGCTAAAAGGTTTTGTGCTCTGGAGTTTTCATCGGAAACAATTGTTTAACAATCAAAATCAGCAATCTAATATCCAGATACTCCCTTGTTTTCTGTTTACCACTCTGCAATTGTACCCCTTCCTGTTCTGTAAGATTCCCCCTTACTCTACAATATACCTTTGTCAGACCCCCCTAAATAACTTGTTACTTCTTAACCATATCTTTTTTTCTATTATTTCTACCCTATTCTTAAACTCTACTTTCATTTTATACCACTCAGTAGCATTAACTTGTGAAGACATTTCTATCTTCCCTAGTAACTCTCAGATAATTTCTACTACCCATTCCTTAAATTTCTTTCTTTTTAATAGCTAGGTGGGAGACCACCAGTGTCTCATTTTGCCTCATAACCCATGATACAAAATAATTATTGGATGTGCGCCAAAGCTTTCAATTAAATGCACATTTTCATGTGAAATATACTTTCTGTCTATTGTAGCCCAGTTATTGTACCTTGAGGAATAATATGTAAATTCTCTTCAAGTTCCTCCTACTACTGAATTCACATCTTCTATACCAAATATTTTCATAAATTTCTTCAGCAATCTACCCTCTTTTTTTAAATGTTTTCTATTAGGTGCCCCAGTTATAGCCTCACTTTGCAAATCACATTCCAGTCCCAACCAAAAGGTAAAATTCCCTGCTGAATCATGATTATTGCTCCCAACATTTTCTTAAGCTCCATAATAGCAGCTTTAGGTGGAATATAAATACATGCCAGCATAATACTCATCCCTTGCCAGTAGCCCCTTTACTATTTTTTACTATCTTTTGCTATCACAAATCTACCATTATTATCTTTTTTCCTCTTCTATCCCTATTGGAGCTCATCTCGCAATTAGTTTAAATACTCCCCTTTACCTTTGTCCCTAATGCTCTGCTTCCCAAGTGTGTCTCCTATAGCATTGCTATTTGCACTCTGCATTTCTTAATATAATTCATGTCCTCCCTGCGGTCAAGTGATGTTCGAAAGACATGCGTAAATTGGCGTGCCTTCATTGAAGGTTGGGCATCGGGATGGCAACTCGGCACCATAAAAATCTACTGCCAATCATTAGTTCTGCTGTGGCGACCCCTAACCAGGAAAAGCCAAAAAGACAAACATTTCTTAATATAATTAATTACTTGTCCCTTTTTGTCTATACCTGTGAGGCAATTCACATTCCCAAATAATATGTTTAGTGTAGCCATTATGATAAGAAGTTATTTTCCCATGTATTATATATGCTAGCTTGTCTGTTTCCTGCTTTTGAGTTACGTGCACCCACTAATGTTTCACAGGTTGATCTTTTATACAGTTGTTTCTTGTAATCTCCATTTGAACCTATGTCACATTTTACAAGACATTTTGTTTTAATGAAACCCTTCAAAAAAAAAAAAAGCAAACACAACCCCAGAATACCCTGTGATGATAAGAGCAAGTGCCAGCATAGCCAGCTGGAGTTTTGTAACAAATTATATGTCCTTTGAATATCAGACATTTATATAATATGCTTGCATTGCAAATGTACTAGAATTGTGTGTCATTTGTATATCAAACTGATTTGACCAATGCTTGTGCTGAAAATGTATTTGTGAGGTCTGCTTGTGTTAAAATGTATCAACAGTGCACTCTGCTGGAATGAAAAGAAACGTATAAGCATTATTGTAGCTGATTTAAATGTACATGTTTTAATAGAGGATACTGGCACAGCAGAAGTTAACCAGCTAACTTGCTTTAAGAAAAATAAGGGAAATGTAAATGAGCTGTTAAACCATTAAAATGCACACCACGGTGCTGAATAGGTCAGGAGATGCTAGGTCTGGGAAACAGCCTTTCTTCATTAGCTCACTAAAAAGAGTAGAAGCCCCAGGCACTGCCATAAACATTTAGATGTGTATTGTAGCTGTCTATGCTAAATTCCTGTCTCAGCTTCAAAGGGGAATACTGTGAGAACATAGAATCAGATGACCAGATGAGGTCATTCTGCCAGCCCTCTTAGAGAATCTATTTTAGATATTAAAAAGAGAAATCTCAGAGTATTGAGTATTCTGTTTTGGGAAACCTGACAAGAAAGACCCTCACCCACAGCATCTTGGCTTGCAGTAATAAGTAACTTAACTATGGAACAGTAATTTGTTAGATTAGTCAGGAATATAGTGAAGTTTAATTTAGATGTTTTTTGTTTATTTGTCTGAGCCTGTCTATCAATGTTCTTTTCAATATTTTCTGTGATCTGAACTGAATAGTTTACTTTGAATATATATTCAGTATTTTCTTGCTGTTTTATTGTTTATTATTAAATATATTTAAAACTTTTATTGTGGTTGGTCCTTGTAGCAAGTAATTAACCTTTGGGAGTGGTTATATTTATTTGTTGACACTGTGTGGGCCACTCCAGAGGGCATAGTTATCTTGGTCAACTAATACCATTTGTATTAATATTAATATTACACAGTATAATTGGACACCCTTTGTTAAGGGGCTTAGAGTAGCTGATTGTGGAGTGTCTGGTGGCAGTGATAACTACCATATACTCTGGCCAGAAGGAGGCATGGCAGATAAATCTTTGCTAGCCTATTCCAGGTGTGTATGAGTGTGTGTGTGTGTGTGTGTGTGTGTGTGTGTGTGTGTGTGTGTGTGTGTGTGTGTGTGTGTGTGTGTGTGTGTGTGTGTGTGTGTGTGTGTGTGTGTGTGTGTGTGTGTGTGTGTGTGTGTGTGTGTGTGTGTGTGAACTACTTGGGGCAGGGACACAAAACACTGGGTTTACAGAGAGGGTGCTGGAGGACTTGGCTTGGACACTCAGCTGAGGACCTATCCCTACAGTTGTACCAGTGGGAAGTGTTATTTGGTACCTGGAGGGAGACTTATATGGAGAAATACAGATTGTGAGCTGAGTGTGTTCCTTGTGTGCTCTTAAGAGAAATTGTGCTTGATGCAGAGAAGTCTGCATCTGGAAATACTGAGTGCATCCATTTGTATTCCAAGTGCACGTTCCTTCTCCAATGTCAGTGGTGAGGATTCAGGCTCCTTTATTACTGGCCCAGTGTGGGGGCATGACATATTGGTGGACATCACATATTGATAACAGTGGTGGGCATCACATATTGGTTGGCACTGGCGAGATCATCACATGCTGACATACTTTTGAGTGGTGGTATGGATATTGAATTTCTGTAGCCTGTAAGCAGTTGTCATTAAAGAAGGTGTTTGTATTCTCAAGCAGCCACAAAGTAGACATTCAGAGTTTCATATCACAATAGTTTTCTTTATTTACTTTTTGTTAGCTTAGTTAGTTAGAGACAGCAGGCAGGGATGTCAGCAGAGGATTATGGCAAGCTGACAAGGAACCAGTTGGCTGAGATGGGCCATGCCAACCTGACTAAATGGGAAATTATTGCAGCCTTAATCACAGCTGCAACACAGACCACCAACCAGGAGGATAACCAGTTTGGTGATGGGAATTTGCTGCCCTCAGAAACTTTTCCTCATAAGACTGAGACTTGAACTGGAGGCCAAATATTTGGAAATAGAATCATCAGAGAGACTGTGGCATTTGGCGGCTGCAAAAAAGGAGAAGCAGTGTCAATACGAGAGGGAAATGCTGACTCTTTGCCAGGGTCATGGCGGTAATGAGGAAGGGAATATATGAACCCCAGAAGCAATAAAGGTTAGTAAATTTCTTCCACAATTTACAGAGGGTTATAATTTTGATAGTTTTATTCATATATTTAAAAGGGTGTATAAACAGTATAATGTTGACTAAGAGCTCTGTGTATGGTTCTTGACCCCCTTACTCCATGGTAAAGCTGTAACTGCTGTTTCCAAATTGTCTGATACCGATTGCTTAAATTATAATACAGTTAAAATGTTTATTGGAATGTTTTAAGTTAACACCTGAAGCTTACAGAAAAAAAGTTTTGTGAGCATAGATGCAAGGCAGATGAAAGTGTATGTGATTATATTACTGAACTAAGTACTTATTTTCATAGGTGGGTGAGTGTGGGTCAACCACTTTCAAGTGGTGGCAGACCTTTTGGTGAGGGTGCAAGCCCTTAGCACTTTGCATGAAAATATGAGAATCTGGTTGACAGACAGGGAACACAACTCTGTGGTGAACTGGGGGGAAAAAGAGGATCTATACCTAGCAGACAGGGCATCACTGCACAGGAATGGGATATCCATTGCTGTACATGGATATAAGGGAACCCATGCTGGGCAGCCTAAATTGCCCCAGCAGAGTCCGCCAGTAACAGGGGAAGCCATTAGTTGAGGTACATGGCCAGGATCAAGGGTTAAATGTTTTAAATATAAACTGTGAGGCTATGTAGCATATAGATGTCCATGGAAGCAAGGTGGGGAAACAAAAGATGGGGGGGGGCAGAAAGTGGGACTAACACAATGCCAGTGGTAAGTTGTCTGGAGACAACAGGGGTACCAAACTACCAGCAGAGTTTATATCTGATCATGGTGGATGGAAAACAGACCACTGCCAAGAGATACAGAGCCACTGATATAACCATTGTGAAGCCTGCCTTGGTTAAAGAGAATGAGTTGTTGTTTGGGTAGTCCACTCTGGTTAGAGCTTTAGGAGGGATCCCATTCCAAATGCCTTTGCCAGGGTTCACCCTATCTGGGAGGATGGAAAAGGAAGCAAGCAAGTAGGAGTGTTTGAGGATATCTCTGCAGATGTCTCAATAGGGAATGATTTTGATAGTGTAGTAGCTTGTGTGCATGCAATGACAAGCAGTCAGGCTTGGAGACAGGCATTTGGATCTGGTAGGCTGGGGGAGACCCAGACAGACTTTACATCTGAAGCCAGGGCCAGTGGTGTGGCTACTTCATGGAGGGAGCTACCCTGTAGCAGTAAAACTGAAGGTGAACCACAGCTGCTGGTGGGTACTGATGTTTCCTTGGACAGAATGACTGTAAGGGCAGAGGTGAGTAGTAGTACCCAGGCTGACAGTGAGGCACTGCTGTCAGAGGATATCAGACTTCCTGTGGAAGGGGAGCTGGGAAGAGTTAAAAGAGAGAGTTGAAACTGGCTTAGCTCTCAGACCCTAAACTAAAAAGCTTGAGGGAGGTAGCTAGGGAGACACCTGATTCTCAAGGAAAAGGGGAATTTGTATACTGGAACAAAGGGTTACTGTATAGAGAGCGGACCCCTGAGGGAAAGCTAGAAGGTGAGGTAGTACAGCAATTGGTAGTGCCAGAGCCTACCATCTGGCACTTCTGGTCATAGCCCATGACATTCCTTTTGCAGGTCATATGGGCATAAAGCATACCAAGAGATGCATTATACCAAATGCTTATTGGCTTGGGATTGCCAGGGATATAACAGGGTACTGCAGGACCTGTGACCTGTACAAAAATGTAGGCAAGGCAGGAGACAATGTCAAAGCTCCTTTGATGCCTTTGCCTCTGTTTGAGGAGCCATTTCAGAGGGTAGCTATGGATATTGAGGGGCTTCTGAGTACCCATGTTCCACAGGTAACAAGCATATCCTAGTGGTAGTAGATTATGCTACTAGATACCCTGAGGCAGTGGCTCTGTCCTGCATTGAGGCAGAGAAGGTGGCATATGCTTTGCTAGAAATTTTCAGCAGTGTAGGTTTCCCAAGAGAATTGCTGACTGACAGAGGTGCCAATTTCATATCAGACCTGCTGGCTTGTCTGTGGGAGTGCTGTGGGGTAAAGCACCTGAATACAACCCCCTACCACCCCAAGACTAATGGTCTTGTGGAGAGGTTAATCTCTACACTAAAGACCATGCTACAAGCATTTGCAGACCAGTTTAAGAGAAAGTGGGAAAAATATTTGCCCCATCTATTGTGTGCATACAGAGTCGTGCCCCAGAAGTCCGTAGGTTTTTCACCCTTTGAGTTGCTATATGGGCATAGGGTGAGGGGGCATCTAGATTTGATTTGTGATGAGTGGGAGAGTGATTGTGACTCCCACAAGGAATCTGTTGTAGCATATGTCCTAAACCTCAGGACAAGGCTCAGGGAGCTCATGGGCTTGGTCCAGGAGAACCTGTAGGAGCCCATCAGCAGAAAATGGTCTGGTGTGACAAAAATGCTTGAGCCAGAGAGTTTGCTGTGGGACAGCAGGTGATGGTGCTCATTCTTGTCAGACACAATAAACTGCAGACAGCTTGGTAGGGACCCTTCAAAGGTGAAAGGAAGGTCAGTGATGTTTAACTACCTGGTAGAACTGCTAGGCAGGAGGCAGGGGCACAAATTGTACCATATTTACATGATGAAACCATACCATGATAGAGAGGCCCTTGTGATGAGTATTTGTAGTGGATGGCAGGAGGAGTCTGAGAGGGAGTTGGTGACTGATCCCCTCAGTGATGCTCGGACTGACACCTCAGTGGAAGGGGTAGAGGTGTCCAAGCAGCTATCTTGTACCCATGTTCAAGAAATCCAAGCAGTGTTACAGGAGTTTGGGGACATGTTCCCTGGGAAACCAGGGTGCACCCACTTGGTGCAGCACCATGTGGATATAGGACCCCAAAGACCTATAAAGCAGGCATTTGTATAAATGTTTGTGCTGAAAATGTATCTGTGAGGTCTGCTTGTGTTAAAATGTATCAGCAGTGCACCCTGCTGGAATGAAAATAAATTTATATGTATTATTTAGCTAAATTACTTGTATATGCTTTAATAGAGGATACTGGCACAGCAGAAGTTAACCAGCTAACTTACTTTAAGAAAAATAAGGGAAATGTAAGTGAGCTGTTAAACCATTAAAAGGCATACCACAGTGCTGAACAGGACCAGAGAGGGTAGTTCTGGGAAAAAGCCTTTGTTCATCAGCTCAGTAAAAAGAGTGGAAGCCCCAGGCACTGCCATAAACATTTAAATGTGCATTGTAGCCATCTATGTTAAAGTCCTGTCTCAGCTTCAAAGGGGAATACGGTGAGAACCTACAGTCAGGTTACCAGATGAAGTCACTCTGCCAGCCCTCTTGGAAATTCCATTTTAGATATTACAAAGAAATTTCAGAGTGTTGAGTGTTCTGTTTTGGCAAACCTATTACACAGTATATTTGGACACGCTTTGTTAAGATCCTTAGCTGATTGTGGAGTGTCTGCTGGCAGTGATAACTATGTTATACTCTGGACAGAAGGGGGGGGCACAACAGGTAAATCTTTCCCAGGTGTGTGTGTGTGTGTGTGTGTGTGTGTGTGTGTGTGTGTGTGTGTGTGTGTGTGTGTGCAGAATCAAATCTCTCAGCTTGTGTGTGTGTGTCACCTACTTGGGTCGGAGCCACAAATCACTGGGTTTACAGACAGGGTGCTGGAGGGCTTGGCTTGGACACTCTGCTGAGGACCTAACCCTACAGCTGTACCAGTGGGGAGTCCAATTGGAGACCTGGAGGGAGACAGATCTAGAGAAATTCAGACTCTGGGCTGAGTGTGCTTCCTGTGTGCTCTTAAGGGAAATTGTGCTTGATGCAGAGAGGTCTGCATTTGGAAATACTAAGTGTATCCATTTGTATTCCAAGTGCAAGTCCCTCTCCAGTGTCAGTGGTGAGGATTCAGGCTCCTTGATTACTGGCCCAGTGTGATGACATCACATATTAGTGGCAATCACATATTGGTAGCCGTGGTAGGCATCACATACCCCCAGAACTTATCAACTTACAACAAACACACAAAACTATGTACATCTTTAAATAATGAAGTTTAACCCTACTGATAGGAGCAAGTGTCCTGAATCATTAGTTGCAGACACAGACACACAGACAAAACCTAATCTAAAGTTAATATTATCCATGCTAAGATGATGTTACAGCTTATGTTTATACTTATATTAATTACTGTCTGTTCTTATCTCATCTTTATTCCCTTCCCAGACATGAAAAACAGCTTGTATGTTTTTGAAAAACATTAACTTTTAGCCTTCAAAAAAGTGTTCTGGCTTTTATTGCACACCAGTCAGCTTGCCCACATGGAAACCTAAGAATAAAATGTACATCTGCCCTCAGCTACAGACATTTGAAACTGAACATTTATTTGCTAAAAGAAAACTTTTCATTACATTCAGAGTTAGCTTATTTACTTGCTTACTTGTTATTAGATTAAGCCAAGGGCTTTAAAACAGACATTCATCTATGCAAAAGTAAGAGAAAACATATACATTCTTCATATATTATAATCTGTGAACTTTTAAACCCCATCCACCACCTCAGCAACCTAAGATTACAGCAAATTAACTTAAGCATCCTTTCATCCAGCCTTTATTCTCTTTTTACATTGTAATACCTGCATTTCTTAAAACTAAAAAAGAAGAGGAAAAGGGCACTTACTTTAGTATCTTTATCATATACAGCAATAAATGAAAATGCTTTGCTATATAATACACAGTTTATATCATGAAATGTTTTAAACAAATACTTTTAAGGAAAAAAAATGTTTTACTTACATATATTTATTTTTTTCTTTTATTGTCCTATCAAACATCAATGACATGAAGTGATGTATTCAGTCCCCAAAAGTTTAACAAAGTCAATAAAAGTCCAATCTTTCCCTTTTTTTCTTGTAAAGCCATATTTCAAAAATATGATTGTTGTTTTATAATCTCACATTGATTCACTAATTTCAGTGTTGCTGGTCTTTTTCCTGTTCATCTCTATCTCCCAATGCAAGATTCCAGTTCAAGTCTAAGGAGCTCCCGATTCTTCTATCAACTCTTATACTTTTTTTGTCTCAAGCATTTTCCTTAGGAACACTGGAAAATGTTTAACTGGCAAAGTCTCTCTATGAGCTTTATTATCAGAAGAATGAAAAGCAGAGACCCTCTGTTTGTTGGCTTACTTTCTGTTGGACAAACTTTTGTATTTCCTCCTTAGTCTGTTCTACATCAAAAATGACTTTGATCCTCCAGGAAAAACAATGTTCTGGATACAACAACTTGAATCTCACACCTGCCTCTTGACATTCCCTGATTGTAGAGATACATTTACTTCTCTTCTGTCTAGTGTAGAGCAAATAATCATTTTCCACAAACATTCTACTGTCTCTTCTTCTTCTTCTTCTTCTTCTTTCAGCTTTTCCCAGTTAGGGGTCGCCACAGCGGATCACCTGTCTGCTCATGATTGGCAGTGGAGTTTTACAGTGTCGAGTTGCCAGCCGGCCGCCCAACCTTCCACGGAAGGCACACACACGCACACACACCTAGGGCCAATTTGGAGTGTCCAATCCACCTACAGCATGTCTTTGGGATGTGGGAGGAAACCAGTGCACCTGGAGGAAACCCACGAGACCACAGGGAGGACATGCAGACTCCGCACAGAAGGCACCCCAGCCGAGGATCGAACTGGAGAACCTCTTGCTGTGAGTCAGCATTGCTAACCACTGCACCACCGTGGCCGCCCAAACATTCTACTGTCTCTAATTTTTAATATTTTTGCCTTTCTGCCACAGTTTTGTCAGGATCAACTCTTTTTGTTGATATGATTGAATCTCAACTAATATAGGCCTTGGCTGATTTCTCATGGCCAGGTTTGCAGTATACACATGATGTGCCCTTTTGATTATTAAATCCAGCTGTGGAATACCAGTCCAGTTGCTAAATTTGCAGTTTCATAAAATTAATACAGTCTGTTTCTTCCGGCTTCTCTGGTAGAGCAAAACATCTCAGACTTCCCCATGTGCTCTGTCCTCTAACTCTACCATTTTTTGAAACAGCTGTTCTTGAGCAGTCTTATACTCAGAGAGCCTTTCTTCCTTTTGACCTCTGATTATTTATGTTTTATCAGTTCATCTGAATAGATGTTCAAAGCTTCTTCCATTTTTTTCCAGCCTTTTGTTTTTTGATTTGATATACACCTCCAGTGTTTTGTTTATTTTAATAATTTCTGAGCACATTTAATTTATTTTTCCTCTAGATTACTGGAAACCATGTCCTACACAAAAGCAAGAACATGAATTTGCTGAACAGCTGCAGGATTCTTCCTAGTCAGAGGTTTCTCTTCATCTTTTTAGTTGATTTTTCTTTTGGGGTTTCTAAGTTTCTTCTTTGCTTTCATCCCATCCAGTGTATAAATTAATTGAATAATCTGGCAGAGTTACTCTTTCCTATCTCTCAGTTTCTTTTTTTTCACACTGGGAGAGCTGAAATTAAGCTGTTGATCAGTGTGACGACATCTTGGCAGCCAGAATTTTGAATTGCCTGCCTTATATGTTAAAGTTTGTTTTGATTATGAAAGTATGAGGTATGATTTATCTCCAGTTTCTTCTATTGTATAAATCACTGCTCATTGTTTGCAGTGTGTGTATGACTATGTTGCTACTTCTTTCAGGACTATGGCCACTGGTAGTATTTTGAGGACGTTTTCATTGCTGCATTCTCAGAATCTTTCAGATTATGTAAAAACAGTGAGATTTTTAATTCCCGTTTGGATAGAAATGTAGTTTTTGGCTCCTCTGCTGCAGGGGCGATGAAAGGGGTAACATGATCCAGGGAATCTGTGAAATATTTCAGCCCTCCTTTTTCCAAAATTTTTAAGGGATTCTCATCTGATTTTGGCAAAAAGCAGAATAAAGAGTGTCAACAAATACAGGTAAATAGATGCTTAAGAAGAAATGGCAAGGGGTTTAAAATAGTCTCAAATCTTCCAAAATCAAAGACAGTCCAACAAGTCTGAATGATAGATATGGAGCAATGTGGTTTTGTGGAGGGGAGACAAACATTTGACATTAATAGAACAATGATGATACAAAGGGAGCCAGCGAGTGTAAGAAATTACTGCTGTCATTGGTGCGTCTTGATGCGGAGAAAGCATTTGTCAGAGTAAGCTGGGATTCTATGAGCAGGGTAATGGAAGCATTTGCATTTTCTGATACAATAATAAGGTTAATTAGGAGGATATATGAGGAATATGAGGCAAAAATTTAAGTATGAAGGTCTTTTCAGACAAGTTATGCATGAACAGAGGAACTAGGCAGGGGTGTCCATTTTACCCTTTGTTATTTGCTTTGTATTTAGAGAAATTGATAAGGAAAATAAGGACTCAGAGAGTCAAGGATGTAATTGATAGGGGAATCAACAAAAGTTGGCTTTATTTGCAGAAAATATTGTTTGCTGCCTAATAAAACCAGAAAAAGACATCTCAGTGTTGTGGAACATTTTAAGATAGTTTCAATAGCTGAAAACTATGTCCCCGCACATAAATTGGTCCTGCAATACCCATATTTACAGAATAAAATGAAGTATTTAGGTGTATAGATTAAAAAGGGTTCTGTTGTGGTAGCTAAGGATGTGTGGGAACAGACTAAACAAAAGATAATACAAAAAAAAAAAAAAAACTGGGAAACCGAAAGTTCTTATTTATGGCTCTGGTTAGCAAGTTACAAGCAGTGAAAATGTTTTATATACAGGCCAGGTGTATTTTTATCAACCAGAGGAGAAGCTGTGGACAGTAATTAATAAAAAGTTGAAGGATTTTTATCTGGTTGAAGAAAAAGGAGACGGTCAAGTGGGATAATTTGAGCCTTCCAGTAGAACAAAGTGAGTTAGTATTATCTGATTTGAAGGGATATTTTAGAGCTACACAGTTAGGCTCATATACATTACACAAGCAGAAAGCTATAATTCAAAATGAAAAGGGATGATGATGGAGCAGGGGGTAAGCCAAGAAATAAGGAGAGAGTGTGAATTTGAATTTGGATGTAGACCCCTAAGAAGAATAACAACAGCCACACAGAATGTTATTATGTCTTGCATACAGAGAGACACAAAGTCATAAAATATTATAAAAGGCAGAAAGTATTCTAAGAGCTAAGCCAACATGAGAATGGAGAAAGGAGATTTTGTTTATAGGGGTGACTACAATTAGGGGTACAGACAATAGGCAAGAGGGGTTGGAATTTACTGGAGAAAACTGGCAAAGTAACCAAGGTTTTGGGAGCAAATATCTTCAGAAGGAAAGGTAATAAAAAGGGAAGAAGCTAAGAAAACATTTGCACTGCAGGCTACAGATTGCTTCCCTGCAAGATATTGATATCTAAGTATAGACAAAGAGAAAGGGATAGGGAAATCCGAAGTGAAGGACCTGCATCCTAAGTGAAAGACCTGCTCTGGTAGAGTTTTTAATTGAATCTAGAAGCTGCTGTTAAAAAGGGATAATTAGTAGGGCATGTAAAGTACTGCATGATAGCTATACAAAGCAATCAGTGAATGTTAGAAAAGCTTGGGAAGAGATTTTGGATAAGCAATTCACCAGGAAACGATGGGGAGGCATATGTATGCTTCCCAAATATGCAGCAAATGTCTAGAAGATTTAGGATTTTTACTTGGAAGTGTTTGCATAAGATGCAGCGGTGGTACGGCGGTAGCGTTGTTACCTCACAGCAAGAGGTTCTCCCGTTCGATTCTCGGCCGGGCTTGGGAGTGCCTTCTGTGTGGAGTCTGCATGTCCTCCCCGCAGTTGGGTAGCATACGAAAGACATGCGTGCGTAAATGGGCGTGCCTTCATTGAAGGTTGAGCGTCGAGCTGGCACCTTGGCATTTCGTAAAAATCTACTGCCAATCATTAGCGGACCGGAGTTCTATTGTGGCGACCCCTTACCGGGAAAAGCCAAAAGACAAACAACAAAAACAACTTGCATGTGTTTGCATAGGGATTTTTATACCCCAAGCAGACTCCAAAGAATTTCTCCTCAGGTAGATGGCAAATGCTGGAGGTATGATGAGGAAGAAAGACTTAAGTAGAAACATATGTTTTCAGAGTGTAATGAGTTGGCACACTAATATTTCTCTACAGAGCACTCTGTCAGAAATATTAAGTGAGCAAATGGTTCAACTAAGGAAATTATTTTTGGTGCTGGGATATAGGATCTGAATTGCCTAGACTTGGTATGGTTTAGTTAAGTTTAATTCTGGTAGTTGCCAAAAAAGCAGTTACTAGAAAATGGGAATTAAAGTCTAATCCAATTGTATTTGAAGTATTGAATATTGTAGCAGAAATAAAAGAACTGGAAGTGGGATCTTTAGAAAAGGTTAGGAGCAAGATACATAGAAATAATGGAAATTGTGCGAACACTACATGCAGAATGTTTTGGAGGAGTGAGGTTTAAGAGAAGGCAGGAATCAATCAATTTATGTTATGCTGAATTGATAATAAATATACAAAAGAATATATGTGATGTATAATGTTTGCAAATGTGAATATGTTAATTTGGTTTGTTTTCTTTTATATAAAATGTATGTTTGCCTATGTCTTGGGTGATAATTCAATAAAGGTATTAAATATAATTCAAAATTCTGAAAATCAAAGTTGCAGAAGTATAAATCTTTTTCCCATACTTGTCAATATTTCCCATCTTTATCACCACCCCTCCTAGATACTTGAAGCTATTAGCATGTTCCACTTTCTTCCCTTCTATCAGTTCTCAGCTTCTTCTGATTTCCCAATTTGCTGCCATTACCACTGTCTTATGTGTACTCAGTTTCATCTCATTTGCCTTCAGTTTTGCATTCCATTTCCCCGTCCTTTGCTGAAGTTCTTGCTCAGTGTGCCTGTAATGCCACATTGTCTGCATACAGTGATTTTGTTGATCTGTCCCCGCTGATCTGTTTGCTAATGTAGTCCATCACCAGTATGAACTGCAGTTGGCTCAGAGCTCAACCCTGGTGCACACCCACTCCCACTGGGAACCCCTTTGGGAGACTGAACACTGTTTGTACTTGAATCATTTGGTCCTTGTACATATCCTACAGTAATTCTACCAGTGTTTCTAGGACTTTGAACCACCACAGTACTGCCCAAATCAGCTTTCTTGGCACCTTGTCATATGCTTTCTCCCAGTCCAGGAATGCCCAGTTGGACTCTTTTCTCATCTCTTTTTTTTTCAAAGCTGTCTGTCTCACTGCAAATACTGAGCCAGTTATGCTGCATCCTAATCTGAATCTGCACTGCATCTCCCATCTCACTTCCTACTACTCTGCGTATCTGTTTATCAACCACCCTCTCCAGAACTTTCATGTAGTTTGACATGAGTTTGATACCTCTGTACTGCCCACAGCTGTGGATGTCCCCTTCTTACACACTGTCAGGAGTATGCTTATTCTCCAGTCATCTGGGATACACCTTTCTCTCCACACTGCCATGATTGCCCTCAAGAGCCATTTCTCCCCTATCTCAGCCAGTATCTTTATCATATCTGCAGTGACATCATCTGACCCTGCCACTTTCCCAGACTTCGTTTTCCTTGGTGCTGTTCTTACTTCTTCTAAGGTGGGCTTCTCTTCTTCTGTTATCGTAGGCTGTGTCTGAGGCAATACAGCTTCTGTGGGGTTTTCTTCATTCAGAAGCTGCTCAAAGTACTTTTTCTATCTGCCTTTGATGTCCTGTGGACTGATGAGTAGGTTGTTGCTGACATCCCTTATAAAGGGTGTCTGACTATCTTCTTTAGATTTCTGTCTTTGCCTTGCAACCTGATATAGTTTCTTTGTGCCACCTACTGAGTCACTTTCCAGAAGCTGGTAGAGTGCCTCCGATGCCCTTTTTTACTATTGCAACTCCTTTCTTAGCTTCTTTGTTAGCCAGCCAGTATTCCTTCCTATCCTGGCACATAATTTCTATCTCCCACTTTTTCCTGCAGTCCTTCTTTCTTTTGATGACTTCCTTGACTTCTGCATTCCATCACCAGCTTTCCTTATGTACCTTATTTATGTACCTGGCTCAGCCACATATCTGTTCTGCCATCCTTACACATTGTGTTTTGAGGTGCTGCCATTCTTCTTCAACTCCACCTATTTCCTCCTCTTCTTGGATTCTAGGTTACTAGGAAGAAATTTTCCTGAGTTTCATGTTGACCACGCTTGTATGTGATCTTGTGACTGTCTCTCTTTCTGAACCAAGTGTTGGCTACTGTCAAGCCATTTGCCTGACAGAAGTCTAGAATGGCCTCTCCTTCTTTATTCCTGTTGCTGTACCCATGTGGACCCAGGCAGTCCTCATATTCTGTTTTATCTGTCCCGATATGTGCATTCAAGTCACCCATTATTAACACCAATTCATGTTGTTATGTTTTATCTAGTGGGTCCTGCAAGAGCTGTCTGAATGCACTCTTTTCCTGGCTATCACAACCCTGCTGTGGGGTATAGGCTGTCACTAATTCTGAGATCCCTAACTGCCTTCTGAAGCCCCTCTCGCACCACAATTCCCATACCATTTCTAGCCTGTCCTTCTCCTGAGTAGTAGACTCCAGATCCCAAGCCAAATGTCTTTGCTGCATTGACCTTCCATCTTGTCTCTTGGATACATAGGATGTCCAGTCTCCTCCATGCTATCTGCTTCCTGTCAATGAACTTAACATTTTATATCCCTCTTTTGTTCGTCGCAGGTAATCCATGATGGGAAACTGGATACTAGCTGGCCAGTAGCTTATTGACCAAGGGCTGCTGAGCTTTATGGCAGTCACACACTGGCCAATAGGGGCAAACACACCCACCATTAGCATGTGTCCCTGGCATAGGTTGGAGTAGGCTGGGTCCTCAACCCATTTATCACCAACAAATACCCATGCTTATTTGGTGACATTAGTCAACATGACTGAATCACCTAGAGCCATATTTTACATAATTGAGTAGCTAGCCTTGCCAGGGTGTGCAGTCTGTGATTCATGTTCTTCTATCTTGAGGATGGTCTATGCAACTGGTCCTCCTATAGAGCACCATGTACAGCTTGTGCTGCCAATTTTGAGATGGAAACACTCAGCATGTTTTTTTAGAAGTAAGATGAACCCCACAGAGACACAGACAGAACATGCAAACTCCAAACAGGCATTAGCCAGAGGTCTGGATCGAACCTTGTATCATGTGCATGGGAGGCTAAGACCTTGACCAGTATGTCAACTGATCTCATCCAGATCAGAAATTGCAATAACACAGATATTAATGGAGTGTGGGAGATGCAGAGGAGATGAAATCCCTCTCTGAAAAAAGTGTAATATTGTTATAGCTTATCCAAATGTAAGGTGCTGTCTCTAAATTGGACACACATCCTTGCACATATCATCCGTGATACATCTCTTTGACTTATGATTTGTACATGAATTTTTAACCTTTCTATAGACATGACACTGTAAAACATTTTTCTTGCAATCTCTGTTTTGTATTATATGTGAATATTTTTCTGTATACTCTGTAAGATGCATAACTCTGTTTATTGCATTTTGAGTTTTGTCTTGTGATGTGTTTATGCCTTTATGGCCTAGGTCATAACTGAAAAGGATCCTCAGACCAGTCTAGTTACCCAGTTAATAAATATTAAATAAAAATAAGATAAATTAATAACATTTTTGGAGTACCTTTATTTATATTTTTCTTTATTGATTGATTGATTTCTGTACAATGTGCTACTGTCATTAGTCCCCTGGCTTTACCCTAAGGCTCCTTCATTCCTGCAGTCATTGTACTGGGGCAATGATGGTTTGACCCTGCTCTGGATATTCCACTGGACAAGAAAACCTCTACGGCAGTGCAGGATATGCTTCTGCCCCAGCTTGTGACTGAGGAGAGAAGCAGAGAAGCCAGGGCTATCATACTCTAGCCATGATGGACTTTTGTTTAAGCCTTTCCTTCCACTGATGTGCAGGGCTGATGTGAACAAACTGGGCATGTAATGGCACCATGGTGGAAATGCTCCAACCTAGAGGGTGGTGCATGCTTCCTTGCCTGCTGCTTTACCACAACAACAGCTTCTGTTTTCCATGTGCACATACCCACTCCCTCCCCCTTGAAGAAGCGAGCAGGCAATGTTTAATCAATCCTCCTCTGCCTGCTCAATCCAGTAATCAAACTCAGCTTCTCTAGTTTATAGTCTGGACTTTATCACTACATGCCAATAAAGCTGACATAACTGTAAGAGCTTCAGTGAGAAAGTATACTTCAGTGTTTGTAGTCTTTCATGTTGCATATCTAGTCATTTGGCCATCCCTAGAATATATGACAGGTGATCAAAATCATTTAATTGAAAAGCCTGTCAACTACAAAGTTGTAATTGGTACAGGCTTTTGACAACTATTTTTTTATCTAATGAGGCACATTCCTAGTACCCTCCTACCCCATGCATGGGGCTTCACCCTTGGACACCAGAGCTTAGAACAAGGGAAAGCCTCAACCACTCTAACCCCTTTTGCTGCTAGTATATTGTTGCCAAGTATTAAATTATTCAAGCACTTGGCATTTGCGCTGCTAAACTTCCATTTTACTTGCTGCTCCCTTATATGTAAGGCTTTACATTTTGGGGGAAGACATACAGGATTCTAGAGCACTTCTAAACTGTGAAAGGAATTGCCAGTAAACATTTGAAATCTCACTCTAATTTTCTTTGTTGTTGTAATTCTTTGGTGTAACTCACTAAAGTACACCACAGGTGGATTACTCATCTATTTGTTACAAACATTTTTGTAAATGCTATTTATTGTTTAACCTAGTTCTTTTATTTAGTACTTATGCATTTATTTCTCGCTATGCTGCTGTCTGGAATTTCTAAAAGTACATCTCAGCTGCAAACAACAGATTAGCAGTCCATTAATATCTATTTTAATTCAATTTCTGTGTTGCTCATTAAAAGTTAAAATGTATTTGCAAATGAATTTGTTCACTCTGTATGAGAGAAAATACATGTTTATTGTCTAATGGCCAATGTTCAAAACTTAGCTTTGGAAAAACTGAGCAAGATCAGTAAAAGCCCTTGTAGTTTAATGTGGTTCAGTAAGTAGTTGAAGAAGAAATAGATCTGAAGTAGTTTACTTCATTTACTCTTCAAACTTTGGGCTTCGTTTCTGGCATGGATCCAACATGGCCGCATAGCTAGCATCTTTGATCCGAGCTCTCAGCTCCTCCCCTTTACCCATAATGCCCCGGTCTCCTTCCTCCCTTCAGATCTTGTTTGCTGCTGATATAACTAGCAATGTTGTCCGAGCTCTTGGCAGCGCAGTGAGTGGTTTTTTTTTGGGTAAATAAAGTCATATAAGTGATTTAAAGTTTTTCTTCTCTAGTCTCTTTACTATCTGCCCCCTCGCGACTTCGTCAGTAAAAAAAAATTCCCTTCTCTCCCTTTCTTCTTCTTCTATCTAGCGTGCGCGCGTGCGCGTGTGTGTGTGTGTGTGTGTGTGTGTGTATGTGCGCGCATGTGTTAGGCCTTATCTAGGGGATAATGTCTGAAGCATCTAAATCTGGCTTTAAACATTGCTCTGAGTGTGGCCATAAGATATCCTCAGAGGATGGCCACACTCTGCGTGTAGTTTGCCTGGGGGTATCTCACCTTGATACCTTCTGTCCTATCTACACTGGGTTTAATCCCAGAGCACTTCAGGACAAGAGGAACAAGCTTATAGTTAAGGGCCTTTAGCTGTGTCTGGAATGGCTGTTCCCAACCCCGCCACCAGAACTTCCTCGGCAGCAGTATCTTCACCTTCCCAGGCCTCAGGGACTCAAACTTTGCCAAGAGGCCCAGGGAAGTGGAGATGTCTAAGAAGGATAGGCCCTGCAAGTGGTCTCCCAACCTCTCTGTCCTGGCTGGTCCACCTGCAAAACCTGCATCTTCCGGGCCTGGTTCTCCCTGGTTCAACTCTCCTAGATTCTCCCCTGAGCTGGAGGTAGTCAGAATGCAGTCTGCTGTCACCCCTCACTGCCATTCTAGTACTGTTTCTGTGGCCTCTCCTTCCCGCTCCACCCAGTCCCTTAGTAAAGTGGAGATGGACAAAATGATGCAGAAATTCTTCCACACTCAAATTCAGATGGGGGTCTTGCCTGCACCCTCTCCCTCCAGAGGGGGTGCCTCACAAACCTTTTTCTCGCCAATATCTTCTTCTCCAATCTGACCTGTGGTTTTAGAGCCCTTGGATCCAAGGACCCTTGGGGTTGAGGGGTCGGCGCTGATAGTACCTTGTACCTCGACACTTGCCATTGCTTTGAGTGTCAGAGCTGTCGGGGATGTAGCCTCGGGGTTGCATCCGAGGGAGTGCTGTGGGCTCCGAGTGGGTTGGACTGCAGTGCCTCCCTTGGTATCTTGACTCCTAGAGTCTTGGCTCTGATTACCCTGTTGGATCAGAGGGGAACGGTTCTGTTGTGGTCTACTTTGGAGGTTTGATTTCCATCTGCTTTTGATGTGGTGGAGAGGGTTCTCTCAGTGCCATCGAGACCTTTTACCATCTTGTTCTTGGACTCCATCCTGACCTCCTGTGGATTGGGTACAGTTCTGACCATTTTGTCCTCTCGGGGACAGCCCGCGCCTGTAATGCCTCAAGCAGCTCCAGCCAGGGAGTACCTGAATGTTTGCGAGTCCTCTGCAGAGAGCCACACTGAGGAGGTCCCTCACAAACAGGCATGTAAGAGGAGACACCTGGACTCCGGTTTGGAGTCTCTTACCTTAGACACTGATTTGGAGGAAGGAGAAGGTTCCTCCCAATCCCCCTCTGAGGATGTCTCCTTTGGAGACATTATGGAAATCCTGCCTCAGAAGGTGAGGGTGGTCTGCCCAAAAACCGACTCCAGACAGAGCAGTGTTTCTTGAGGTATTCGCCACAGGCCCATCTACTTCCTGGGTGTCTCCTCCTGTGGATCCCTTGGTGGGTTTAATAACATCTTGGGTGTGGAAGGAGCCAGACATGGTGGAGGCCATCCTGATGCATCCTGACAAGGTCCTCAGCCCTCCAGCAGACAGGATGCACTGGTTCAAGGGATCCCTGGTAGATGCTATGGTCATGGCAGCGGCCACAAAGAAAGAGCTTGCTCAGGAGAACTCTACGGTCCACCCTCCTGATCGCAAGTCATAGACTCTGGACTTCTTTGGGGAGTGGGTGTATGCTTCAGCAACCATTGCTATCCGGGAGCTGAACTATATTGCACACCTGACTCCATTGCAGTGTGACCTAGTCAAGGAAGTCACTGAATCGACCGCAGAGTCCATGTCGGTGGAGGACAAGAAGACGTTCTCCACCTGAATGGTCACTCTAAAAGCCATTTCTAACACGTTCATGCACCTTCACTCCCACGCCACCGAGGGAGCTGCTAGGGCTGCTGGTTCAGGAATCACCATCAGGCATCATTCCTGGCTCTTGCTGTGTTAATTCTCTGATGCCTTTTAGGCCTCATTTACCAATGCTCCTTGTGATGGTTCTTCCCTGTTTGGGAAGTCAGTGAAAGAGACACTTGTCCAGAGTGAGAAAGATGGGAAGACTCTGTCTGCCATTGGGATTTGCTTCTCTTCCCCTCAAAGATCCTTTTCCAGGAATCAGTAAGGGATGAAGAAGATGTGGTTCTGAAAGTCTCAGACATTTTCCCGGGACACTCAGGACAACTCATCTCCTAGAGGCAGAGGGGGTTTTACGATAGGCACCGGCCCAGAGGCAGAGGGGGTCCAAGAAATACTGGATCTCGAGAACCTTTCTCAGACAGTCTCAGGCAGCAGCCCTGAAGGATTGCCCGACTGCTTCTTTCTGGAGGCAGTCAGAAGTTGCCTTTCACTGCACCACAGCGGCATGTGAGTCTGTTACAAATGACCACTGGTTGCTGCAGAATATATCCAGAGGCTATTCAATTCCCTTCAACCAACTGTCCTCACAGACACCTCCTAGATGTTCCACCCACTTAATGGGAGGTAGTAGCCTTAGAAATAGACAAGCTGCTAAGCAAACAAGTCATCCAAAGGGTCTCCCCAGACCAGTCCAGATTGGGTTTATATTCCAAGTTCTTTTTAGTGCCAAAGAAGATGGGAGACCTAAAACCCATCTTGGATCTTTCCTCCCTGAACCTGGCAGTAACCAAGACAAAATTTTGGATGGTCACTCTTTTTTCTGTCCTGCCCTATCTGCAGATGAATGATTGGATGTGCTCGACCGATCTCCAAGACACTTACAACCATATCAAAAAGATACAGATGCTCCAGGAGGTTTCGCCACTTCTGGCTAGGAGCCAATCACTTCCAATTCAGAGCCCTCCCCTTTGGTCTCACCACCGCCCCCAGGGTGTTCAGCAAAGTGATGGCAGTAGCAGCTTGCCTGAGGCTCCAGGGTATTCAGGTCTTTCCATACCTGGACGATTGGCTCTTTGCTCCCACTATCAAGCATCTATTATGCCAAGCCAGGGACTCTTTTCTACTATTAGCCAAAAATCTAGGCATTACTATCAATCTCTCCAAATCAGCACTGACTCTGGTTCAGAGCCTGGACTTCATTGGAGCTCAGCTGGATACGATTCAAATGCAAGTTTTTACACACAATACACAATCTGAATAATACAGATATTCCAATGGCAGAATCAGTTCTCAAGGCCTTGGGATCCATGGCAGCTACAATCCAACTATTGCCCTTAGCACACCTTCACGTGCGGATTCTACAGTGGACTCTTGTGGTCCAGTGGTCTCTTCTAGATCAACCCTTGTCTGACCCTGTACGAATATCGTGGGTGTACAGGGACTCCCTTTGATGGTAGATTCAGTGCCTGGATCTAACAAAGTGTTGTCCCTTTCTTCCAACTTTGTGCAAAACCACGGTGACCAAAGACGTCTCCCAGCTCAGGTGCAGGGGGCATTGCTCAGGAAAGACGATCCAAGGCATGTGGTTCATACGCAAGACCAATCTGCATATCAGTGTTCTAGAGATAAAGGCAGTGCTTCTAGCGTTCCAAGCTCTTCATGTCCATCTTCCTCTAGGGACAATTGCCATACAGATAGACAACATGTCAGTAGTCTGGTAAATCAACAAACAGGGGGGGAACCAGATCCTACCCCTTTGTCATGAAGCCATGAGAGTGTGGGAATGGGCGATCTCCACCAGTCATTTTCTTGTAGCAACACACATTCCAAGTTGGTCCAACATCCTGGCGGACAGGCTCAGCAGGTCCATTCTGATGCATTACGAGTGGTCTCTGAACCCTTCAGTGGCGGATCAGATCTTCCTCAGGTGGGGGTCATTCTTGCTGTGATCTCTTCGCATCTCCTTCCAGTGTGAAATGCAGCGAGTTCTTCCCTCTGAATCCCCCTCAGGGGGAAGCCCCCAGAGACGCTCGGGTTCCTACTTGGCCACCCAGTCTACTGTATGCCTATCCTCCTCTGCCCTTCATCTCCAAGTTCCTTCAGAAAGCTCACAGGCTGAGGAGCAGAGTCATCCTCTTTGCCTCATTCTGGCCTCATCAAGTCTGGTTCCCGTCCCTATGGTCTCATGATGTAGTTCCACCATGGACTCTGGATCCAGTTCCGGATCTTATTTCTCATCCCTCCTGGATACTTCATCCTGACCTGGTCATTCTGAAGCTCACTGCTTGGCTACTCCAGTTCCCATGATTATCAGGACTCCTGGTTTATCTTCCTCGGTTAAGGAGATTCTGGTTGCAGCTCACAAGTCATCAACCAGAAGAGTATGCCGTAGCAAATGGAAGTGTTTTTCGGTCTGGGCTTTCCAATGAGCCTTAGACTCCTTTACGGGTCCGATTTCTACAGTATTAGATTTTTTCTCGGGTCTTTTTCAACAGGACACCAGTTCATCCACTATAAAAGTACAACTGGCTGCTATTTCTACTGTACAAGTAGGGGGACAGTGTTACTTCCTTAGTGTCTTCTAAGCTCTGCAAGACTTTCCTTAAGGTTACTGCTCTACTACGTCCTCCGGTGAAAGATCCAACACCTCCATGGGACCTTACTTTGGTTCTTCAGGCTCTAGTCTCACCCCCTTTTGAACCTGCAGCTACAGTTGAGTTACAATATTTATCCTGGAAGACTGTTTTTCTTGGTAGCCATTGCTTCTGCTAAGAAGGTGTCAGAACTCCAAGCTCTCTCTATCAAAGTGCCTTACATGATCTTCGATAAGGATAGAGTTTCCTTATGCAACAATCCTTCCTTTTTGCCAAAGGTGGCCTCCGAAGCAAACATAAACCAAACTATCAATTTTCCACTTTTTTTCCAAATTTCCAAAACAAGGGGGAATATACATTGCATTTGTTAGATGTACATAGACAACTACATTTCTATTTACACAGGACCAAATCTCTTAGAAAATCTGACCAATTGTTTGTTTCTTACTCTAAGCCTTTTTTGGGCAAGCCAATTTCTAAAGTTATGATCACCCAATGGATAACCCAATGCATTACCAGGGCTGACTTAGCTAGACGGCTCTCTCCACCATGTCAGGTAAAAACACACTCTGCCAGGTCTATGGCTTCTGGTTCAAGGTCTCTCTGGATGATATTTGTTCTGCCACCGTGTGGTCCTCATCTCATACATTCATTTCTCACTATAAGTTGGACATCATTTCCAGAAGTGTGGCTCTGTTTGGCTCTGTCATGCTCCGGAATATCCTTCCATGAGGACATCCCAGGTGTAAGTAGCTGAAGACTCTGTCACAAAGGTTGAAGACCAAATGAAGTAAACTTCTTCAGATAAAGAAGTTATGTACTCACCATAATGTTTCATCTGAGTAGTTGTACTTCATTTGTCTTCAACCCCCCCCCCCCTCCTTCCCCCTGCCTTGTCACTATTATTCTGACCATGTATAAGGAAGTGTTCATCACGTGAGTGTTCCTTATGTTCCTTGGCTTAAGGAAATTAAGACAGTAAGCAGTGGTAAGGACTTTTTGGGTTGGGTATGTGTTTATTGTCAGCAGCAAACTCAATCTGAAGGGAGGAAGGAGACAGGGGCATTATGGGTAATGGGGAGGAGCTGAGAGCTCGAATCAAAGATGCTAGCTATGTGGCCGTGTCGGATCCATGCCAGATCCGAAGCCCAAAGGTTGAAGACAAATACAAGTACAACTACTCAGATGGAACATTATAGTGGGTACATAACTTCTTTTTCTTTACCTGCTGAATTAGGTCTGTCATTGTTTTGTTGAATTGCAGCATGTTAGCCCGCCATCTTGTGTTACAGAACTGTTTTTCCCCTGTAAGCTTACCTCTCTCTTTAGGCACATTTTGCCTTTTATTCAGGAACTTTCAGCTTACTGGATCTTGATGTTTAGTTCTGCAAAGAATATTTGTATACTGATGACATATGTACTAGATACTCAGAGTCATCTAATTGGGTCCTTATACTGACTTCTATTTTTAACCATAATAAGTGTCTACTTTATCCCATGACAGAACCAAGTAGCTTGGAAGTGGTCCTGGTCTTTTGCTTTGCCTATTCTCTGGATTTTTGATTTTTCAGAATTCATACCATTTTTCTTTCGCTATGTTTTCCCAGATTCATAGCTGGAACTGCACTATTGATACTGGTACTTTGCTTTTGTCTGTTTTTTTCCCTTTGGATCTTACAGCTTTCAGAATTCATGCAACACTTCCTTTCAATATTCTGTTCTAAATTCATACTTGGAAGCTTTAGAACCTTTGGAACCATGACAAAAATTATATTGCAGTAAGTTAACAGCTAATCTTAATTGTCTGTTTAACTCCCTTTGCTGTTCATACACAGTTCATTGCTTTGTTGTTAATTGTTTCTGTTTTATCATGTGTTAAGTTTTAGCTTTTAGAGCTCTTTCTATCATTGTCCTAGTAGATGAACTAAATATGACTTTGCAAGCTGTTTTAAATGTTTGAAATCTGAGCACTTAGGGACTCTCAAATTTTACACTATTTCTGTTGCTGAAAATAAGCCTGCCCTGTTATATAGTAGAGACTTTCTTCTGGCCCTCCCTTGGAATCTCATCTACTACATAAAACTACTCTAGGCATAAATCCTGAAGCGGCATTAGGTTGGATGTTTTCATACGTGCCTTAACTGTGCCTCTCTGATTGTACCAGTCTGATCTCTGGTCAGGTGAAAGTTTGCTAACCTGGCCTGAAATTGTTTCAGAATTGCTATTCAAATCTCTGTATACCTAGTATAGTCAGGCTTCTTTTTTTTCTATACTCCAGGCAGTTGGGCAGGACGTGCAGTTTGTTGCTCCTACATTGGCCTCTGCTGCCTAATGTATGAATGTTAAGTTGTCAATCTCGCCTTCATTCTTGCTGGATGGGTTCAGAGCCGATCCTCGGCTCCGACTCGGCACTTGCTAAGCTCAAGAGTCACTTCCACCAGCTCGAGGCAGCCCCATATCCCATGATGCAAGGTGGTAAATACCCAGATCTCGTTTGCCGCTTTGCTCATGAGGTAACTTTTTACCAGCTCCTGGTAAGTGAATTTTTCTCTACCTTTTTCTAAGACTTTAGTCCACCCCATTACCTTATATTTATATATATATATTACTTAGTTAATTTCTCGATTCACTTAGCCCTATTCCCATTAGTGTCCAGTTCCCTTTATTTATATTTTTTGCTAGTCGGGCCTTAGGTCTTTACCCCTCCTATATTTTCCTGTCAGGGTTTGTTTGGGTGTGTCTGTGTGTTTTTTTCCCTGTACTTGATTTTGTTAAACTAGTTTAATTTTTTGGACTGAGTGTGTAGTGTGTGTGTGTGTAGGTATCTCAGTAATGTCTAAAGAGGCTAGGGTCTCAGGCTTCAAGAAGTGTGACTCGTGCTGTCATAAGATGTCTCTGACAGACGGTCACACTTCTTGTATTTATTGCCTAGGACCTCTACACCCGCAGGACTCCTGTGCTATTTGCCACTCCTTCAGCCAGAGAGTCCTGCAGGAACGTAGAAATAAACTTATTCTCAGGGGCTTATTAAAGCCTGAGAGCTCCCCGGCTAAGTCCGGCTCGGGGAAGCCCTGAAAGCCTCCCAAGGCCCAGGCTTCAGTGTCCAAGCCTTCGGCCTTGGCTCCGACTCCCTCGGAGTCGAGATCGGCTCCGGCTGGAGCCGATCCTTCCTTCTCTGAAGGTTTGGTATCGGCGCCGATCGGCGCCGATACTCTTGCTTCCATGCCTGTGTCGGCTCCGGCTGGAGCCGACACATCTCTGACTCAGCTCGGAGCCGACAAGTTGTCGGCTCCAACTGGAACCGAAGGTTCTTCGGCTCTGATGGCTCCGTCGAAAGAGATCCAGATCTCCGTCGCTGGAGTCTATTCATTCGGCTCCGGCCTCTCCTTTACTTTCGGAGTGGAGCCATCGGAACCGATCCTCAAGGTCTTCCAGACTCTCAGACCATGACTTGGAGAGAGTGGTGAGTAGACTGCTGAAATCACAGGCACTTGCCCAGATGCTTCATAGCCTGTCTCAGCAGACGACCGCTATTCCACACCCTCCAGAAATTCCTCCTTCGACTCTCCTTCAGAGCTTGGAGCCGGAGCTTATTGTAACTGTGACTGTTGGTGCTTCGGAGCCGATACCACTCCTTTCAGCTCCGTCGTCTTCGACTCCTATCTCCTCCTTGAGACCGCCCTTGGAGGGATCCGGTCGTCGGACTTCCCTTGTCGGTTCCAAGGGGGTGAGTGGCATCGGACCCTTGTCTGACCCCGTTCTCCCCCTCGGAGCTTCGGCTTTGATAAGCTCGGCACCGACATCTGCTTCGGAGCCTTTCCTTTTGGTGGGGCCGGGGATTCCTGTTTCCTCGGAGCGGGAACTCTCGGTCCTCCCCGGGAGGGGAGCCTTCGAGGTGATGAGGAGTGTACTAGCCCCCGAGCTGAGTCAACAGTCAGTCCCTTTAGCTCCTCCCTCTTCAGTGCCTGTAGATATCTCTTCCCGCTCTCTTGCTCCCGGACCCAGAGATCCATCGCCCCAGGTTTCCCCATTGGGAATACCTTCCTCTTCAGAGGTTTCTCCTGATCCTTCAGGGGAACCCCCACATAAGAGGACCTGCAAGAGGAAGCATTTAGACTCCCGTGAGTCTACGACATCAGATACCGACTTAGATGAGTCGAAGGGGTCCCCAAGATCCCCCTCTGAGGATGTCTCCTTTTCAGACATTCTTGAACTCCTCAAACAGAGGGGGAACTGGCCCTCCATTAACCCCTCCAAGGATGAGTCGGTATACCTGGAGGCTTTTGGATCTCGACCCTCCACCTCCTGGGTGTCTCCGCCTTTCGACCCCCTCATGGACGTGATAGCTCGAAAGGCGTGGGCATCTCCTGATTCTGTGGAACCAGTCCCCAGGAGGCCTTCTAAATTTATCACGGCCCCCACTGAAAAACAGATGTTCTTCATCTCACATTGCTGCAGTCCTTACACTTGGGGTATACCGCTGTCCTCGGTCGGCCCGAATACCAAAGTATATGGCTGACGTCGGTCATGGCGCATTAAACTGACGCCAGGACGTCAGGGTATAAATGCGCATGACCGACGTCATATCTTCAGTCTTTTTTGCCGCGTGGTCCGATGCAGAAGCAACGTTGCGAGTGCAGGTTGGCGTCCTGAGATTTTCCGAAATAGGAGTTTCAGACCGAATCAAAGTTGGCTAAGTACCCCGTTGGGAAATATTTTGGTTTTTTCTTGCCTCACTATTTTACCGGATGTCAGAAAAAGTTAATAACTGTATTTCTTGTGGGAAGCAGATACCACATAGGGATTACCATAACTTGTGTATACCTTGTTTAGGGCCTGAGCACGACGTTGTTGGGTGTCCCTCTTGTGCTAGGTTTAACAAACGTACTATTAAGAGAAGATTAGATTGTGCCAGGTTAGTCTTCGGGAAGCGGTGCAACTACAAAATGCCGTCGGATGCTCCGACGCCCGCTTCTTCGAAAAAGCGCAAGGACAAAGGGACTAGGCCTAGGTTAGAAGAACCGTCCGTCCCGGACGTCGGTTCTTTAGAAGGTTCGGTAGAGCCGGAGGTTCAGACAGAAATTTCTTTACAGTCCCAGGGAGAGACTTTGCTATTGCAGGATGTGTCCTCTCAGGAGGTAGGCCAGGCTGAAGGGGCCTCTCAAGTAACTGTCCTCCCCTCTCTGCCTAAGGTAGCTAGGCCTTCCCCTACTGTTCCCAAGGCTTCTCCCAGAGGCAGGCCAGGTTTAGCTGGCACTCCTAGTACTTCAGGCCCTGTACACAAGAGGCATATGCTTAGGATGGCAGAAGATTTAATTACTATGATTAGGGGTTCTATGCCCCCTCCTGAAAAGAGGCCTAGGGGGGAACCTGAAATTGGGGATTTAGAACAGGATTCTGATGCTTCCGAGTCTTCGGCTGAAGATGTGCAGGAGTTTTCCCCATATTCTGATTCTGAGGTGGATGACACTACTCCTTCTGCTTCCCCTCCTGAGGATTTTTCATTCTCAGAGACTTTACATTCCATGAGGGAGCATTTTAAATGGGAAGGTCAGGATTTCTCTGATTCCAGGAAAAGACTTAGGGAATTTTTGTTTTTACCCCAGCATAGGCCTTTAGCTATACCTCCTGTTCTTTCTGTGGTGGAAGATGTTTTTACAGAGGCTTCTCTTAATCCTGATTCTTTGCCTCCCGCTCCTGTTAAGCCGGACAGGTATTATAGGGTGCCTGAAGCTCATAAGTATCTTTTCAAGAGCCCTAGGGCGGACCCAGAGGTTGTTTCACAGGGACCTAAGGGGGTTAAGGCTTCTGTTGTTAAAAACCCGGTCCCTCCGGATAAAGAGGCAAGGGCCTTGGACAGATGGGGAAAGAAAGTTTATGCTTCCTCCACTTTAGCCATGCGGGCTTTGAATTGTAAATTCCACATGCTTAGATACCAAAACTATCTTCTTTCACAATTAAAGTCTAAGGTAGATGCTCTGGCAGAAGGTATTGAATGTAAGGAGTTACAAGATCTAGTGCATGTTTCTGAACAGGTGGGAAAGCATTCCTTGCAATGTGGTTTTGATGCTGTGCAGGCCGCTTCAAGGGTGGCTGCCACCGGTTCTGTAATACGCAGGCACGCCTGGTTAAGGGATCAGAATTTAGCTGAGCATGTTAAGGCAAGGATCTTGGATGCTCCTTTACAATCTGATGTGTTGTTTGGTTCTCCTGTTGAAGCAGTTTTAAAGAAAATGGAAGACAAAGCTAAGTCTATGCACACTGTTAAAGATTTTTTACAGGTTCAGCCTCCAAAGTTTAGTAGAAATTGGCCAACCAAGGGGTGGACATATCCTTCTTATGATTCCCAGTCTAGGGGTAGGCCTAGGCGTGGTAGGGGCAGAGCTCAGAGCTCTTTTAGATCTAGAATAGGGGGTTCACCTGCACAGTCTTCCGGTGAGGGCAGGGGTCAGCCCTTTCGTAGACAAACCCAATGACCTACCTTTTCAGTTGCCAGAACCTTCCCGCCTGGCAGCACCTTTGGGAGGAAGACTGGCACTTTTCAAGGAAAACTGGAGTTTAATTACCCAAGACAGATGGGTATTGGATATCATTCACCACGGTTACAGGTTTTATTTCCATACCCTGCCCCCTTTCAAAGGCATGCCAGACATTCCTCCTCAACACAGACTAGAAGCTTACAGGCAAATTTCTCTGCTAGTCCAGATGGGGGCCATACAACCGGTGCCTATGACAGAAAGGGGCCTAGGTTTTTATTCTCGCCTATTCCTAGTGCCAAAAAAGGGGAACACGTGGAGACCAATTCTGGATTTATCTATCCTCAACACCTTTCTGGACATACCCAAGTTCAAGATGCTGACATTACAACAGCTTTTACCTCTGCTGGGCAAGGATCACTGGATGGTAACTTTGGATCTCAAGGAGGCTTATCTTCATGTTCCTATCACACCAAGTTGCAGGAAGTATCTGCGTTTTCGAGCTGGAAATTCTCATTATCAGTTCTCTGCATTGCCCTTTGGCTTATCTACTGCGCCCAGAGTATTCACAAAAGTTCTAGCCCCAGTGATAGCTTTCTTCAGATTGAGAGGAATACAGATTTACCCTTATTTGGACGATTGCCTGATTCTGGCTCAAGGGAAGGACGAGCTTCTTCAGCATTTGAAATATGTGATAGCAGTGCTAAGATGCCTGGGGTATTCTGTGAACGAAACAAAGTCCAGTCTAGTACCCTCTCAAGACATGTGCTTTCTGGGTGTGAGACTGAATACAGCAACCCAGATGGCTTTTTTGACCCCGGACAAACAAAAGAATCTCACACTTTACTTCCAACAACTATCACATCAGTCCGGGCTGACTGCAAGGACAGTCCTTCAAGCCTTAGGGTTCATGGCATCTTGTATTCTGGTGCTTCCCAATGCCAAACTGCATATGAGGAAGCTACAATGGTATCTCAAAAATCTATGGACACAGCACTGCCAGGATCTGGACACTGTCATTCAAATAATACCTTGCATCCAAAAGGAATTTTTGTGGTGGGCTCAGCAATGTCACCTAAACAAGGGACTTTCTGTGACCTGGCCAGAGGCGAGTCAGATTCTAACAACAGATGCCTCGGACAAAGCTTGGGGAGCTCATCTCGATGGAAAGTGGATACAGGACAAGTGGCCTGTCAGACTGCAGCATCTACATATCAACTTGAAGGAAATGTTGGCAGTCCAGTTTGCATTAATGGCCTTCAAGGATTTACTTCTCCCAGGACAGGTGCTGATTCTAACAGACAACACAACAGTCATGTGGTACATCAACAAACAAGGGGGAACACATTCTTACCCTCTATGCAGACAAGCAATGATTTTGTGGGACACTGCTCTCAGTTTACAACTAAATCTTCAAGCAAGGTTTCTGCCGGGAGTACAGAACTCCTTAGCAGATGTGTTAAGCAGGCAAATCATGGATCCCCACGAGTGGCAACTGGATCTTCATGTATTTCAGCAATTGACAGTGTCATGGGGAACTCCAGACATAGATCTGTTCGCTTCTCCCCTAAACCACCAGCTGCCAAAGTATTGCACAAAAAGGATTCATCACGCAGCTTGGAAAGTGGATGCTCTTTCTTTCAGTTGGAAAAATCTTCATGTGTATGCCTTTCCGCCTCTTCCTCTCCTCCTAAAGGTACTTCTAAAGGTCAGACAGGACAAGCCAAGAATGATCCTGATAGCTCCAGATTGGCCTCGACAACACTGGTACCCATTACTGAGAAGTCTGGTAAGGAAACCACCTTGGACCTTACCTTTGATTCCACACCTGTTGTCCCAAAAGGAAGGCCACCTACTCAACATCAAGCTTCACTCTCTTCATCTCACAGCATGGCATATCCTGTTTTGAACCATAGCAGGGCCCAACTTCCTCAACAAGTTTTGATTGTGATTATGGAAGCTAGAAGACCTAGTACAAGGAAAGTGTATGCAGACAAATGGAAGAGATTTGTGTTTTGGAGTGCAGCAAAGGATTTGGACGTTTCTGAGCCTAATTTGACTGTGGCTCTTCAATATCTTACTGAATTATTGGACAAAGGTTTGTCCTTCTCTTCCATTAAGATTCATGCTGCAGCAATTTCAGCTCACTACGACTGTGATCCACCATTGTTTTCTTATCCTTTGTTCAAGCAATTTCTTAGAGGGGCAAAGAACATAAGACCCCGAGCTCCTACTCCTGCTTGGGACCTCAATTATGTGTTAGAGAAACTCACTCTACAACCTTTTGAGCCTGCAGCTACTGCTGAGTTGAAATATTTGTCATGGAAGACTGCTTTTTTGTTGGCCATTACCTCTGCAAGAAGGGTTTCTGAATTGCAGGCCCTCATGGCGGTTGAGCCTTTCTTGATTTTCCATAAGGATAGGGTATCTTTACGTACTAACCCTTCCTTTATGCCTAAGGTGGTTTCAAGTGTGTCTTTAAACCAAACTATTCATTTACCCACCTTTTATGCAGACCCCCAAAACAAGGGAGAAAAGATTTTGCATACTTTAGATGTGCATAGGCAGTTACGCTATTACTTGAACAGAACTAAGGATTTCAGGCAGTCCCAGCAGTTGTTTGTTTCTTTTGCTTTGTGTTCTCAGGGCAAGCCTGTGTCAAAACAAACTATTTCCAAGTGGATTGGGTTTTGCATTGCTTTTTGTTATTCCCATCATGGCAAGAAGATTCCAACAGGGATTAGACCTCATTCCACTAGGGCTACTGCCACTTCTACAGCCTTTCTAAGGGGGGTGGCAACTAAGGATATTTTGGAGGCAGCTACTTGGAGTTCAGTACATACTTTCTCTAAGCATTACCACCTTCCTCTCTACTCTAAATCTAGGGCTGGTTTTGCCACTGCTATTTTACAGGGCATTTTGGCAGCTCCTTCTTCTCTATGATTTGCCATCCTCCCTTACCTCTGCTTTGGGAATCTACCCAAGTGTAAGGACTGCAGCAATGTGAGATGAAGAACATAGTACAGTTTTGTACCTACCATAAATGTAGATGTTCGAAGATCCACATTGCTGCAGTCCAATTAACCCTCCCTCCTTCCCCTCTGTGTTTAGGGGTGGTTGTGTGGATAGGTTTGTTCCCTGGTATATTGTAAAAAGTTGTACATAGTTTGGGTGCAGGGGTGTTTAGTGTTTGGTGTTTTTTTGATTTTAACCTGCTTAGGGTCTTCTGACATCTGGGGCAAGAAAAGACTGAAGATATGACGTCGGTCATGCGCATTTATACCCTGACGTCCTGGCGTCAGTTTAATGCGCCATGACCGACGTCAGCCATATACTTTGGTATTCGGGCCGACCGAGGACAGCGGTATACCCCAAGTGTAAGGACTGCAGCAATGTGGATCTTCGAACATCTACATTTATGGTAGGTACAAAACTGTACTTTTCTCACCAAAGGTGTCCTGGTTGATGCCATGGTGGTGGTGGCCACCACCAAAAAGGAACTTGCAGATCCTTCCATACCGGTCCATCCTCCTAACAAGGAGTCTAGGACCATGGACAGGTATGGTAAGCGGATGTTTTCATCAGCGACCTTTGCTATGCGTTCGCTGAATTATCTATGTCACTTCACCCGACTTCAAAGAGATATCCTCAAGGAATTGGGTGAGGTGGTACAGGATCCATCAGCTGCTGGGGCTCAAGAGAAGATTGCCTCTCAGCTGGGAATCCTAAATTCCATAACTAACTCCTCCATGCAGCTCATTTCTTATGCAGCCGATGGAGCGAGTAGAGCTGCAGGCACAGGAGTGGCTCTCAGACGTCAGTCCTGGATGCGACTTTGCAATTTTGCAGACCCCTTAAGGCCCTTCACAAACTCTCCCTTCGATGTGACAACTTTGTTTGGACCTCAGGTGAAGGACACTTTGACCAGGTGCGAGCAAGACGGCAAGACTCTTTCTGTCAGGAGTCTGTTTCTCCACCCTTCAAGACCTTACCCCAAAGGTCAGAAGGGTGGGAAAATGTGGTTCGAAAATCTCAAGGAGTCACGCCTGATGCACGTGGTCAGTTTACCCCAGAGGCAGAGGGGTAATAACAACAGACGCCGCTAGGGGCAGAGGGGTCCAGAACCAGGGCAGCAGAGAGCCTCTCTGACAAGCCCTTCCAGCATCCCTGAGGTGTTGCCCGACTGCCCACCCTTGGAGGCAGTCGGGGAGATTGTCACTGTACCCAGAAGCCTGGCTTTCCTTTCTCAAGACAAATGGGTACAGTCGATCATATCCGAGGGTTACAGAATACCTTCGAGAAAAGCCCTTCCTCAAGAAGGATCCCTTCCAGACGTTCCACCCGGTCTAAGGGAAATTGCAAAGCTAGAGGTTTCAAAACTTCTAGAGAAAAGGGCCATCCAGCCAGTTCCAGCAGGCCATTTAGAATCTGAATCTACTCAAGGTTCTTTTGGTCCCCAAAAGACGGGAGACTGGAGACCAATATTAGACCTCAGCAGACTAAACAAGTCTGTCAAAAAGACGAGATTTCGGATGGTCACACTTCAATCGATTTTGCCCTTTCTGGACAAAGACAACTGGATGTGCTCTATAGACCTTCAGGATGCGTACTATCACATAAAAATCCACAGACGCTCCAGAAGGTTTTTCCGCTTTCGGCTGGGGACCAGTCATTTTCAATTCAGAGCCCTGCCCTTTGGTCTCACCACAGCCCCCAGAGTGTTCACCAAATGCATGGCAGCAGTCACGGCTCACCAGAGACGTCAGGGATTCCAGGTGTTTCCGTACCTAGACGATGGCTCCTCACAGCCACCACCAGGCATCAACTTCTCCAGGCCAGGGATTACACTCTACATCTCTGCAGCCAGTTAGGGATTTCTGTCAACTTCGAAAAGTCTTCCTTATCGCCTTGCCAATCTGTTACCTTTATAGGCGCAGATCTAGACACTACGCGGATGTCAGCAAATCTAACAAATCAAAGAATCCTGGATATCCAAAATCATGTTCGGATCATCCTATTCAGCAAAAAGGTACAAGCCAGGTTGGTCCTGAAAGTGTTAGGCCTAATGGCAGCTGCCATCACACTTCTTCCTCTGGCCCACTTTTACATGCGTCTCCTACAGTGGATGTTGTTTACCCAATGGTCCTTCCAGCAGTTGCCCATGCGTCACAAGATCCTTGTCACACAGACCTGCAAGAGCCACCTATCCTGGTGGATTTTTTCCCCCTAGTCCATCAGGGCAGACCATTTGTCCCCGCGACCCCAGTAGCCACGGTCACTTCGGATGCCTCCCTGACCGGGTGGGGGGGGCATTATCAGGGCAGGATGGTCCATGGCATGTGGCAACCGTTCGAATACCACCTGCATATAAATGTCCTAGAGATGAGAGCAGTACTTTTAACGTTGCAAGCCCTCAACGACTTTCTTCCTGTAGGAACTATCGCAGTTCACACGGACAACATGTCTGTAGTATGGTATATCAACAAACAGGGCAGGACCAAGTCTATCCTCTGTGTCGAGAAGCTCTCAGACTTTGGCAATGGGCGATCTCCTCTCAGCGGTTTCTGATAGCAACACATATCCCCGGGAAAACCAACATCATAGCGGACAGGTTGAGCAGAGCTATACTCATGCCTCACGAGTGGTCTCTCAAACAATCTATAGCGGAAGAGATTTTTCAGAAGTGGGGCCCTCCTTGCTGCGACCTTTTTGCTACACCCCAAAACAGCAAATGCCCAGACTTCTTCTCTCTCTTTCCACCTCCAGGCCATCCCCCCAGAGACGCTCTAACCCAGGATTGGCCCCGGGGACTTCTTTATGCTTTTCCCCCTTTTCCGTTGATTCCTCAAGTGCTTCAGAAAGCTACCGACTTGAGAGCCAAGCTGATTCTCATTGCTCCTTACTGGCCTCGACAAATTTGTTTCCTGTTCCTTCATCGACATCTCTTAGTGCAGCCTTGGCATCTGGACCCAGTTCCAGATCTTCTGACCCACCAGTCGGGTCAACTGCACCAGTCCATTCGTTCCCTCAACCTCACTGCTTGGTTGCTCCACTTCCTTCCTTAGCCAGGCTTCCTATGATCTCTAATCCCGTTAGGGATATCATAGTAGCTTTTCTAAAGCCCTCTACCAGAAGGATTTACTCTAGCAAATGGCAACGTTTTTCCTTTTGGGCAAGGTCTAAGAACATAGATCCCTTTACTGCCCCTATTCAGTCAGTTTTGGACTTCCTAGCTGAAATTTTTCACTCTGGTTCTTCTTCTTCCACAGTTAAAGTCCAGCTGGCAGCAATCTCAATTTTCATGTCGGATTTGCAGACCAGAACATTATGTCTCACAAACTTTGCAAAGCCTTTCTCAGAGGGATCTTCCTACTTAAACCCCCTGTTAGGGATCCTCCACCGCAGTGGGATCTAAATTTAGTGCTGGCATCCTTAATACTTCGCGCTTTTGAACCGGCTGCTACATGCTTGTTAAAATTTCTTTCTTGGAAGACACTCTTTCTGGTCGCTATTACTTCAGCTAGAAGGGTGTCTGAACTTCATGCTCTCTGTGTTCGTCCTCTTGGTCTTCCACAAGGATAGAGTATCTTTGAGAACTAATCCGTCTTTTTGCCCAAGGTTCCTTCTAAGACAAATTTAAACCCATCTATTGATCTTCCAGTATTTTTCCCAATTATTCTGACAGGGCGGAACAAAATTGCATTGCCTAGATGTTCATCGCCAACTCAGATATTACTTGGACAGATCAAAGCAATATAGAAAGTCTGACCAGCTTTTTCTTTCTTATGCTGAAAATAAGAAAGGTCTCCCTGTTTCTAAGGTGACCTTATCCAGATGGCTGTCTTCCACTATTTCTTACATTTATCAGCTTAGGGGCAAACAGCTGATCTCAGCACCAAAAGCACATTCTACCAGAAGCCTAGCCACATCTACAGCCTTTCAGGCTAGACTACCCTTAGACACTATTTGTGCAGCAGCCACTTGGGCCACTCCTCATACCTTCGTCTCACATTACAAATTGGATTTCGCCTCCAGGGACAGGGCGAGTTTTGGTTCCACAGTTCTCAAGAGTCTGTTCCATTGAGCCACCCAGGATAGAGGTGCTAGGGACGCGGTCCCATCCAGCAAGAATGAAGGCAAGATTGACAACTTAACATTTAGAAGTTATGTACCTACCATAACGTTCCATGTTAGTTGTCTTCTCTCGCCTTCTTTCTTGCGTCCCTCCCTCCTGTCCCCCTAGCCTGGACAGACCTTGAACTATCTTCTTCTCTTGGAGATTTCTCCCTTGGACACCAGTTAGCTCTGCACTTAGTTACCTGGGTTCCCCTTACAGTTTTTCTCAGGCTAGTTGTTCTTCTTCCCTTGGGGTAAGATAGTAGTTATTTTTTTTCCTCTAGCTACCAAACGAGATCTGGGTATTCATCGCCTTGCATCATGGGATATGGGGCTGCCTCGAGCTGGTGGAAGTGACTCTTGAGCTTAGCAAGTGCCGAGTCGGAGCCGAAGATCGGCTCCGAACCCATCCAGCAAGAAAGAAGGCGAGAGAAGACAACTAACATGGAACGTTATGGTAGGTACATAACTTCTAATTAATCTGCAGAGAGGTGGACAGTCTCTCTGATTTGCTGAATGATGTTGATGTCATGGTCATAACAGTGACTTGTATAGATGACTGTTCTGGACTTCACATAAGTGTAGTATACCAGAAGAACCCCGCTTATACTGTGCTAAGATATGACAGTGTCTGTGGGGCTGTGCTTCTGTGGCCGTGTGTTTTAGCATCATGTTTGACTGGTCCATGTTCCTAGCAGATCAACCAGTACTTTCAGATGTATGCTGGAAGCATCTTCCATCTACATAGAAGCCTGAGGATTTGTTTGCAAGTGTTTATGGATTTCATCATTAACATATTGCCCTGACATAACTGGTTGATTTTAAATTACTTCAGCATCTGGACAGTCAATATGATTATTGTACTTTATAGGTAATTCCGCTAGATTATGGATGACACTGGCTTTCCTCACATGGTTTCCTCTTACACTATTAGTCAACATTCATCTTACTTTGTTACTCAGTTTGGTGTGGTCACTTTTAACCTGATCATAGAACCTGTATCTTGGTCTGACCACCACGATGTCTACTGAAGTGTGGGCTATGTGGGCTAAGTATGTAAGGAGTAAAGGGAGATCTTCCAGTGCCGTCTTCAGTCATGTGAAGTTTGGCACTTGTTCTTGAAGGCTACAAGATGGCAGGTGCTGTTATCTTACCTTGAGAAGAAATGGTAGAAAAGGCTAGCATTGCAGAAAACTGTGTCATCCTAATATCTGTAATACATAAACCCATGGAATATCTTGTAACAGGAAATTACAGCATAGCATTTTATAATAACGTAATCAAAGAAAAAACTGCTAGACAAATTTGATCATGTTAATTATACGTTCATATAGGTATTTACCAGGCATGTGGGCCAGGGGGCCATTTCTGTGCCTAGCTTAGCTTTCCCAGTCACTGTCTGATTTTGTGACTTGAGTCACACAGTGGACAAATGAAGGTGAAGGGGATTAAATCCTGGACACCAGAAAGCAGTTTGTAACCACTTATGGTGTTAATCTACACAACTGCTAACAGCATAAGGTAATAGATTAGACAGGAGCATTGACTTTTTTCTTTCAAAATATTATTGGGTCATACAGTTATACTCTGTGTATGGTTAAGTAAGAACTTTGAAGAGCTAGGGTGTAGGTATACCTCTCAAATGTCCAGATTTTCACCTCATATTTTAGTCTTTTCCTCATAAAATTGATGACTAAAAAATCTGAGGATTGTAGTCATTAAATGATAACAGATATTCTAGTTTCAGATGTTATTTCCTTCAGAAAGTATATGCTAATGCTAAACATTTTATTCTATCAACTTTCTAAGTTTATAAGAGCAATATTTAAAATGTGTTCCTATTTTTGGCTTTTGTTGTCCATTATTTCTGGCTTTGGTTCAGATGTATGGGTGGAACTGTACATAAGGTAGCTAAGGTCAGGATAATCAGGTGTTTTATTTTGTTGGCTATGGATCAGAACACAAATGTGCAAAAATAAAAGTCAGGGTGTTCTGCACAGGACCAAACCTCCTACATCCAAACACGTAAACAGACAGACAGACAGGTCAGATACACACACACACACACACACACACACACACACACACACACACACACATGCGCATTTGTTTCCACGTGTACATACACATATGCATGCGCCCGCCCGCAGGCACGCATATAGACGAGCACACACGCTCGCGTGTGCACATGGGCATTTACTCCCACATGTATACATACACACACACACACACACACACACACACACACACACACACACACACACACACACACACACACATGCACTTTTTTGACCTTCTTCACCAACTTTGAATGTACCTTGGGATACTTAGAGAAGTGAAATGCTTCATGTGGTGTATACTTTGTTCTGTAGTATTAAAAAAAACTTCAAAAGAATGAGTTTACTCTTTACTTTTTTCTTCAAATAATAAAACGTAGCTGAAGTACGTAATATATATCATATTGGAATTGTATTTATTTGTCACATTCGCCATTAATGCTATGTGATGCAATCAAAAGGTAATTCTAATGGATGTGTATGACAAAAGCTTACTTTGCAATACATGGCTTAACCAACTGCCAATAATTTTTTAGATAAGATATGTTGACAGAACAGTTAATATTTACCTTCTCCTGAACTTCACAAAAGCAGCTTTCTCACACTATGCAGGTATACATACTTTCTTCATACTGTATTCTAGTAGAGTGTGACTGTTCATAGGCTCATAGACAAATACTAGGTTATCAATCTACAGATTATTACAAGTTTAGCCAGAGATCAGAATCATATACCTTACCTCTTTGAGGTAAAGTCCTTAATTATTATGCCAAGACTGTAATTGAATTATAACCACTCCTGCTTTTATTCCTCAGTCAGTGGTTAAAGAACTTTTCCTTTATTTGCTAAAAGACTTTCATGAGATGAAAAAAAGGCTAATGCAGCATCCCAAAACAATGGGTAACAGTTTACATGCATTAAGTGACAAATGTAAGGCTTACCTTCATTTTAATTTAATTTATTTTGTTTTGTGCCTTATCTCTGTTTTTTGTAAGTCCTGTAAGACTAAAGCAGTTTCTGGTACCAATACCTTGAGTGTCTGATGTTCTGCTTGCTACAAAGCAATCCCTCAATCCATGTTGATTTTCTTAGTCTGATAGGTTCCACATTCTCATTTCTGGAACATGAGTGCTTGAGCAGTCTACCAGGACTCTTAAAAGGTCAAGCAACACAGATTTACTCTAAGCTCCATATCAATGACAGGTGAGCAGTCATTGATTCGTTTGCTAGACAAACGAGTCTTTTGAGTTTATTTTTTCATCAGAGGAAGGCTATGCAGAAAAGGGATGTAGCATAAATTAAGTTTTCTATTCTACATTTTCTCACTTTAGGAGATCCATGCTTTTTTCTGTATATAGATAATCAAAGGAGTACTATTAAGATGTGCATAGCACTTCCTAGCAAAGAAGACCAGTGAATCAAAGTCTAAGACCTTGAATTCCTATCTAGTCCTTTGACGATCAGAGTCCATTTCCAATTCTGTCTCATGTCTCACAAACAAATATTTTATCTATCTCTCATAAACAACTGATTGTATTTCTTTCTTTTATTTTTAATCCCTCTGCCTTCTACCAGTCTCCTGTGACCTGTCTGGCCTATTTGTTACTCACAGGGGTGACAGCCATTACCAGCCTATTTGTTGCTCTTTCCAGTGAGAGCTGATTAGAGAACCATCACCCAGGCAAACATCAGGGTCACCCAACCCTCAGGAGCTCCTATCAGACCTTTTAGCAGCTTCCAAGAGATGCTGTAGCTGCCAGGTTTTAATCATTCAATGACTGCCACTGAACTACGCAGCTATGTCACAGTAATACATCTCTCTGACCAGGACTCCATGGACAGTACCACTTAGAGCTCCCACTGGGTATTGTTCAAGTGGCAAGCCTTTTCCCCTTACTCCTCCCATGTTGGGTGAGCCATATGCCTTTCATTCTCATCCTCCTCTCCCACTCTATCTGGTTCCAGTACCCACTACTTGAATTCTGGTTGCCTGGGTCAGACTTAAGACTTTGTCCCTCTGTGTCACAGTTGTAATTCTGTCATGAGGGTGGGGGTTAGGTACCTCTATTTCCAATGAATTAAAATAATCTCAAATTTTCTTTTATACATATAAATAGTCCTCCATTTTGGGGGTAAATGACTATGAGAATAAATGACATTGTGATCAAATAACAGTACACTGTATATTTCTTTGTCCCTGATGCATGTTGAGTTGAAATGTCATTATTCAGACTGTCTGTAGGTGTGTGTGTGTGTGTGTGTGTGTGTGTGTGTGTGTGTGTGTCTGCACATGCGTGCACGCTCACACATGTATGCTTATGCACAAGCGATGAATGAGGGTGTGAAAACATGGCCTGCTTTTACTCATCAAAATTACAGTTCTTTGAATTTCGAACAGCTGACTCCACTTCAGCGAACTTCCATTCAACCGAAAGCATGGACTACCGAACTCTTTCCCTGGGAAATGAACCACTTGGCCACCAGGGAAAAAAACTGAATGGAAACAAGTTAAACTCACCCAAGTGGTAGGCTTCACCCCCCACACCCCCCCTAACTAAATATACCAACTCAGAGATTGCACTACACTGGGGAAAAGGGCAGAGTTCACCCTGGTGGCCAAATGGTTCGTTTCCCAGGGAACGAAATTTGGTAGCCCATGCTTCAATAGAATGAAAGTTTGCTGAAGTGGAGTCGGGTGTTTGAAAATTGAAGAACTATAATTTCAGTGAGTAGAAGTAGACCTACATGCATACATATTTCTGGGGTTGATGGTTGTTATCCTGTTTGCATCACAGATCCACTGACATGTCACATGCTTCACCTAGGCAGAAGAATCTCATTTAGCAGTGGGGAGGGATCCATAAACGCACACTCCATAGGAGTCACCAGCCACTGTCTCCTCAATGCTTTTATGAACCTCAACCCACTCAAACAATATAAGTGGAAAGTGTTTGAAGTTTTTCACCAGTGCCCTGACCAACTTCCCACTAGACAGTATGAATATCACCTTGGTTCTTCCTAAAAATAGGCCAAAGGCTTAGTGGAAGCACCCTGGCCAACAGAAAAATAAACAAATAAATAAATACATGCACATAGAGATATAAGCATATATAAACAAATAACAAGCAAATAAAATATTTGTGTGTGTGTGTGTGTGTGTGTGTGTGTGTGTGTGTGTGTGTGTGTGTGTGTGTGTGTGTGTGTGTGTGTGTGTGTGTAGGTACTACAGATAGGTCGCTTGTTCCAATAATATGGATATCACTGATTTTATGATCTGATGGTTAAGAGAACCATGTTGATTGATTGAATGCAACTTTGGGGAAAGTCAGTTTAATGAAAAGATTATGTCAAAATAACGTTTGGTGAACCTGGGACAGAAGTCTTTTTTGCAAGAGAGCAAGCCCCCCTGCACTCTCCATGTGGGGGAAGCACCCCACACGCCCCAAACTTATATATATATATATATATATATATATATATATATATATATATATATATATATATATATCTCCTCCAAGGCCACACAACAGTTGGAAAAAAAGGAAAACTTTACTGTCAGAGTAAATTGTTTTGGCATAATTTCTCTTCCAAACTGACTTTCACTCAAACTGTATTCATCCTTCGACTTCCTGGTTACATAAGCTATATTTTCCTTGTAAGAAGCTCTTTGTGGGCAAAGAAAGTCCATGACTATTTTTCTGTGTGCTGTTAAAGAATCTGTGTGAGTTACTGTTGGTAGTCATTCCTCATTTCAAGGATGATCTTGTTCTTACTCACAAGTCAGTAAAGGTATTAATGTGGCAGAGAAACCCTAGGACCCTTTGCGTAATTTGTAAGCATATCATTAAACACATGGTTCTTGTAATAATATATATAGAGGCAAATGATCACTAGCACATCTTCGATGGTAATGCATACTCCATATTGAAGTCATACATTTTTTAGTTACCATATAAACATCCTCTTAAGTAACAATATTTTACAGTATCATTCATACATAATGCTCTATACTTTCTTCTGGCTATAAGTTTTTTTGTGCGCGTAATATATCAAAATGCTAACTTTTACAACAAGTAAAGATACAGCATGTCAAACAATTTGTTAACAGTGAGCTATGTTTCCCACTGGTTGACTTTTAATTTTCTGGAAGGATTATAATTTTTTTAAACAAAGTGATGTTAGTAATGCCAATTTTATACAAATCATAAATTGTGTAGCTTCATAATTAAGTAGCGTGTGATTCAGTGATTAAGACTTCTCCCCTACAGCATCAGAAATCAGATTTTTTTTCTGTTCCACAGTGACATCTGTGTGGAGTTTACAAGTTCTTCATTTGCCAGTGTAGTTTTTCCTCTTCATACCCCATTAAGCTCACAGAATAGGATGGTTGTCTGGCTATTCTAAGCTGGCCATTATATTGTATTATATTACATTAATCTTACCACTGTGACTTAGGTCATAGGTGAAAGTGATCTATGAATGGCCTGTTCAGTAACTAGGTCAACAAATTAAAAAAAAAAAAACTGCTGTCTTTGCACACTGTATGTGCTTATCATACAGCTGTTATTTTATGTCATTTATACATGAATGTTTGAGTTTTACAATATTGCTGCAAATGAATAGTGTGACTACTTTGTTTTAAACATGCCATTTAGTTTATCTTAGAAGAGAAACACTACTAGATGACTGTGCACAGTTGTCCTAGTGTCTCAACTCCAGAAGACTTTATCTTTTACTACGCAGTGGTAGGTGAATGAGATTGTCATTGATCTCTTAATAATCTGTCCCTCAAATGGTGCTTTGTGAATGGCATTGCCTTCATGTGCCTGAAGATGTAATGTAACATCTTTGTATTTTTATGCATCTTCACACTTGAAGGGTGTGTATTAATCCACCTATATTAAATGGAGATAAAGTGAGTGAAAGTGGTCTGTAGATCCCACATGCAAGCAAGGTGTATACTGTTTCTATGAGACAGCTTAATCAGCTAATAACTAACTCATTTTTTATGGCTGGCTGAGACTTTAAGGGTACTTTTCCGTTATCGGGGCAACACATTTGTAATGCGGCAGGTAGTGGTTGAAATCTTCACATGGGTGCTGGAGTACCTTGAAAGCTGGTGTGAAAAGCAATTCTCTTTCCAAACTGTACAGATTATCTGACAATGCTCAGAATTTTACTTCATGTGTTTGGCTTGTTACTCATGTTGTGATTTCTGTGGCGGATGCTTCTCAGAATCCTTGCAGAGCTGCTAGCCGTGAAGTGCTTCCCTTTCCGATTCTTGAAACAGCTGTTGTGTGTGAAGCGTTTCTTTTTTTTTTTTTTTAAAGCGGCAGCTCCTGCTTTGAAAGGGTTGGTTTCACAAAGTTAATACCTTTTTATGAAGTAGCGCATAAAACCACGACATTATGAATACAATTACTATGACCATAAGGGAAAATTCAGGACATTTGCCTAAGATATGTACAGTACAGAAAGATTGCGGCTGCAGCCTGTTCAACAGTGTTTGTGTTCAGAGTGCTGTGGCAGCAGTAGAGCCGATATTTGCAACATCCCATATGCAAAATGTGTCATGAAAGGAATATGAAATGCCCCCTCCACCTAATGTAGAATAAATGGCTGGAATGTAAAAAAAAAAAAAAAACTTAACTAAACTTCAGTTAAGAAACTCAGACATGTGAGAATATACTTCTCATTGTAAATGTTGCCCCGATAACAGAAAAGTACCGACTTTAAGCTTTTAGTCTACAGAATATTATCAACAATCCAAGTCAAACCTGTTACAAATTAAATAGTCTAGGTGAATAAATATATTTCTCAAACTGATGCTGGTCCAGAGTTCAGTGCAGTAAAAACGTGTTATGTTAGTCATTAAGGAAATGCTGTTGTCATTTGTTGTTCTGTAGCCCTTGTTAGTGAAACTTAACAGTTTACCTCTGTTTACTTCAATTAACCAGTCAACACTTAAATTCCAAATATTAGTTGATCACTTATTTTTATGTTCTTAGTTGTAGTACTTAATGAACTTATTTTAACCATATAACAGGTATTTATTGTGCAAAGAAAGGGTTACATACCATTCATACTACAGATTTAAATGATTTTCAAATTTTTATGGGCTCTCTTTTTGTTTGTTGTTGGATTGCAGTCCAAGTGCTTTCTTACATGGTTCTTAAACCAGATTAACACAGATTTTGGAATGTTGTCTGATTCTGACAAAATAAAACACTACCCCCTAAGAACTTGGGAATAAATGGGTAGTGCCCTGGTACTTATACCTTATATATAGGCTGTACAGCCAGATTTATGCAGTTTCTGGAGTAATGTGTTCAGGTTGCAAAGATATCCTGAAATTGCAAAAATGACTTTTAGAAGAAGTCTTGCATTTTTGTGTAAACGTGAATCCATAATAAGGTGGTTCAAAATGTGCCAAAAGTTTGCTGCAGTATGTACTTACAAAATGAAGAACACCATGATAGGATTTTATATCTTTCAGTCTTAAAAGAGGAAAGTGCAGTTACTAGAGACAAAAGTCCATCAATATTTACATTCAAATGAAACAAAAACAAAAAAAATATATATATATATATATATATATATATATATATATATTTATTTTATTTTTTTTCAAACTCATTCTGGACTACATGGAAAAATTACTTTATCTGCTATGCACAGTATAATAGTAGTGTTTAGTAACAGTACTAGAACTGATTTAGATTCAGAAACGATACCAGATCAAGCAAGAACAGAGGCAGGCAAAATTACTATAATTTAGAAATATTGCATACGAAGATGACTGTTTGTTTTCTTCTTCATATTTCCAGAACCTTCACTTTTGACCAAAAATATATTACCAGTATTGATTCCAAAATGTGAGTAACGTACTGAAATGCATTGAAGACCCATAGACCCTAATACTTTACATCCAGGTAGGCTGATCCCTTGGCCACACTTTAGGTATGTACCTGTATAGCAGTAGTGTCATCGGAAGGTTTTTTCTTGGATAAGGTGTAATGTTTGGGTTATGGGCAGGGGCAAGGTTAGGGTTAGCACATATTAGTAAGGTAGAGCTGGTAGGTGATACATTGTAAAGGAGTTGTACTCAAAATCCTTGTGCTTTTTTACGCATTACATTTGGTGCTTTCAAGATACTTTGATTAGCTTGGCATGCTCTTTTGTTTTTATGTTGTTCTTTTGCCATGGAGCTCTCCATTTTGTGTGCTTTTCCTCACTGTGGAATTGTAGATAGTAGGCAAAATGGAAATGTTTTGAAAATAAGCTAGGGATATATATATATATATATATATATATATATATATATATATATATATATATAAAACAAACTAAAGGTTAATTAGAATATATAGTGAAAGCACTGGTACAGAAAAACTGTCACATTACATAGGCCATGTGGTCCTTAGCTGCCTTCAGTCTATATGTAAGTTACAGGAAGAGTTAGATAGAGGATTAGTTTATTAAAGTATGTTAGGGAAATTAGCTGTTGAAGACACGCCAATGGAAGAGCAAAGAAACTGTTTAGCACCACAGGTGACCTTTGATTTTAGGAAAACCCATAGTAAGAAAACTAAACTGCAAAAAAAAAAAAAAGAAAAAAAAAAAGAAATGAAAGGGATGTGGATGGAAAAAGTTTCAGTGAAAATGTATATAATAAAATAAAACCCCAGTACCACTCATGGTGTGGGATTTACCTCTGCACACCTCAAATACTATAACCTAAATACTATAATCATCTTTGAGGTCAATGCATGTTGGAAAAGTGATATTACTTCCATTGCCTTGCTATTACAGTAAGCAGTCACCACCTTAGTCATGCTATTTCCTGTACCCTTCATAAAATCCTGACTCACAGTGCAGTCAACATGAAGTTTAGCCATGCTTCAAGACTGTAACTGGCATATACCAGAATTTACCAGCTGTTGTTGTAACTTGAGCAAAATTCTATTGTAATCTAAAGTCAACATTTCATTGTCTGAATTTAATGAATGTGTGAGTTTCTCCAGATGAACATTTAGTGATTACAACCTCTAACTGATATTATACAACAACCCCCCATTATTATTCCAAAACATGCACGCTGATTGGTCAGCGTGCACATTGTAAATCAGAGTTATAGTAATGGAAAAAGGTCCGGTTGCCCGGACTTTTTCCTATAGTGTAACTCTTTTTTTTTTTTTTTACAGCAACGGAGAACGCAAGATCTCTGTTGCTTTTTACAACCTGTTTCGCTATGTTAAACTCGTTTAACATAGCGAGACAGCTTTAAAAAAAAGTAAGGGAGATCTTCCTACCTCCATTGCTTTTTTAAAGGTGTCTCACTATGTTAAACTCCTTTAAGTTGCTTTTTTAAAGCTGTTTCGCTATGTTAAATTCCTTTAACATAACAAGACACTTTGTAAAAAGAAACGGAGATCTTGCTTTCTCCGTTGCTTTTTTCAAAACTGTCTCGCTATGTTAAATGGGTTTAACATAGCGAGACAGTTTATAAAAAGCAACGGAGATCTTGCTTTCTCAGTTGCTTTTGCCCACAGCTCTGATGTACTGCGTAAGCATACGCATGCGCACTACATCAGAACTGCCGCAGAATACCAGACAGCTGCGAAAGGACAGCAAGGAGGCATTATACAATGCCATTATTTAAGAAAAGTAATTATTTTTTTTCTTAAATAATGTCATTGTATAATAGCAATAACCCACGCCTGGGTGTGGGTAATGCTGGATTTACCCACGGTTGTCTCTGTTTGGCCACTCGGGCTTCGTCCTCGTGACCAAACCACACCAAACATGGGTAAATCCAGCATTACCCACACACAGGCATGGGTTATTGCTATATTACGCCAGTGAGCACACTGCATTCACAGAACTATCATACTACTGGCAAACATCTATGTGTGTGCATATATGCACACATACGGTATGTGTGTGTGTGTGTGTGTGTGTGTGTGTGTGTGTGTGTGTGTGTGTGTGTGTGTGTGTGTGTATGACAAGAGAAAATGCACATAAATATATTTAGGTACTCTATTAAGCAAAATAAATAAAGTAAACTAATAAAAAATATAATGGTAAACAATTAATGAAAACGCTTTCATCACTTGATTAAGTACTTTCTTACTCTCATAGCACCCAAAGATAAATGATATTGTAGAAACTGAGCAGCAGAGAACTATGAATCTGTTCACTTCATTCATTCATTCATTCATTCACTCACTCATTCATCCAACCATCCCAATGATTAAAAGTCTTAGTATAATTTATAGATCTTATTTTAAGGTGGTGGTGCTGCGGTAGCGTTGTCACCTCACAGTAAGACGTTGTTCTGTTCGATTCTCAGCTAGAGTGTCTTCTGTGTGGAGACATGCGTGAATGAGCGTACCTTCGTTGAAGGTTGTGCGTCAGGGCCGGCAACTTGGCACGTAAAAATCTACTGCCAATCATTAGCTGTGGCAACCCTTAACCGGGAAAAGCCGAAAGAAGACCACCATTCTAATTACTTCTTTTACAATTTTACATAGCATTGCTGTTAAATGTAGAAATTATTTGAACATAGGAACTGAGTTCAATTTCCAGTTTTTTGTAATAACTTTTCTAGCTACTGGCTTCTTTGGACAACTCTGCATAGGCAGCAGTGTTCTCAGGGTTTATGGGGCTTGTCGCAGATCATTGACTATTGCTTAGCAGTCATCAAACAACAGCAGGAGTCGACCGAATTTAGTCACCCCATTGATGAGGAATGCATACTTGTCACTGTCCCCGATTTGTACGAATATCTCTAATATTGCCACATATTTTTGCCCTGTAACCTTGTAAAATGTTTGATTTGCTAGTAAATCATTTAGGAATACATACAATCGCTAATGGTAAAGTTAAAGTTGTAAACTTATTGCTCAGAAAATGTATGTTGCAAAGCATGCTATGCGGTTAACTTTTTAAGTGAATTAGAGTAATATTTAAGACATATTCCTGATTTTGAGCCTTTATTCCGCCATTATTTTTGGCTTTCCCAGAATTCCTGAGCAAATACATTGAATGTTATAGTGTTTGGTTTCCAGAAATTATTTATAAAACTCCCTGAAAGAGAAAACCATCCCTGAAGATCAGGAGTGTTTGCTGTTCTTAAAATCTCGGTTAAGAACTGAGTTCAGTCACTCTAAGCTGATAGTATCTGGCCCTTAACATTGCCCATGTTCATTCACTAATTATTGGTTTATCTTAACAGGGTCTTATCACAGTCATGTTTAGGGTAAAGCATGTAATTAGAGAATGAATGATCTTTTTTTCATCTCATCTTCCCCAACCAATGGCTGCTTTGGTGGGGCCCCCACACAGTCGGGGATAATCAGGAGACCCCTGAATCCATACACATCACTGGTGACTAACACCATCTATGATGTTAGTTTTACTGGAAAAAAATGCCCATAACATGATTTAACTTAGTCAAAGGCACTATGTCATTGGTAAAACATTTAATGATATTATGATGCCTGCTACTTGACAAAACACTGCCACAACAACCAAAGGTTTCTTTTAATTTTAAAGGGGAAGAAGGGGTGCCAGTCCTTAGGTTTCTACATTCTATGAGTTATCAGTATCCTCCTAGTTTATTAACTACACAAGACTGCTGTATTGGCTTTTGTTGTTTTAAGAAGTATGTAAAAAAATTATCAAAATAAGATAACATGCTGTGGTTGCCCCCTCCCAAGACCAATGGGCTCGCTGGGGACTACAGCAGGCTATGGTAATAAGAGAATAAAAGTCACTTGTTTTTATTTATTTATTTATTTAAGTTTGATGACTGACTAGGGAAGTCCACTGGGCCAAGAAGAGCCTGTTTTCAGTGGAGGCCCGGGGAGAAAAGCTCCACAATAATTGCAAGTTGCATTTCACATGTTACAAAAGGACATAGTTCATATAGCTAATTAAACATTTACAGATAAGCTCCATGATATTTGCAACTGGCTTGTCACAATGTTACAAAAATGAAAAGACATAATTCAGTACAGAAATTTCAACATTGATATAAAGTGAATATTTTTGTTATAAACTCAGTTGTAGGTTTAACATTTCAAAACATATAGCTACTAGCCATTAGTAGGTTAGGAAAATATTATGCATGGAGAGGGTAATAGTATATCTGAGATTGGAGAGTATATTACAATAGATATTAGAGAGAAAATTAGTTTTTAGTAGGGGAGGGATTGTTTTGGGTGGGATGAAGTAATAGAGGTAGTTGGATGAGTCAGTGCAAGGTGGAATGAGGGGGGGGTTAAGTTGGAGCGTGGCAAGGGCATTCCCATTTGGAAGAAAGATGAGAGAGTAACTGAAATTTGAAATTTGTATGGATGGGTAGGTTGTGTAGGTTTGTGGAGAGAGAGTTCCACTGTTTAGCTAAGAAGTGGGACAGTAGTAGATGGCCAGGAGGTCGTGCAGGTTTGTGGACCTGAAGGAGATTTTGTTTTTTGGATCTGAGTGAGCGGTTGGGAATGTAAGGTTTTAAGGAAGTAGTGAGAGCTGGGCAGTTGGCAAGTTTAAAGATGAGCTTGTGGGCAATGGTGAGTTGTAGGTAACTGAGGTAGTTGGGTAGTTCAAGCCAGTTGAGGGTGAGGAGGGAGTGGCAGTGGTGGGATGAGTTTTTTGAATTGGTTGCAAATTTGGAGATCTTGTGGTAGCAGGATTCAAGTTTGGACCAAAGGCCAAGATGGAGATTGGTGAAAAGAGGGGCACCATACATAAGGGAGGGGAGTAGGAAGGTGGATGCAAGAGTTTGAAGGGTAGAGGGGCTTAGGAAGCGGTTCTGCCTGTAGAGGAGACCTAATTTGTGGTGGATTTTCTTGATTGTGGAGTGGATGTGGGTGTCAAATTTTAGTTCTTCATTAACAATGATGCCAAGAAGCTTGGTGTTGGGAACAGTTTCAAGGAGGGTGTTGTTTTGACTCTGTATGGTGAAAGTGGATTTGTCAATGGAGTTTTTGGTAGGGGAAAAAAAACATTAGTTTGGTTTTATTTGCATTTATTGCCAGATGGTTAGACTGCATCCAGGTTTCTGTTTTGGAGAAGGCTAGTTGGGTTTTTGCTAGGAGCTCGGAGGGGGAGAAGGCTGAGCAGATGATTGTTGAGTCACCTGCATATTGGATGATAGATGAGTCTGGGATGGATTGGTGAAAGTTGTTAATGAATAAGTTGAAGAGAAGAGGGCCAAGAACAGAACCTTGTGGGACATCTGTGGGTGTGAGAAGGAAGGGGGAGGTTGACGTTTTCCATTGGACAGCTTGTTGGTGGGTGGACAAGTAGCTGGAAAACCAGGCGATGGTGGTGGGAGAGAGGTGTAGGGTGGAGATTTGGGATATAATTAGGGTGTGTGAGATGGTGTCAAAGGCCTTTGACAGATATAGGAATAGTGTGGATATGAGCTTGCCTGAGTCGTGTTCGAGGTTTATGGTTTCAAGAAAGGAAAGAAGGGCAGTCATGGAGCTGTGGCCAGGGCGGAAGCCATGTTGGGTAGGGGAGAAGAGATTGTTTAGTGTTAGGTGTGCCATGAGTTGTGCTTGTATTGTTTCCTCTAGTATTTTAGAAAGAGGGGAAAGGATGGCAGTAGGCCTGAAGTTGGTGACATTAAAATTGTATTTTGTTTCTGCCATATTGCAAAAGTGAAATAACAATGCAGACTAAAGCACCAGTGATTTTTATGATGTTTCATAGTCAATGTATCAACTCTGAATCCTGCTTATTTTTTTATCATTTCTTAGTAAGTATGCATTATTTTTTTAAATAATGGTATGTTTGTGCATAAAAATAATGATATAACTTAATATGCATAATAACTGGTCTGATCTGAATCTGTGATGAGATTTTACAACATATCTAGAGGATGAAGGCCCACAGTATGCAGCCTACTGCCTTACTTTACCTGTAGATGCACCTCGAGATATGATTAGTGTATTTTGTACTCCATCCTGCTGCTTCTTAACTACACACTGAGTTTTTAATCACCACTGCCTTTTTTTTCAGGGAAAATCCTATCCATTCAGAGGTGCATTTCCTCCTGTGTGGAACCCACTCACCTACCTGGATTACAACAATTTATGGAGAACAATGGATGAAATGGGAAAAGAGGTATGTTAATAAAATCAGTATCACTTGGAGAATGTTCTTAAGCTAGGTAAAATGTAGTGCAGCTCCCCTTGCAGAATGAATATATGTATGCAGTGAGGCACTTGAGTACCACAGATTGTTATTAGGCTGTGCAGTTATTACCTGCCAAATTTAACTCCAAATTTAGAGTTGCAGAGTAGAGTCAGAAATAAGGAAATACATTTTTAAAAGTGAGAAGAACCTCAGCTATGTTGAATTCTTCAGAAATTCAACTATTTTCCGGTACACTGCATGGAAGTACATTTCTGCAGACTCTTTTTTTTTTTTGGAAAAAGAAAAAGAACTTGGAAAAAGAACTGATTCATCAAAACCATAGAAAACACATTTTCAACCTATGAAGCTGCATCAGCACATTTTTTTAATTTTCTCTATGATGCAACACTCCTGGTATCAAGTGTGCATTACTTAGTGAATGTGTGAGATGTGCAGTTTCTCACAGGACTTGTATAGTGCAGGAGGTTTGCACCTCTGTGTGGGAAGTATCTACTGATTTCTGGTAAAGATGCACAAATTTCAGTTTATTGAATGCTGCTTAATAGTTGTGTTTTCTATTGTACATTCCTTAACATTAGTTCTGACTGACACTGTAGGTAAATGTGTTTGCTATTGTGACTGATTAAGAATTAATCCTTGGATCTTTTACTAAATATTTAAAAGCCCAGTAATAATTTCACATTTATTAAGGATTAATCTATACAACAGTGTTTTACTTTTATTTTTGTATGATACTTTAGTTTATTATTGGCTGAAATTATTAGACATATTACTATAAACAGTTCCCAAATCTCATTCAAGCCTTTGTTAAATGTGAACATGATGATTACTATGCAGTCAAATATTTTTCAATTGATATGAATGAACAGCTTTCCCGCCTTGTACCCCAGATCTTTCAAGGCATGAAACTTGCAGAGAGTGAAATATTTTACTGCAGATAACACTACCCACATCTGCTGTGTCTAGTGTATATCTTAAATTTCATTTCTGCAGGAGCAGTCAAATGTCTACGTAGGCAGCAACAATGTCCTGAATATCTGATTATTTTTAATGATGAGTAATCCCCTGCTCCTGTTTCCACGCTCTTCTAACATGTAAGCTCATGATAAAGTGGTACATCTTAACTCTGTGTATCTCTCAGTTTATGTGATACCAGAAACGGCATATTATCCAATGTCAACTTCCATTTCCCTTTGGTGTGCATAAGTAAATAGTTTGTTTTCATATTTCCCATACACTACTTGAATGCCTCCTGATTAATGTTTATTTTTCATGTGTTCTATCTTGGGAGCTTGAAACAGAAACTGAACACTAAAGCACTATAATGTAGTCTGATATGTTTGCGGGTTTTAATTTATATCTTGGATTATTTCACATCAGTAGCCTGTAGTTATTTTAGAAAGTTCAATAGAAAATTTTTTAGACTGCGGATTTAGCCCCGCATATCTAGTGGCAATCGCATTGTCCTCTACATATCTTATTTGTCTTGGTGTAGGTTCTAAAGATGTTCTTAAAAAATCTCGTAAGTTAGGAATTTTTAACTTTTATATCAGAATAATCTGCTTTCTGCTATTTCCATCAACTTGGACAGTGAACTCAGGCACAGGAATATAAATCTTTCTTCATATGATAGTGCCTCTTTTTCTGTGATCAGTTTAATTCATGCAGCCTTTGAAATCATTATAATCTTAACTGTCTGGCCCTAATAAGAAAAAAGTGCATCAAAGCAAAACCTAATCAGTGGCTAAGTACAGACACTGTACAAATAATGAAGCAAAGAGATATAGCCTGGCAACACTATCAAACATCCAGAACCCAAGCTTCCCTCAGCAGTACCACCAACTAAGAAACTTAACCAAAACATACATTCAGAACAACAAAAAAATCACACTACACACTACTCCAGCAAAAACATCAAAACAACCCTCAAAAATTCTAGACCACTATTAAGCAACTCTTAAACCCAGGGCAAAGCACCACTCACATCCCAAACCTCCCCACTTCACCAGGCAGCATAGTAGCCTAATTTAACTTTCACCTTATAAAATCCATACAGCCCCTCCTAAACAATAGCACCCCACTAACTATTCCCAGTAATTCTACCCCTCAAAACTCCACTATCTCTTTCAAGTCCGTACAAAGTAGCCACATAAAAAACTCCTCCTCAAACTAAAACCAACAACACCTGCCACAGACCAGCTAACCGCCGAGTTTCTAAAGTTAGCAGCAGACTCTATTTCATACCCAGTCTCCATACTCATTAACCACTCAATCTCTGAGCAATACGCCCCTAAGCTCTGGAAATTTTCCCACATAATTCCTCTCCACAAAGGAGGAACATCCACAGAATTAACAAACTACAGACCAGTTGCCATGCTACCCCCTAAGCAAAATTCCAGAAAAATGTATACACACAACTAATGACCCATCTACTACTAAACAACTCCCTCTCTAGCTCCCAACATGCTTTTAGACCTAAACATAGCACCACTACTGCCCTCCTTAACTTCAGTAATTCTATCAACCAGCTAAAAAACAGCGGAAACCATGTATCAGCAACTTCCCTAGAAATGTCAGAAGCTTTTGACACTGTCTCCCATCAAAAAATACTATATGAATTATCCACCATTAACCTTTCCCACTGTGCTGTTGCATAGTTTCATAGTTATCTGTCTCAACATCAAGAAGCAGTCAAATGGCAGGAAGAACTTTCAGCCCTCCTGCCTGTCTCTGTTGGAGTCCCACAAGGCTCAGTCTTAGGCCCCCTACACTTCTCCATCTTTACCAATAAACTTAGATCTGCCACTGACCATGCCACAACTGTCCAGTATATGCAGATGACTTCACCATCATCTGCTCAGCTCCTACCCTCCCCGAACTCATGGCTAGAGCCCAACAAGCCTTCTCTGACATAGAGCAATATCTAACCGAAAATAAACTTATTTTAAACCCCAACAAGACAAAACGTATGATTTTCACTAATAACAGAACCTCACTCCCCACCCCCTTCTACATCCTTGTCTCTAACAATAAAAAAAATTGAGCTTGTTGATAATACCAAATTACTAGGAGTCATTGTTGATAACTCACTAAAATATGACAAAAATAGAGCACCCTCCATAAAAAAGGTCCACATTAAACTTGGTTCACTGAATAGAACCAAAACATTTCTCACCCCTACCACAAGTCAATCTGTTGCCAAAGCATACCTCCTATCTACTTTAATGTATATCTCCCCTATTTTCACTAACCTCAGGAAATTTGATCTTAGCAAACTAGAGGCCTGCTATTACAAAATAGCTACATTTGCTACCACCTCCCCAACCGAACACACCACAGCACTACTTTAAAACAGTTAAATTGGCATGAACTACCACACCTACTATCACTAAACCAACTTACTGTTCCCCACACCATTATTGGGTCTATATTAGAACACTGAACATTCAAAATGTCGAGTGTTCTAATATTGAACCCTACCAATTGAAAATACCAAACGTTGAACGTTCATAACAGCAAATTTTTTCCTAGGGAAAAAATTTGCTGTTCCAAAACACATACACACAACACGAGCACACCAAACAAACAGCAATCCACACACATACACCTAAAATCTTACACCTAACCCTACACTAAACTATACACACACCACTAACTATCTACTTACCTTAACCCAAACCCTAACCCTAAGGTCCGTCACTATCGCACACTCACCTCACCCGTGCCCTAACCCTAACTCACCTAACCCGTCCTAACGCTCATGTCCACACAATCACACACATACCAAACCCGCGCCCTAATCCTAACTCACCTAACCCGCCCTAACCCTCATATACACACAGTTGCACACATACCTAACCCGCACTCAGTCGCACACTTACCTGAACCCGACCAATAACTTTCCAACAGAGTGCTGAAAATACAGAAGCAACAGAAACAGACAACCAAATTCTTTCCTAGGGAAAGAATTCGGTTTTCTGCTTCTTCGATATTTTCAGCGCTAGCTGAAAATGGGTCGATATTAGAACACTCGACATTTTAAATGTTCAGTGTTCTAATATAGACCCCCATTATACACCAACCCAGTAACTGTCCTTCCCTCAAAAACCTAATCCAACCATACTCTACTTACCATACCCTTCGCTCATCCAATAAACTGCTAGTAAAAGCCACCAAAGCCAGTAACAGCTTTGGTGACTCCCTATTTTCTAACCAAATAGCAAAAACCTGGAACACCATACCCCAACATATAAGCAACACTACCTCTACCACCAAATTCAAACTTCTGCTCAAGGAACACTTGTAGAACAAATGGTAATGCTCCTACACTACCGCAGGATAATTTAAGACACGCCCCCATCCTACCCACTCTATTTCCTCTGATCAGTGCATACAGGTACTTCTTCTCTCACTCTACCAATACCCTAACCTAACTTTCTACTAGTCCTACCTACATTTTAAATTACAATTATGTCTTCCTTCCTTGAATCTTCTACTTGAAACCATGCATATAAGTACTGCTATTTGTTAATCACTGCTTCTGTAATCCACTGATGCATGGAGCATATGATGCTGTACAAACCTATATATAATCATGTATAATATTTTTGATATTTTTTTAAATCTATGTATAATTATGCATGCAACTTATTCTTAACTAATGTTCTACTATTCTATGTCTTCTGTTTGAATCTATTACACTGTATGGAGCTTTTCTCCCAGGCCTAAGCTGAAAACGGGCTAATAGTCCAGTCTGACCTTTCCAGTAAACAAATGTAAAATAAATAATAATAAATAAATAAAATAAATTAATATGAAATATCAGCACATTGTAGGCCAGAACTGAGGAGTGTACCTGACTGGATTATTCCTTGGAGAATTTATAAGCTTGTTTTTTTGGTCATTAATGATTGTATTCCCTGGGCATGTGATTGTTTCTAAATTTCAGGCATATCCATATTTTTCTAGTATTCTTACTTTAAGGAGTGTTCTGTAGTAGGTATCTTATCAGGTTTTGCTTTCTAGTGCCTCTCCAAAAAATTTTAGCACTGATATTCATTGGGAATCCCTTTCTTTGACACAAGCCAATGTTCCTGCCTCCACGATAGATGATAGTTTCCACAACATTTCTACTACTTGATTTGGTCAAAGCTCCTTCAAATAATGTCATTGAGGAATAATGTTCTCTGGACTGATTCAAAGATTAAAAACTGCCAAACCAACCTTATGGATTTGCAGTTGTCCAGTTAGGAATCAAAACTGTCAATTAATTTGCTAATTTTAAACTGGACACTTGCATAGACTTCTGCGCTCTCAGTAGTATCATGTGTGCAAATGTCAGCTAAATATCACCTGGGCTGAGCCTATAATTGGTCATTGTTTCATTATTGTTTTACCATGGTGAACAAATTTACATAAATAAATACATTAATTAATTAATAAGGCAAGTCTTTCATTACAACTCAGTAGGATAATTGACACCTAGAAAAATGAGAGCTGCCACCAGGAATTGAGTAATTAGTAATAATGCCAGCTTTTAATTCAAGCTATGAGCATAATAAAGCATAATAAAGTAATACATATATGTACTTATTATTACAGATATTCACCCCCCCCACAAGTGTGTGTGTGTGTGTGTGTGTGTGTGTGTGTGTGTGTGTGTGTGTGTGTGTGTGTGTGTGTGTGTGTGTGTAGATATATACATATCTATATCATATATGGTTGCAGTTTGAAAGGGCAGTCATCTGAGTGAACACATTTTTCTGTTGTAAAAAAAGAAGTGAACGCTTGTTTGAATAAATTTTCTGTTAAATGGAATTTTTGGTGGCAGCCTTTTGTATGGGATCACATTGCAGTGGGAGTAGGGGAATTTGTCCTTACCTCACTGTTATATGATCATGGAATAATGGAATAAGTACATATAATTAGCAGGAGGAATCAGGGTGTATGGGGACTCCACCCCCTGCAAAAAAAAACTATTTATTTTTTCATATTTTCAGTCACTTTAGATTCACTTTAAAGTGATCATTGTTTGAATGTTCACCTTTTTTTCCCCCTTCAAATGAAGAGCTGGCATGGCTACAGAAGCTACATATGCTTCTGCTTGCACATTTTCACAACCACCACCTTTTCAGTTATACATTCATTTTCCTGCATGCTCCAACATACTTCCACTATATAACGCTTGAATTCAACCTAATGTAATTCACTCAAATCTACAGTCAGACATTTGTGCTGTCACTCAGTTTTTCTCACTCATTTGAGCATCACTCATTTGTTTATTTTATTTAACAAATTGAATGTACCTTTATTTCCTGGAGTTTCTTCCTGATTCATCTTTGAACATCTGTCTAAGCTGTATGTGTTTCACTGACCAGTACTTAACCAGAAGTGCTCTACCCTGGACCATATTGAATGCAGTAAATTCTCAGTTAAGCAGCACCCATGGGGATTAGTAGATGCCGGATAACTGTAATTTCTGGTTGCTTGAGAGTTACTATTAAAAATAGGCCTGACTAATACTATACCCTGTACTATTTGTTTGGTTTGACTTGTTCTCAGGTTGGAGAGAGAGGGAATTTATTCCTGTCTTCCTTTTTAAAAGTCTAAAACTCTACAATGTAAGGTATGTTTCTGCGGGGGAAAACAGAAAGTGCAATACATGAAAATTGTACTGTATTTCTTCGGATTTTTTTTTTTTTTGCCGGTTGCTTGAGAGTGCTGGTTGCATGAGTTCCAGTTAACTGAGAGTTTACTGTATTCTGTGATCCTGTAACTTCAAATGAGTGTTTTCTTAGCAACCATCATTTTGCAAAAATCTTACCCACAGTTTAAGGCTGCTGGTAGACAAGCATAGAAAGTATACCCGTTTGTACAAAACAAAAATAAATAAACAAACATATAAATAAATAAATAAGTGCTGAACACCCCTAATAATTTATATGCTAGTAATAACTTAATATTTTTTGCTTGCATACTTTGACTAGGTGTACATGATACTGTTAAAATGTTAATTTATTTTTGTTGTTGTTTAGTTATTCATTTAAGTTTGATTCTTTTTTATTGCTGCCGTGTTTTAGTCATTTTGTCAAGTCTGACTCTTTGTGGCCTCAAGAACTTTAATACACCAAGGCTGCCTGCCAACACCTGCTTCTTTAAGTTTTCCAGCTTCGCAACCATTACTTTAGTAATATTGTTTGTCCATCTTAGTCACTGCTACCCTCTTCTTTTCTGCTTTGATCTTTCTCAGCATTACTGTCTTTTCTAGTAAATTCCGTCTTCGCATTTTATGGAAAGGGTATTAAAGAGCTAGTTTTGCTATCAGACCATCCATTGAACGATGTGAGTTTGTTTACCCGAGTACTGACTGATTTGATTTTCTTGCAGTCCACAGAATTCTCAAAAGCTTTCTCCAGCACCACAGTTTAAAAACTTTGATTTTCTGATGCACAGTCTAACTGACAGTCCAGTCCTCACAACCATGTGTTATTACTGGGAAATCCATAGCTTTGACTATTTCAGCCTTTGCTGACAATGTAATATTTTTACTCCCTAAAATCCTATCCAGATTTGGCATAACTTTCCTTGAAAGAAGCAAGCATCTTGTAATTTCATGGTTGCAGTCACCTTCTGTAAAAATGTTTGAGCTCAGTAAAATAAAATCTATCAGTGTCACCACTGCTTTCCTGCTATATGCAGACTTGATAGGATTAGATGACATATTTTTAGATTTTTTTATTGACACTGAGCAGTAAGTCAGTCCTTGTGCTTTCTGCTTTCACCTTTTTCATCAGGCTGTCCAACTCCTCCTCACTTTCACTTATTAGAGTGGTATAATCTACATGTCTAAGATTGTTACTATTTTGTCCAGTGTTCAAATGGCTGATTTATCTAACTCTGCATTTCACATGATATATTCAACATATAAATTAAACAAGTTGGATGACAATATAAAGTCATGTCACACTCCTTTTCCAGTCCTGAACCAGTCATTTTTTTCATGTTTGGTTCTAACTGTTGTTTCTTGTTCTACATAAAGATTTCCCAGGAGTCAAAATAGGTGATGCAGTGTCCCCCATTTCCCAAAAGTTGCTATAATAATTTATGGTCCACATAGTTAGACTTTAGTCTAGACAATAAAGCAAAAGTAAATGTTTTACTGGAACTTTCTTGCTTTTTCTACTGTCCAGCAGTTTGATATCTGCTCTCTTTGCCCTTCTAAAACAAGCTTGCACATCTTGCAGTTCTTGGATCATGTATTGCTGGTGTCTAGCTTTCAGGATTGTAAGCATTACTTTGCTAGCATGTGAAAAAAGTATACTTGTTTGATAATTTGAGTACTATTTAGCACTGCTCTTTTGGAAAATGAAATATAATTTGATCTTTTCCAACCAAAAGGTCACTGTTGTTTTTTATTTTTTAAATTTGCTGGCAAATTCCAAGCAATAGTATAACAGCATAATTTTTCCAGATATTAAGCAATTCAGCATGCATGCCATCACAGCTTCCTACCTTTTTATTATCAAGGCTTGCTAGGGCTTTATTTAACTTCAGCTTCCCAGATGGCTGGACCCCGATTTGAGAATGCACTATCATCTGTACCAGTGATGTTAAGGTCCTTATATAGATCTTCTGTGTTTTCCTGTCACCTTATTTTAACATCTTCTACTTTTCTTATGTCATGTTGTGTTTTTTCAAGTTTGCTGGCAAACTCCAAGCAACAATATAAAAGCATAATTTTGCAGGATATTAAGCAATTCAGCAGGAATGCCTTCACATCTTGCAACTGTTTTATTAGCAAGGCTTGCTAGGACCTTATTTAACTTCACCTTCCTACATTCTTTATATAGATCTACTGTGTATTCCTTATTTTAATGTCTTCTACATTTCTTATGTGTCTTCCATCTTTGTATGTTATCATGCCCATTTTTACCTGGAATTTTCCCTTAATGGCAACAGTTTCCTTGAAGAGATCTCCCGTCTTTTCATTCTGTTGTCTTCTTCTTTCATTTCTTTGCACTGAACATTTAAATTAGTCTTATGTCTTCTGTACTGAAACTTTGCATATTAAGAAGCAGTATATGAACTTCGTACTAAAATGTGGAGGTAGAATTTTTCTTTTATCATGCATTCACTTACAAAGTTACATTTTTCTCTATTCAGTGTGCATGCCACTTGTACATATGCTATGCATTAATATAAAATGAAAACAAAAGTGCTGCCCAGAAAATTATTTTGCTAATCATTGCTGCTGAATTATAATATAACAAGGGCAACAGTTGATAGGAAGCTATGCTGTTGAACATCATCTCCTTTTTGCAGTTCACAGCAAACAAAAGTGCTGTTGAAAAAAATGCTTGTCCTAGCAACAGCAGTCTGACTGTACAGCAGTAGATAGAAGAAACAAACTTTTTCTTATCTGGAGTATGCATGGATTTCAAAGAAAACATGTACTATCTGTAATATTTTGCAATCAGTCACTGCAGCTCAATTAGAATATCACCAGAACAATGTGTGCTAGTGGAAAGCTGTGAAGTAGAGCTCCCTTAGTTAGTCCCAGCACACAGCAAAGTTTGGTTTGCAGCCAAAAAGTCTTGTCCCAGTAACAGAGCATAAGTAGAGTTAGGCTTAGGCCTACTCCTGGTACATGCTCTTAGGGGGCATGATTGTCAGCTAGTAATGTAGAATGCAGTACAGCATTGAATTATAAAGCTGGGAGCATATCATGGCTTTATAAATTAATGGGATGACAACTGATTAAATGAAGTAAGTAACCAGAGAGCTGCTTGTTACATTTGTACCAGTTTGATACAGGTTCTTTCTTTCTTTCTTTCTTTCTTTCTTTCTTTCTTTCTTTCTTTCTTTCTTTCTTTCTTTCTTTCCTTCTTTCCTTCCTTCCTTCTCTCTCTCTCTTTCTTTCTTTTTTTGGCCTTCAGTGTTCAAAAATATTTTTTTTGTTTCTCATCTTCAGGTTGGGGTGGGATACCAGTTTGGGGTACCCAATAACAACAGTCATTCCATGTAGCAGCAGCTGAAAAAAAACAGAGTTCCCCCCCTGATGTGTGAGCAGATATAAAAGGAAAAAGGTGCCACCTCAAAGAATGTTCACCTTCAGCTAATCAGCGCAGCTCATTTGCAATATCACCAGAGCAGCCAGGTCAGCAATGGAAAGTTCTCCATCTGCTCTCACACCTAACAGCAGTTTGCAGCTGAAGACTTAAAACACCTTTTTATAACTAGCTGCCTGTGCACATTTGGCAGCTGTTGGGCCATGTATTGCTGTGGAGTCTAGAATTTTCTTATGTGTTCAGCTTTACAAAATGTTATAATAGGTGACAAATAATCAGCTGTAGTAATTTAAGTATGAAGGTTTTGTTTGCAACTCTGTTCGAGGCATAAATATATGATTGCCAAGTAATTTTATACCGGAGCTGTACTGATTCTATAACAAGGATAAAGTCAATGTCATAATTATTTCTGTGATATTCACATGTCATGCATGTGCTTTAGAAAAGAATAATGCTTGATAAGTGTGTTTTCTGCATTTGCCATTAATGTGTGTCTTTTGTCCAGCTTATCTAATAAGACCCTGCGTTAAATAAAGAGTTGTACTCCTGCCATGGGACAGCGGTAGTGTTGTTGCCTCACAGCAAGAGGTTCTCCTGTTCGATTCTTGGCTGGAGTGCCTTCTGTGTGGAGTCTGCATGTCCTCCCTGTGGTCGAGTGGCCTTCGAAAGACATGTGTGAATGAGCATGCCTTCACTGAAGGTTGGGCGTCAGGCTGGCAACTTGGTACCATTAAAACCTCTACTGCCAATCATTAGCAGACCAGAGTTCTGCTGTGGTGACCCCTAACCAGGAAAAGACAAGCAACAACTCCTGCCATTTCTTACAAACAATTTAGCCTTTATGTAAAGAGTGTCCTTAGACCGTTCTTTTTGTATCAGCATACTTTCTTATGTCCTTGGGATTCTCTTCTGTATCTTCTGTTTGTGCATTCATCCCATCTTTCCCTGTGGGTGTTTATCCAAGGTGGAGTCATGTTTAAATGGAGGCTGGCAAGTTTAGGATCATAGTAAGACACATTTAGTTTCTGCATGCATAGGCTGTCAACATGCTACTAAATTATTGTTTTCAGTGAATTTCTGTCATCATGACAATTCTTATAATTTTGCTTTCATTTTGCTTCATTGTGCTATCCAGTGGGACTAAATTATTCTGTGTAGTTAAAGGTAGTTCTTTCCCAGTACTTACATCTTCTGGTACACCCAACACAGTGCATACTTTATTAATAGGTGGGATTAGTGCTTATGAGAATTTGGGAACTACTTGTGCTCTGTTAGTGTCAATCTTGAAAGGCCATCAGTAACTTTCTTCATGTTTTTGGTAGCACAAATATTGATCAGTCGGATCATTATTGTGAAACAGAACTATTAATAATTACAAGCTCACTTTTTCAATGATGCCAATTGATGCCAAGTAGTGTTGTTTTTTTGTGCTACAAGAAATGTTCTTAAGACCAGTCTCTTCTAGAGAGGATTCTGGATTAAACCTCCCTCCCTCCACATACACACACACACACACACACACACACACACACACACACACACACACACACACACACACACACACACACAAACACACACACACACACACACACACACACACACACACACACACACACACACACATGTAAAAGTCATGTTAGGCCATTAAAAGTTTGTTTCCTTTTGCACATATTTTAATAATGCTCTTAAGTGTTTGCCAAGTATCCAGAGGTAATATACCTAACACATTATAGGATTAATGATACAGAAGCACCAAAATAGACATCAATATCAAAACTTTTATATTTTTTATTTATTTTTTTCCATGTACTTTTTACTGTTACAGCTGCCGTCTATCAGGCCTCCATGCCCATTTGTTCCCTCATCATGGGTATGAGTGAGAACCAGCCATTATACAGGCAATCTAAGCAGTGCTTTGTGTCCTTCCTGGCATTCTGCTAATAAGAGCATATTGTTAGGCCTATTCCTTCCAATGAGTAAGGGGACAGATGACCCACATGACTTTTGGCGCCACAGTGCCCTCTTTGATGTGATACATACTCCAATGCACTGGTAATGAGTGCTGATAAAGCAACTTGGAATCTGAATGCCCTCACTAATGACCACTCCCTGCACCCAGTCCCTCCACTAATATCGATTACCTGTCAGTCCCAGGGTGAGAACATCCATCTACCCCTGCTATCTTCATTAAGCAACCTAGCTTATAAATTAATCTCAGTTCACCTGGCCCACAGTTAGGGCTTTGTCCATCTACACCCCTGTAGCTGTCTCAAGTCTTAACTTACATTCCATCTTTTTCTGATTTTTTTTTTGTGGGGGTGTATTATTACTTCTCTACAATATTCTTAAGTGAAGTTAGCTTTTGCCTCTACATTGTAGACTTCTTCTTTGCCACTATATGCAAAATATGACATTTTAAAATGTCACATGTATGTAAACAAATTTTTGTTTTAATGAAATTTCTTTGTATTAGTTTCAAGATTGTCACCTGTACAGTTTAATTTTGTTTCCAAGATTAGGCCACATGGCATTAAGGGAAAAGGTGATTTTTTTATTTAATACTTTTATCTTTTCTTTGAATGTGGGTGACATGAGAGGGTGAATGCTTAGAGACTATGGTATGGGGGGCAGAAGTCCAGCTGGGGTGCTGTTGAGTGGAGCACCCCTGCAAAAATTACTTTTTTATGATATTTTGTATTGCAGTCTTTATACCTGCATTCTTTTGGAATGTTTTGATAAGCTGTAGTATTTCAGCTGTGATGTTTTGTGACACAATGTAGTCAAAGTCATTGTTTAATTATAGATAATTAAAAGGTTAAGAGATTTAAAAACAGTTAAAATAAGCTGTGGGATGGAAGCAAGACATCCTATAACTCAGGGTAAATGTCATTAATTTCAAGGTCCATATAGATGAAAATAGTATGAAACTCAGGGCCAGATTCAATAAAGCCTACACTAGGTGTACACTAAGTGTATACAATATGTATTCAATAAATTTCTTATCACATTTTTTGTGCTTTCTAGTCACTCAGAAAGATTACATTGTGTACATGTAGTCTACACTTTGTTGTAGTAACCTTTATAAATCCCCGTCAGTATTTAAAGCTGCAAGAATATTTGTAGGAAAACTAAAATTAGGAGGAAGAAGGTATGTGTTATGGCTGTGTTGTCTGTTCACTCAGAATAGTCTACACTTAGTGCAGGCTTTGTTGAATCTGACCCTCAGTCTATGTTTTGAAACTGCAGAGATGCAGTTATTTGTTGATCTTACTTATTTGTGATTTCAATGTTTGCTGATTGTGATGCTGTATACCGTAGGCATACAGTTTGCTTAACTGCAACATAGCTTATATATTTGTTAAGTTAATGGAAAGCTCTTACTCTTACAATAATTTATGTATATGTTGCTCACATGAAGTGGTTTTACTCTGGAACATAATACAGTTTCCTCAGTAATTCCGCTCGTTCATGTTGATGGTGGTTTCTTAATGCTCACAGTATGGCTAATAGTTTATCTACGGTGTCTTGTTTATTGTTTGATGGTTTGAGGGGTATTCAGTTCACAGGACTAATGTGCGTTTATATTTTGAATCAAACACTTATCACAGTTAATATTTTGGCTTATTCCCCTCGCAGTTTATTTTGTTATCATCCAGTGCCAATTTGAGGCTTTGAACAGTATTATTTGGTCCTTAGTAGTTCTGAACATTTTTCTTAGTGTAGAAGTGGTGTATAGAAATTGTATCTCACCTTTTTTGCACTGTCATTTAATTTCTCCTTCTCCACCAAAATGATGAAACAAAGACATTTTAAACTCACCAACATAAATAGGTCATAGCTGCCCTAAAGCGAATCACAGCAAATAAAGAGAAGGCTCATTTAGTGTAGTAGTACAAAGAGGATACTATCTTAGCATTGCAATTATACAATACTCTAATTAAAAAATCACTCATGTAAAACAATAAGCCCTGAGTATCCCAGAGGCAAAAACTGTATTCATTTATTTATTTACACTTATTAACTGGGATAGTCCTCTAAACAAAAGCATGTTTTCAACCAAAGCCCATGGAGAAAAGCTCCAAATCTTGCAATCTAATATTTATATATATATATATATATATATATATATATATATATATATATATATATATATATATATATATATATGTGTGTGTGTGTGTGTGTGTGTGTGTGTGTGTATATATATATATATATATATATATATATATATATATATACACACATATATATATATATATATATATATATATATATATATATATATGTATCTGTTAAGTACAAACTTGCAGTTTTAAAAGTACTGTAGTTTCATTTTTTTCTGTTTCCTAATTGTGTGTTTCATTGAACAGTGTGCTGTGTGTCTCTCTGCAGTTAGTTCCCCACCCACCTTCCCTGTTCTTGATTTGGTGTTAGTGTTGGTGGCTCTGGAATTGCCCGCCCCTCCTGTAAGTCTGTATTTGAACACTCCTCCTGGGTCCATCTCATTTGCTCACTTAACCAAGTACAGTGAGATCATATTCTGAGTCTAGTGTTCACTCTGCTTAATACGGAGAGAATATTTGAGAAGGTCAACCCACTTAGGTTCTTCCTTCCTCTCTCCTTGCACTTAAAAAAATTGCACGTTATTCATGTGCTTTTACTGTATTTGTGTTTCCTCCTACTTTATTTTGCGTTTCTTAAAAGTACTCATTTTATTTATTCTGCTGCATTTATTAGTGCTTGGTAGTAGCCTGATTAAATTGTAACTGTTATTCTGTCTTTTGGTTTAAGCACTTGGGCTTCATACAGGTTGTTTTACATTGGGAAGGTTTGTGGTCTGCACTGTTGTTGCAGGACAGGTAGCTACATCCTTATAAGCTGGGAATTGCTGATTGAAGGCCCAGTGTCTGCTATTCTAAAAGTGTATTAGTTCTGGCTTAAGCACTTGGGCTTCAGGCCAGTTATTCTACATTAAGAGGGATTGTGGTCTGCACTCTTGTGGGAGGAGAAGCTGGATTCTGCCCTTCTGAGCTGGGAACTTCTGGTCAAAGGCTTACTGTGCCTGCTTATTTGAACTGTTTCTTTTTGAAATTGATGTGCCTTGTTGCTGTAGCATAGACCAGATTCAGACCTGCTGAATCTAGCTTTGCTTCTGTAACCTGAGCACTGATCCAGGTATTCTTTTTTTGGAGAAGGTTCCCCTGCACCCTAGTAGCAGGAGTGTGCAGTTAGAAGTTGTCTGATTGAAGACTGCTGGAACAGGGCTCAGTTGCACTTTAGTCATCTGCTTTTACTGTATTTGTGTTTCTTCCTACTTTATTACTAGGGGCATTGACTACAACTCTGATCTGCGATATATAACAAGTATCCTTTTCTGTGCATTTAAAGTGTTTTTTTTTATTGTATCTGCTTTATTTTCCGAAATATATATATATATATATATATATATATATATATATATATATATATATATATATATACTTATTTCCTGCCTTTCTAAGCTAGTATAGTCCAGTTTTCAGGTTAGTGCTGAATTCAGGGCTGTGTTACAAATCTCTGTGTTTGCCCATACCTTACTTGGATAGAAGGAAGTTTCTCTGTTCACCTGTGAGAGAGGGGAGCTTTGAGCAGCCTTACTGTCCCTGGAGGAGTAGTTAGACCCCAGAAATTAGTAGTTTATTGGCCATTTTGGGGTAATTTCTATCACTCTAATTTCCCTGCTATAAATACCGCATTTGCCCGGTTTTGTGTGCTGGGCAGCACCGGTTAGGTAGGGTAAAACTATTCCCGGCTCCACAAAGTCTCCTCTTCAATTTTTCCCTTGGAACTAGACAAACGTTCAACTTAAGCACTCAAGCCATTCATTTCTTAGCCCGGCACTTGCTCAAAACTCATAGTAAGCACTTATAAACCCTAGCACTAGACACTCCTGTACTGTACAGAAGGACAAGGCTCTCTATTCGACTTTACCAGCCATCCAGTAAAACAGTTCACTGTACTTATCCAAGCTTGTCCAAAGGGCAGTTTCAGGTGTACTTTCTAGTCCAACTGCTGAATCTGGGCATTTTCAGGCAATGTTACAATTGCCTCATGTACACAGACAACCCTCTCCTCCTACCACCAAACACTAATACATGCGAGAGATGCAATTATACAGCCAAACTGGGAGCTAAGCTGTCTCAACCCAAGACTGGATCAGACAGTCAAGAGGATAAGGGAAATATTTGCATCACACCACCAGTCTCACATAGACCAATTAAACCAGCACCAGCAAAAAACACACATAAATACATGAAAACAAACTCGGACGCTCTAAATAAAAATCTGCAAAACTAACAGAGACCTCCAAAGCAAACATCCAAGCAACCTCCACCCCCCCAACACAAACCATGAAACACATACTTCACAAAACCAGTGTGCCATGCAATCACAGCCCTTAAGGCAAAATAACATACCCAACATACTAGTAATAGGTGACTCTATAGACAAGCACACTGACGTCCCACTCACTAGGCTGAATAAGGAGAAGGTTACTGTTAGCTGCCTGTCGGGTGCCAGGATCCGCCACATAACACAAGCACTCAGGTCAATCCAGAACAAGTACAAATATGACTCTGTCATTGTCCATGTTGGTGTGAATGACCTGAGCCATACCTCCCTGGACTACATGAAAAGAGACATGGAAGAGCTCTCTGATCACGTAGCCTAGGCCGGTATGACCCTGACACTGAGTAGCATCCTGCCCTCACTAAGAATAATACCACGGTATAAAGAAAACATTCTTGATATTCAACAGTTGGCTAAGTTTCTGGTGTCATTCAAAGGGGATCCAGTGTCTGTCTGCCTGGGGTGACATGCTCAACAAGCCACGCTGCTTTGCTAGAAATGGTTTGCATGTGTCACCCTTTGGCTTCCGAATACTGGCCAAGGCTCTTGCCACCCCTATAGTGCCTTTTTTAGGCAAGGCTCAAAAAACAAACCCGCCGTAAATAGCACAAGTAACAAAAAACTGAGGGTAATGCTACTCAACGCCAGAAGTCTAAACTTAAAAATTCATGCACTCGAGGCACTTCTCAGTATGGAGAAAATTGATATATGTGCAGTAACAGAAACCTGGTTTAAGGTTCCAGAGAGCACCCCAGCACTACCAGGCTACAACTCATACCATACATTTCGGCCACAGAACCCAAACCGAAATACAAAAGGCAGGGGCGTATCCATATTCATCAAGGATACCCACACCTCCAGGTTAGTGGCATAGCACGATGCTCCAGAGATCAGCTTGCTACAGATCACCCACCATGTCCCAGGGCCCCCATTCCGTGTTTCTGGAAACACTGGGAAACATAAA
>NC_056735.1:420889127-421011627 GCF_019279795.1 Protopterus annectens
ACCAGTTCTGTACACTATTGAGTATTACCTTGAAGGGTGTTGATATAGCTGAAGAAGGCCTTGTGATTGTCCTTAGCCTGGGAAGCTGTCCTGACTTCATAATTGGCCATGTTGAACCTTATTTGACCTCTTACTTTCTTGTTTAGTTGAATCACAGTGTCTATGAAAGCTGCTCATTCTGATTTTGGCCATAACTTTGTTTCTTTTGTTATATAGCCTGTTAAGGTAAGAATACTGCCAGTGCGATTATTTCTGGTATTAGATCTTGCCTTACTTCTGGTAGTTATGGCAGCCTCAATGCAACCAATTACATCTTTGTACAGGGTTTCTGTAGATTTTTCTTCATAGGTGGCTGTGTTAATGAGGTTTGGGGGAACTTTGAATTTTGACATACAGTTGCTTAATAGGATGTAGTTTGCTTTAGTATAGTTCCTGACTGTTACAAGTTTAGTTGGGTTTTCTGGGTTGATTTTTATTTTAAGGGAGACCATTGAGGACATGATACAGGGGAGGGTGCAACTCTCTTTCTTCCATGTTGATGAGTACTAGGTCCAATATGTTTGATCCTGTAGTTTGAGAGTGCACTGTCTGGTCCAGGGTGTTTGTGATAATAAAGTTGAGGAAACATTATGTCTGTGAGTTAGAGGTAGTTTATATTTCCCAGTCTATAGAGGGTGGTTAAAGTCTCATATGAACAGGGCATTTGTTTGGATGGTTAGCAACTCTAGTAGGTCTAGGTATGAGTTGTGAGCTTTGTGGGTCATACATGGCAGCCTTTAGCTGGCCAGGACATGGCATGGAACCTTTATTTATTTTATTTATTTATTTACATTTGTTGACCGGGAGTGTCCGCTTGGATGTAGGTCCATTTTCAGTGGAGGCCCGGGGAGAAAAGCTCCACAGTTAAAATAAACAGACAGTAGTTACACTGGATTACATAGCAATTAACAATTTGATTAACATAGCAATTAATTACAAACATATTTACAGATGAAGAACATAGTACATCAGTAGAAAACTAGAATCTTTATCTGCGAAGTACATAACAGACATTAACAAATGTTACAATAAGAAGTTCCTGCTGTATAATAAGTACTAGGCTTATGATCATCTGAGCTTGCTACAATCAAGGTAGTTAGTGGGGTGGAAAGAAAGGTAGTGGTTGGATGGGGTGGGTGATATTAGAGTGGGAGTTGCAAGGGCATAGCCAGCATGTTTTTAGGTGTGCTTTTAGTAAAATTTTGAAGTGTGTGCATGATGGTACGGAGGTAATTGTGCGTGGGAGGGAGTTCCATAATTTGGCTATGGTTCAAGAGAATAGTGCTTCAACAGCAGAGTTATTGGCTTTAGTTGACCTTGTCGATTGAGACTTGAACATGGATGAACTCCATAGCATCATCCTGTTTAAACGAGCTAGAGTTGTCTTTGCTGTTAATGTCAATCAAGATACCAGCCCCTGTCTGTGCTGCTGTTGGTCTAAGTGTGTGGAAGGCACTGTAGACTTTGACTGACGGAGTATTTTCTATGGCATTAAACCAAGTCTTGTTAACAGCACAGATGTCTGCATTCTCCAGACTGAGGAGAACTCGCATGGTGTGGAGTTCCTGTTTGGGCTCCTAGCATTGAGTAATAACACTTTAAGGTTGCTTTGAGGTTTTTTTTTTTTTGGCAGTTTTGTCATTATGACATTGCCCAGTAAAGTTTTAGCCAATATCCAAAAGTGCAGGGGAGACAGGTGCCGACTATCCTTGGCAAACCAAAGTCATCTGTTAACCATGTCCTTCCATGCTGATAAATATTAGATTCCCCTGTAGTGACACCAGAAACTAAGCCAGTTATTAAAATCAATCATTTTCTGTTCATACCATGGCATCATACTTGGTGAAGGTAGAATGCTGCTCAGTGCAAAGCACGTACCCATATGTGACACATGTTCAGAGAGATCCATAATGTCTCTTTATGTAGCCAGAGAGGTATGCCTCAGGTAACTTACACCCTCATGGACAATGCTCTGTGGTGCAGTGACTTGAGTGTCTGCATGGTATTGCAGAGCCTAACTCCAGGGCCTACTACATTATAAAATTATGTTAGAATATAATGTCTGAGGCTTCTTACAAAGTGTTACAAGATGATCGCACTGATAGTTTTTTTTAGAGAATATAAATCCATGTTGTTACCATGTTTTGGATTATGAATTATTTCTAATGCTCATTTTAAGGCATTACAGTCAGATTTTTATTTTATACCTGTTTTTATGGTCTTCTCAAAATCTACAAATCCTTGATTAATCTTCCCAGGTGTCGTATTGTATTTTTGCATGGAACTATGTTTGAAAAACTGGTTTCACATTTGGATAAGTGTTTACATCTGCTAGTTGCAATGGCTAAATCTTATACCAACGATTTTTTATCAATTTTTGGATAACATTAATGGATTATATACTAGTATGAAACATAATTTTGGTATTCAAGCTGTTAGCTATTTTTTACCTGATGGACTAGAGAAAAGTGCTCTTTTATATTTATTAGAGTTTTGTTTGACCCATAATTATTTTTACTTTAATGGAAGTATTTTTTTACAAAAACATGCAACATGGATGGGAGCAAGCGTTGATTACTCATATGATGATATTTTTATTTATTTTGAACAAAAATATATATATTTTTCCTCAGATATATTTTTATCATATAAACTTTTTTGTATTATATGTAGATTAATTGTTTTTTTTTTTATATTTCAGGGCCTGTTACATCGTTTGATGAATTTTTAATCTATTTAAATTCTAATGACTTGGCCATTATATTTCCCAGATGTTGTAGTAATCGGACCATGACATTTCTAGATTGTAAACTAACTTTATAGGTTCATAGGTTCATAGGTTCATACTAGGCTATCTGCCCTGGGGCAATTATAAGCCTAGCCCGATTTTGTTTGGCTTACGCCACCCCTTGATTTGAGTATAATGTGCCCTTTTTAAGGTTTAGTTTGCTGTGCCTCTGTCTAATAGTGACACTGAAGTAATCCCCGGGACAAACCTACGATCCCCCATCCACTCATCAAGATTCTTCTTGAAGAGATTCAGTGAGGTGCTCTGCCTAACATGAATTGGAATTCTGTTCCAGAGCGAAGGGAGCCTCTGGGTTATGAATCTGTCCCTCCAGCAAGTTCTATTTATTTCAGTGCTGAGGTTCAAGTCCCTCGAGCGTGTGGCTCTAAGGGAATTAGATTTACTGAGGTGGAGCATGTCCATTAATTCTGGATTGGACATAGCTTTATATGTCAGGCATAGATCGCCTCGAAGTAGGCGGTATGCAACTGAGTAGAGCTGGAGTTTTTTTAACCGAGCAGCATATGGCATCTGTTTGAGTCCCTTGATCCTCTTGGTGAGGTACTTTTGGGGTCTTTCTAATTGCTGCAGGTGTCGGGTAAGGTACATCCCAAAAGGGGCATTGTATTCTATGATGGGACTGATGAGGGATGAATAAAGGGCACGATTACCTCTCTTGATCTAGATGTGAATCCTTTCATGATGAGGTGGGCTATGTAAAAGGTCTTTCTAACCACTTTGGCAATGTGGTTGTCAAAGGAGAGATTGCTATCAACTTGGGTCCCCAGATCCCTAATTACTTTCTCTGTACTTAATGAGTTACCACCTATGTGGTAATTTGTGGGCACATTGTTTTTGCCAAAGGGTATGATTATACACTTTTTGGCATTTAGCTTTAGACCATGGCTCTGGCACCAGTTATCCATCTCTGTGAGACCTTTTTGAAGGATGTTTGTGTCAGCTGGAGAGTTGATTATGGTGCCTAGTTTGCAGTCGTCTGCGAACTTGGTGAGCCATAGTCCTCCCACGTTGGCCTGTACCTCGGAAAAGTATATACCGAACAAGAGCGGTCCCAGGACAGAACCTTGTGGGACGCCAGTCTGACATGGCTCCAGCAAATCTCACTCTGTGGGTTCTGTCTTTGAGCCAGTTTGTGACCCATCTTGTGACATAGGGGTTTATATTTAAGCTGGATAGCTTATCTATGATGCCCGAGTGGGGTATTGTGTCAAATGTCTTTGCTAGGTCCAGATAGGCTGTGTGGACTACCTTCCCTTTATCTATGGCTGTGGTGACTGTTTCGAAGAAGTCAACCAGGTTCAAAAGGCAGGATCTGCCCTTGATGAAGCTGAACTGGGTAGGATCTAGTGTCTGTAGGTCTCCATTGTCTTTGTTTATGAACTCCATGATGATCCTCTCCATTGCCTTGCAGACTAAGCTAGTCAGGCTTATGGGGCGATAGCTTCCAGGGTCCTTGGAGGCTCCACCTTTGTGGAGTGGGACCACTGTTGCTGTACACCATTCTGTGGGCACATATCCTGTAGTGAGGCTGAGACTGTACAGCTGTTTTATTTGAGGGATTAGTTCTTCTTGGAGTTCATGTAGGACGCAACCCGGGATGCCATCTGGTCCCATGGAAGCAGTGTTTTTTGCTTTGGAGAGGGCGACCTTCACCTGAGCATCAGAGATGTTTGGGAGGCAGCCCTCTGCTGGGATAGATACTTGCTCTTTTGGGGGAGGGGGTGGAGAAGTTTGCACTGAACCTGTCTGTCAGGATATTGGCGATGTCTGTGGGTTCAGTGTATTTTTTGTCGTTTAGAATCAACTCAGAACAAGTCTGGGAGTTGCACCCAGGTTCCTAACATAACTGAAAAAGCCTTATGATTGTCTTTAGTGTCCTGAGCAATTTTTCTCTCAAAGCTGGCCTTGGAGGATTTTATGAGGGATCGTAATTTTTTGCTAGTACTGATCAGGGATGCCTTCCCTATTAGGGATTTTGCTCTATCATGTAGTATCTTCCTCCTTCTGTTGTACAGTTTATTTATGGCTGGGGTCCACCAGACAGGATGCCTGCCTTTGGATGTTTGGGTTTTGGTTTTGTTTGGGATAGCATGATCCATGCATTCCTGGAGATGTCCGTAGAATGCGTTTATATAGGATTCTGCAGTTTGGGCCATAGTTTCCACTGGCCCTGGGGCCTTGAAGGATTCCACTTTGGTTTTGAGAAGTGAGAAGTTCGCTTTTGAGAAGTTTTTCACTGTGGTTTTCTGGGCTGGGGGTGGCGTCGGGATGTGGACATCCAGTGAAATTAATTTATGGTCTGATCTTACCAATGAGGGATATACTTCAGGTGTGGAGCATAGAGTCCCCATGTTGGTAATGATCAGGTCTAGTATGTTATACCCTCTTGTGGGAGTGGTGACTAGTTGTTCCATAGCATTTGAGTTTATAATTTCCTGGAACCTTTGGGCTAAGGTGCTGGGGCTTGAGTAGTGCTCCCAGTCTACGTTTAGGTAGTTGAAGTCGCCCAATATAATGGTGTTCTGAGAGATCTTCATGTTCTCCAATGTTTTCAGGAAAGCCGAGTGGGATTCCTGACTTTGAGAGGGTGGTCTGTAGGATGCTATAAACTGAAAAGCAGTCTTGCCCACTGTTAGTTGCACATGGATGGTCTCCGATACTTTGTGCAATGCCACTAACCTGGAGGTGTGGATATTCTTGATAAATATGGACACTCCCCCTCCTTTTGTGGTTCTGTCCAGGTTTTGGGACCGAAAAGCATGATATGAGGTATAACCTGGTAGTGCTGGGGTGCTCTCTGGAGCCTTGAACCAGGTTTCTGTCACTGCACAGATATCGATGTTCTCCATACTGAGGAGAGCTTTGAGTGCGTGCATCTTGAGGTTAAGACTTCTGGCGTTTAGCAGCATTACCCTTAGTTTCTTGTTTCTTGTGCTGTCTATGGAGGTGGGTTTGACTTTTGAGCCTTGCCTAAAAAAGGCACAATGGGGGTGGCAAGAGCCTTTGCCAATATCCGAAAGCCCAGTGGTGACAGGTGCAAGCCGTCCCTAGTGAAGCAACGTGGCTTGTCGAGCATGTCATCCCAGGCTGACAGACACTGGATCCCCTTAGAATGACACCAAAATTTTAGCCAGTTGTTAAAATTGATCATTTTGTCTTTGTAGTGTGGCATCATTCTAGGTGAGGGTAAGATGCTGCTCAAGGTCAGGGTCATACCGGCCTGGGCTACATGATCAGAGAGCTCCTCTATGTCTCTTTTCATGTAGTCCAGGGAGGTACATCTCAGGTCATTCACACTAGCATGTACAATGACTGAGTCATATTTGTATTTGCTTTGGAGTGACCTGAGTGCTTGCATTATGTGGCGGATCCTAGCGCCCGACAGGCAGCTCACTGTGACCTTCTCTTTATTCAGCCTGGTGAGCAGGACATCAGTGTGTCTGACAATAGAGTCACCTATTACAAGAGTATCAGGTGTGTTATTCAGCCTTAAGGGCTGTGGCTGCTTGGCACACTGACTTTGTGGGCTATGTGTTGTGCGTGTTTTGTTTTGGGGTAGCGTTTGCTTGGATGTCTGCTTTGGAGGTCTCTGTTGCATAGGTAGATTTTTATGTAGAGCCTCCGAGTATGTTTTTGTGTATTTATGTGTTTGGTTCGCTGATGAGGTGGGACTATGTGATACTGGAATTGTGTTGTGTGAGGTTACCTTCTCCTCCTGACTGGTTTCACCAGTTTTGAGATGAGAGAGCTCAGCCTCCAGTTTGGCTATATGGTTGCATCTCTCACATATATTTGAACCTGTTTGGAGGAGGAGAGGGTTGTCCGTGTACATGAGACAGTTGTAACATTGCCTCAAAATTCCCAGATTCACCAGCTGGACTGGAGAGGAAACCATTGACTGACCTTTGGACATGCTAGAGTAATATAGGGAAACTGAATTAAGACGGACCAATAGGGGACAAGGTAATCGTAGAGAGTATAAGAGTAAGTAGTGCTTATGGTTTAATAGTGCTAACTTGTAAGATTACTTATTTGGACCAGTGAAGGGCCTTAGAATGAGAATATGGTGTTTAAATTGAGAGATAGAGCAGTTCTAAGGGAAAAAGTGAAGAGCAGACTTTGTGGAGCCAGGAATAGTTTAAACCCAATTAGGCGGCGCTGCCCGTTGTTGCGCTATGCACAAAAATGTGCAAAACCGCGCAAAACAGGGATTTAAGAGAGGAAGATCAATGAGTTAGGAATTGACCCAAAATGGCCAATAAAACTACAGTTTCAAGTCAGTAACCACTCCCACAGGGGCAGGCAGGCTGCTCAATGTTTATCACTGCCACTGATGAACAGAGAGACTTCCCTTTAGCCCAAGCAAAAAATGGCCTCCAAGAAACTTACAAACAGTTCAGAACAAAAAGCCTGTAACTGAACTTTTTTAAATCCCAGAAAAGTGGGAAAAAAGCAAGAATTTTTTGTTTTTTCAGAGATAGCAGAGGTTCACAAGTATCAACAAGTTATAACAGTGCAATAAATGACCCCACACTTGAGTGCTATGCCAGAGACAGATAAAATGCAAGTTTTGAGAAAAAAACGATTTTAAAAATAAGTGCAAACAGGAAATTCAGTAAACAGCTCTAGGTTGTGCTCTAAATACAGTTACTAATGCAGAAATCAAGTTTAACAAGCCAGAAAATGCTCAAAGTAGGCGGCTATGCAGAAAAACTTAGTAAATAGTGGAATTTATATGCTTTTATGTTTAGAAAGGATATGGCAAATAATTATTTGTTATGGGCAAGTAGCCATTTTGCTTATACTTTAAAATTATTACCCAGATGAGAATTTATTCAGGAAACATGATTTTGTAATACTTTTGACCCTTGACTCTTTTTTTCCTCTCATGTTTTGATTAATTTTAATGGATTCTTACAATGTGGACTGGATTCTTTCAAGTTCTTATGCCCTGCAATTAATGAGTGGAAAATCTCCAAAAATGTTACTGACAATTCTGAGCCAATTCATTTCATTAGTAAATATAGTGATATTGCTGAAAAAATGCTGTAGTGGTTAAGTCTTATTGATAGATTTGTGATAAAACTTTGTTTTTTGTTCTTCCATCTCAGCCTTCTATTTTTTATTCCTTTGGATACAGTTTGAAAAAGGGGTTTGGTTTAGTAAGTTTGATTATGTGTAATACAATTACTGCTCAAACCTCTGTAACAAAACCTTGTGATGGTTATAAGGTTTGTAGTTTTGCGGCATGGATTCTTTTTGGACTTTTCCTTTTAGAATGTTCTCTGTTTATGGTTGTTTGCCTTGCCAATCTTCTATGATTATTTACGATATTATATGTGCATGTAAATTATTTTATATTGGAAAAACTACTAGAATGGTGGAAATTAGAATCACTGAATTTCTTAAAGACTATAGGAGCAAAAATATGGAAAATTCAGTAGGTGAACATTTGTGGAAATATGATTGAAATGTGCAACATTTAAGATTGTTTTTGTTATGAGACAAGTTTCTAAGTTATCAGGGTATTCTGACAAAAATAGATCTAAAGTACTGTATAGAATGGAAGTTATTTATATATTGCAGTTTAACGTTTGACACCTGATGGCTTAAATATTGGTCTTCCTTGGAAAGTTTTCCTATAGGTTGATAGATTAATGGGGGGGGGGGGGTCCTGTATATATGTGAATTTTTCTGATGTTTTTTGTAACCTTTGAAAAGTTTATTAACTTGAGTCTTTGATTCTGTTAAAGCCTTTTTATTACTCCCACCAGCTTTGTTTTGTTTATTTATGCCTAATTATCCTTGTTCCACTGCAGATCCCTAGAGAAGCCCCATGGAAGGCACCTCATGCTGAAGAGTGGGACAGAATGTCAATGAAAGAGCTCATCGACAACATTTGCTGGACAAAGTAAGAATTTTATGTTAAAAATTGTATTAATGTATTTTCAAATGTTTGTGTACTTCATATTTGTTCTCATGGTGTAGCTGTTAGTACTTGTTTGACTCTGGCATTTGTTACTATATATGCAGGATCGTGACAATATTAACTTTACTTATCCTGTACATTGAAGATATTAATTTAAGTAAGCCTTGCTCATGTTACTGCTATTTAATGCACTTTCCACAATAAGCTACATTTTTCTTAAAAATATATATATTAATTTAAGTATTTCCAATTTCTAATTGTTTTTTTTCTTTCTTTGCAAAGAAAGTGCTCTTGGTTCTTGGTTTTATGCTATTAATTAACATATCTAGGTAGATGTGTTCAACTACTTAGAAAGGCTTCTGATGTACATGGAACTTTAATAATGTATTATAGTCTGTAAAGTACTACATAATGTTCAGAAGTTAGTTGGCTGACCCAGTGTTTGACTTCAGACTGGATCTTGTTGGTGTGGGATGATCTTGTACTTTGTTTGCAGAAGTACCCCTTAGTGATATAATTTCTAGGGTGCTTTATGTTTCATTTCTGCTTTACATATTTCTTTCTGATGCCAGTTCAATCTGTACAGACATGTAGCTGCTAATAATTTAATACCTTCCATACATGTGTCAGTTTAGTTCCAAATTTTCTTCCCAGTTTTCTTTTTTGGGGAATGCACCTAAAATATAATTTCTCCATCACTGCCAGTACCTGTATATAAATGGCTACCGTATACATACTGTCCTGTATTTTCTGTCATAGAATGTAAGTTATATAAAATTGTTTGTAATTTTTTTTTGTCTGCCATCGTATTAGGTTTTCCATTTTTTTTGTTACAAAATAATTTTTTTTGCACATCAGATTCACAAATGTGCTTACCTTAGTCATGCTGCAGACCATACCTACTTAGAACAAGCATCAATGTAACTGACAAATCAACGTTCAGGTCCTCTGTTTTCATTATCACTGTGTTTCAATGCTCACAGTGTAGGATATGAGACTGTATGTCATAGTTATTTTTGTATCAGATGCAAAACTACTTGTCTTGATTATTTTTGTGTTATTTTGTGACAAGTGTCAAACACATTATCAAAAACACATTGGACCACATATTTACACATCAGGACTTAACAATTAAAAATATCTCAAAGTACTGAATGTAGAGTAATGGGAACTGCATTTTACTGTTAAAGTAATTTCTAGGAATGTCATCTGTCCATTTAAGCATTGTCACTGAAGATTAAAGGGTCTATTTTTTCTTAAGTAGTAGATTGTAAACAAGCAGAGTATTAGGATTTCCATATGTTTTGAATGGATCTGTCATGAATTGACTACTTGCTTATTGCTGACTACATTAACTGTGAGCAGAAAAGGAAATGTCCTAGTTTGCTAAACTGCCAGTGATACATTTCTTTTTCTGTTTGCAGTATAAAAATTGGAAGTTGCTTTACTTTTTAGTTCAGACGAAATGTTCATTGAAGAACTTACTGCATCTGCTGCTTACTGTTTGCATGCAGGTTTCCTTACTTTCATAGTCTTTTTTTTATTTTTAATTAACTGTAAGGTAACTCTGTAAGGACCCACTGGATCTAATGCAGATGCAGCAGGAAGACTATTGGCTATTGAATAGATTGTCTGCTGTACTGGTCTGCATTGGGTTTATTCCTGAAATTCAACACAGTTGTTGTTGTTGTGTCTTTTGGCTTTTCCCGGTTAGGGGTTGCCACAGCGGAACTCTGGTCCGCTAATGATTGGCAGTTGATTTTTACGTGCCGAGTTGCCAACCTGATGCACAACCTTGAACGAAGGTACGCCAATTCACGCATGTCTCCACGCAGAAGACGCTCTAGCTGAGAACCGAACCAGACAGCGTCTTACTGTGAGGTGACAACGCTACCGCAGCACCACCACCAAGGATTCTTGAAATACAACACAATGATTGCCTAAATTTCAGCAGAGGATGGGACCAGAGATGGATGATCATTATATAAGATGCCTGTGTGGAAGCTTAGCTCAGGAGTCCTCCTGAGCATTTCTCTGCATCATCATCAGATGTCATCTTATGTCCAGTACTAATGTAAATTTAACAAAAAAAATATATATAGAATGTGAAACAAATCCAGACATAATCAGGGACAATCAGGAACACTTTTTAAAATATTAATACTATTAACATGCAAAGATAACAGAATAAAGAAGAGAATGTGCATTTTCTGAAGTAAAATAAGTTTATAATTCTAATTGTTGTAGATAATTGTCGAGTATAATCCATCACCTTTTTTCTCAAAAATTGCCACTTTTAAGAAGGATTTGGTGGGCTATAGCAACATTTTAAGCCAAAATCAGGGACAGCTGGGTGGTATGCAACTATTTATTTATTTTATTTTATTTTATATTTGTTGACCGGGATAGTCCAAATGGATACTTGTCCATTTTCAACGGAGGCCCGGGGGGAGAAAAGCTCCATACATACATACAGAAAAACTGTTACATTAATCAAGTTAAAGCACTGTTACAGATACAGTACATAGGATAAAAGTCATTCATTCTGTCATATATAAATCTGATTTGTTATAGCATAACAATTTAACAATTAGGAAGCAATGTAGGGGTGGTCAAAAGACCTCTTGAGCAGATGTTTATATTGTCAGAATTAGTCAGGATTAGAGCAAGGACATAGCCATTGCCTTTTAAAGTACTGTTTTAGTTTTTTTTTTAATTGGGCTAGAACGGGTTCTGAAGTAAGCTCAGTGGGAAGTGAGTTCCATATTTTACCAACAGAGTTGGCATATAGAGAATCTCCAGATGAGTTGTTGCTTTTGAGGGTTTGGACTTGTAATTTGTTGGATGAGCGAAGTGTCTTGAGGTTGCTGTAAGGGGTGATAATTTTTGCAAGTACGGGTGTGTTTTAAGGTTGGTAGAGAATTTTATGTGCTACTATTAGCTGATTGTACTGAAGTTGGATAGGCAATTCAAGCCACCCTAGATTCTTTAGGTTCAGACAGTGGTGTGTTCTGTATGCTGCTCCAGTGGCAAATCTAGCAATATGGTTAAAGCAGCTAGAGAGTTTATTAAGGTCAGACTTACTCAAGTTTGTGAAGAGAGGGGATTCATAAAGGAGGGTGGAAAGTAGATGCGTACGAGCAATTACTGTCCTAGCTAGTGGAGTGAGGAAAGGTTTGCTCTTGTGTAGTTAGCCAAGTTTTTTATTAACTTTTTTAATAGTTTGATTAATATGCATATCAAACGTAAGGTTGTTATTAACTGTTACACCTAAGAGTTTGGTACAGGGATCTGGGACAATGACGGTTTAGTTGTTAGATTTTATAGTAAAGGTTGGAGCTTAGGCTTTACAAGTGGGGGAGTAAAGCAGTAGCTTCATTTTGTTAGGATTTAATAGGACACATGGATCACAGAGCCAATTTTCGACAGTATTAAAAATATTTTGGGATAGAGTCTGCAGACTTAAAGGGGAGGTGGCAGAGCAAATCAAAGTGGAGTCATCTGCATTATGAATGCAGGTGGCTGTTGGGATGACTGTGTACAGGTCATTAATAAAGATAGAAAATAATAGGGGTCCTAATATAGAGCCCTGAGGGACCCCAAGGGTGATAGGTAGAAGGGAAGAAAGTTTGTTCTGCCATACTACAGCCTGTTATCTACCACTCAGATAAGATTTGAACCATTGGATAGCCTGGAAATCTACGGGGATAGTTTTAAGTGTGTGTATGAGTAGTTGATGGATGACCTTGTTGAAGGCTTTGGAGAGATCAAGAAAGAGGACAGAAGAAAGCTTATTGTTGTTTTGGTTTTGAATAATAACACTGGAGGAGAGGAGGGCTGTGGTTGTACTGTGGAATGGTCTGAAATTATGCTGCGAGTTAACCAGGAGATTGTGCTGAATGAGATGGCTCAGGAGTTGTTTATGGTTGCACTTCTCCATAATTTTAGCCAGGAGTGACAAAATAGTTATAGGTCTGTAATTTGACAGTTCAGTGGAACTGCCCCCTTTGTGGAGTGGAATAACATGGGATGTTTTCCAGATGGAGGGGATATTGGCTTCTGATATAGTTCTGTTGATCAGGATAGAGATTGGGTATGCTATGGCATCCGCAACTTTTTGTAGCTACTCAGCTGGGAGGAGATCCATTGAATGGGTGGTAGGTTTTAGTTTCTTGATTAGGGCATGGATAAGTGATGTGGAAACTGGTTGAAAGTTAAAGGGGAGTTGAGACCTAGGTGCAGCGGCATTAGGACTTGGGCAACTGGGAGATAGTTGGTTAGCTAGTGACCGGATAGTTTCTCTGAAGAAACTATTAAAGGAACTGGTGATGTCTTCCGAAGGTTTTTGGATGGTAGCCGAGGGGGTAGGAGTTGTGCATTGCCCTGGATGAATAAGTTTATTTATGCCTGCCCAAAACTTTTGCAGATTGTTTTGATGCTTCTGTTGTAAATGGCAGTAAAAGTTTTTTTTATCTAGGGTGGTAGATTTTTTAGTGTTGTTCCTTAGTTGTCTAAATCTAAGTTGATCTAAGGGGGATTTTGTGGTATGCCAAGTGGTCCAAGCTTTGTTTCTAAGTAAGAGCATTTGTCTGGTTTCTTTTGTTTTCAAAACTAGGATTTTGAAAAGTTATTGTGATTTTTCAAATCACTCATAACCCTTAAAGCACAGATCAATAAGTTCCACTGCAGTGCAAGATGGTAAAGTATGCCATAAGGGTACTGTGCACAAGCTCATGTTATACTAAGCCCTAGGACTTTTCTCACCAGAACATTGTGATGTAGAGAAGTAGCTTGTGGTCTATACTGCCACACAACTCCGTTCTGCTGCTTGGCATATTATCTTGCTACTTTCCTGATAATACATTAGGATGGGGGATCCTGTACAATAGATGATTCTGCTACCTGGCACCCACTTTTCAGAGTACAGCCTGTATGTGCCTGTCCTGTCTTCACCAGATCTCTGTCACTTTGTGTATTATTAAATTTAAAAAATCAAATGCATTGCTGCATCAATTGGAACTGGAAATGAGAGAGAAAAGAGAGAGGACAGAGAGAAGAGAGAAAAGCGAGCAAGAGAGAGAGAGAAAAGAGACAGGACAGAGAGAAAAGCGAGCAAGGGAGAGAGAGAAAAGAGAGAGGACAGAGAGAAGAGAGAAAAGCGAGCAAGGGAGAGAGAGAAAAGAGAGAGGACAGAGAGAAGAGAGAAAAGCGAGCAAGGGAGAGAGAGAAAAGCGAGCCAGAGAGAGAGAGAAAGAGAGAGAGAGAGAGAACAGAGAGAGAGAGAGAGCGCAGAGAGAGAGAAGAGAGAGAGCAGAGAGAAGAGAGAGAGCAGAGAGAAGAGAGAGAGCAGAGAGAACCGAGAGAGAGAGAGAACACAGAGAGAGAGAGGACAGAGAAAAGAGAGAAAAGCAAGGGAGAGAGAGAAAAGAGAGAGGACAGAGAGAAGAGAGAAAAGCGAGCAAGAGAGAGAGAGAGAGAGGACAGAGAGAAGAGAGAAAACCGAGCAAGAGAGAGAGAGAAAAGAGAAAAGCAAACAAGGGAGAGAGAGAAAAGAAAGAGGACAGAGAGAAGAGAGAAAAGTGAGCAAGAGAGCGAGAGAAAAGAGAGAGGACAGAAAGAAGAGAGAAAAACGAGCAAGGGAGAGAGAGAAAAGTGAGCAATGGAAAGAGAGAAAAGAGAGAGGACAGAGAGAAGAGTGAAAAGCGAGCAAGCAAGAGATAGAGAAAAGAGAGAGGACAGAGAGAACAGAGAAAAGCAAGCAAGAGAGAGAGAGAAAAGAGAGAGGACAGAGAGAAGAGAGAAAAGTGAGCAAGAGAGAGAGAGAGAGGACAGAGAGAAGAGAGAAAAGAGAGAGGACAGAGAGGAGAGAGGACAGAGAGAGAGAGAAAAGTGAGCAAGAGAGAGAGAGGACAGAGAGAAGAGAGGAAAGTGAGCAAGAGAGAGAGGACAGAGAGAAGAGAGAAAAGCGAGCAAGGGAAGGAGAGAAAGAGAGAGAGAAAGAGAGAGAGAGAGGACAGAGAGAAGAGAGAAAAGCGAGCAAGAGAGAAGAGAAAGAGAGAGGACAGAGAGAAGAGAGAAAAGCGAGCAAAAGAGAGAGAGAAAAGAGAGATGACAGAGAGGAGAGAAAAGTGAGCAAGAGAGAGAGAGAGAGGGAGACAGGACAGAGAGAAGAGAGAAAAGCGAGCAAGGGAGAGAGAAAAGAGAGAGGACAGAGAGAAGAGAGAAAAGCGAGCAAGAGAGAGAGAGAGAACAGAGAGAAGAGAGAAAAGCAAGCAAGGGAGAGAAAGAAAAGAGCGAGGACAGAGAGAAGAGAGAAAAGCGAGCAAGAGAGAGAGAGGACAGAGAGAAGAGAGAAAAGTGAGCAAGAGAGAGAGGACAGAGAGGAGAGAGAAGAGAGAAAAGCGAGCAAGAGAGAGAGAATGAAGCAAACTTGGAATATAATGGTCTAATATAAAGGAAAATTAGTAGAAGAGGCTTTGCTTTAACATGCATTTTTTAAATAAGAATTATGAAAGTTTAACATCTGGCACTATTGATTATTGACTGACTGCAATCCACAGTGTGAAAATTAAAAATGATGGTGGGATATTCTGCAAAATCAGAGAGGACAAAGCTGAGAGTCATGACTAGAGTAGAAGAACAAGAACTTTCCCAATCTTTTGGCAATGCAATGTAATGGACTGCTATACAGCATCAGAACACAACAGCAAGAACCTTGGCAACATAACCTAATGATCCTCTGTAACAGATTATGACCAGATTTATTTGATCATATGGTGTTTGCAATTACAGTGTGCTCTTAAAATACAGATGTCTAGAAATTCTTTTTGCCAGTGAAATAAAGCTCAGTGGTATCCATTTGAAAACCACAGACTGCATGTGATGCGACGCTAATTCTTGTGGCAGTGGATTACGGCTGATGAATGTGAAAGTGAGAGCAGAATAACAGGAATGTTTGCTAGGCACACTAAGGCAATCATAAGGAATGTATCACCCATTCCTTTTGTGAGTGTAACAGTCGGCCCTGTGGAGAGGATTATGAACAGGTTGTGTCTGACCATAATGTGACATGGATGTCAAAGATGTTCACCCAACAAATAAAGCTGGAGAGGCAAACCTTAACATTCCTTTCCAGAATACATAGCAAGCTGCTTATTATCAAACACTAGAACATAATTCTTTGTAGTGCAAAGAACAGGAGCTTTCTTGTATTTATGTATGTATGTATGAGGGGGGAGAATGTGCCAGGCTATCATTTGATCAAAATGTTGGGAAAAAGCTGTAAAATACACTGCACAGCATCCAGAAGCCTATGGCTTCTGAGGACTACTGGCAACCAGACCCCCTTGACTTCATTTAATTCTCCAACAGTTATCCATCTGTCCATCAATCCACAACTCCCTCTTCCTATTTTTGCACATGGAGTTGGGGAGTCAACTCAACAGTGACAGTCATCTAGAGCCAAGTATCACACAGCCAGGTGGCTAGCCCTGCCATGACTATAATTTCATACCACACATGTGGGCGTGCACACAGACAGACACACACACACACACACACACACACACACACACACACACACACACACACACACACACACACACACACACACACACACATCTATGGCCAATTTAAAGTGTCCAAGACACCTACTGCATGTCTTTGGAATGTGGGAGGAAACCAGAGGAAACCCACGAGAACACAGGACGGACATGCAGAATCCACACAGATATGTATGTATATATATATATATATATATATATATATATATATATATATATATATATATATATATATATATATATATATATATAGATATATATATATATATATATATATATATATATATATATATATATATATCTATATCTATATATCTATATATATATATATATATATATATATATATATATATCTGTAAAACACACACACATACACACATACACGCGCGCGCGAACACACACACACACACACACACACACACACACACACACACACACACACACACACACACACACACACACACACACATGTACACTGCTTCTAAGACAGATAAAAAGGCACATGTGCATCTCTGTCCTGCACCTGTGATCATTCCTATAGCTCATATTTTCACTAGGCTTCGATCGACTTGGAATGCTCCTTCCACCTACCAACCATCTGGCATCTAGGACACTTGCAGATACTGTGTCACAAGAAGTGGAGGAACACACCATTTCCTATGTCTGAACTAAGTTAAACACAATTTTAATACAGTCATTAAATGAAGTTATTTGAATATCCAGATCATACCATTTTTTAATTATGGTAAACGTTAAGTACTACAGCAAAAAGATCCATTCTTCAAATGGTTACATTAATTTAAACGTGCAGGTGTACCAATATAAATCTGAAAAACAAAGAACAAAAAATTCTGCAAGTATACCTCCAATTTATTACTAATCAAAGATGCATAAAAGAAGGTGGATATCTTCAAGTAATAGTATTTTTGTAAAAATATATTAAAACAAGTTATTAAATGATAGAAATAATCCATGCCTGCCATAGTCTGTGTAGTGCAAACAGAATGAATGTACTGCACCAAAGCAAATGGGAATGTGCATATTGAGAGTGTGTATCATGCATCTCCAGCACATGAAACACCCAGTAGCTTCAATAAAAAGATCCACAGTGTAGTAGATTATTTAAAAAAAAAAAGGTAATATATTTCTTTCTAAAATAACTGTGGTGCATAACGTTAATAATTGCCCCATTGATCACAACTGATACTAAGTTAGCATTTGCTCCAATGGGCAAAATGTGCTAAACATAGGTAAGTCCCATATCATCCATGGCTGGTCAGTGATCATTAGTATATTATCAGTTTAACAGTGTAACAGATTATTCTGCATAGTGCAAATGCTTTCTTATTTGCCTGCAGTGTCAGTGGTATAACAGGTAATACACTAGCCTTTTCTAAAGAAGGCTACGAGCTCTATTCCACATCAGGTAGATGGATTGCTGACCCTGAAATGCAGCATAAGGGGGGGGGGGGGCTGCACTCCTGAATTTGTCATCGTTTGTATGAGATGTTAAACTGAGGTCCAACAATTATATATATTTTATGTGGGTTTTGTTCAATGTTCATTATATTGTAAAAACTGCAAGAAAAACCCAACCAAGCTAGATTTTTCATTGTGTGATACCTTATACCTCCTGTAATGAAGGCCTCTGGGATAAGCCTTTAAAGACATCAAGTATTTCAGTTACATGGCTTCTGAATGTCCATGATTTTTGTTTTACTTTTTAAGTTTTTATGGTTACATTCATGCCAATAAAGCCAAACCCCACTAGCTATGGTTATGCATGTAAAAATATTGGCATTTTGATTTGGAGGATCACTAGACATTTGGGAGAGGAAGTTTGCCATTTTTCCACTTTTCTGTGATCTTGGAATTGGTATATGTACCTAGCTGGGTGTGGATGCAGAGGGCTTACCCCTGTATAAAACCTATGTTTTTGTTGATTTTGTTATGTTTGATCATTTCTGGTTGATTTAAAGTAGGACAATGTAGTGGGTCAAGTGATACAGTTAAATATAGTCATATGTATGTAGTTTGATTTATAGTCCCAGATACCACTCAAAGTTTAAAGACAAAAAGACAGATGCTACAGATTATGGCTTGAGATCACAAACAGGAAAATTAAAACAAATTTAGAAACTCAGAGACCAATACATAGGGGACACTAAACAATTTCAGATACCAATACATGAGTACAAATAAAAATGACCTTGATTTGCATTTGCAAATGTGTATGTGTGTGTGTGTGTGTGTGTGTGTTTGTCTCTCTCTTTATAGATATACACATACACACACATATATATATAAAAATATATATATTTATATATATATATATATATATATATATATATATATATATATATATATATACACACACACACACACACACACACACACACACACTCACACACTCACACCCACACGTACACGATGTAATATGTGTGTGCCTTTGTGTGGTAGCATTATTTACATACTGGTATAACATATTTTCTTCCTACTACTTTTGTACAGTTTTCTGTGTCTTCTGGCCAGGTTGCAGCTGAAGAGTCGCATTACCAGAGTTTAACCAGTTAGCAAATAATAAGTAAATCAATTGTACCAGAAAAGGGTGGCCTCTGGAGACCATTTATGGGTCTCTCCAGACTAAACAAGTACTACAGGGTAAACAGTTCAAAATGGTAATGTTCCAAGCCCTGTTTCTTCTACTTATGAAGGATGTACTGTTGACTACCTTGATTATGAAGCATGCCAGTCCACACATCCCTGTTCACAGGGATCACAGACTGATGTTCTTTGTATAGGTCATTGTTACAGTATATATCAGTACATATTAGAATTAGTCTAATGCAAGCTGTCATCAGAAGGTAGCCACTCCTGCTGGAGTGTGAATGTGGGCAAGCCTCATTATGCCCTTCACATCTTTTCCCCCTACACCTCCTTATGTCCCCGATCCAAGAAAACTCCACTCACCATGTTGAACTTTCTGGTATTTGTATTCATGTTCTGCAACTGTGTAGAGCTGGCACTTGATAAAATCACACAGTACAAGCATGTTCAGCTCATAAAATCTGCAAACCCACAACTCATATGCAAGCAGAACTGCACATCTGAAGTAGTAAAGGAACGCAGTAGGCACACAAATGAAGTCCAACAGTATGTTCCACAATTTACAACTGTACGAATCATGGTGTATACTGTGGAGCAGTGCCAGGAAGTTGAGAGTACAAGTGTGGAATATTTGCATTGAAGTACAAATCCAGTGTCCCACCTAAAGCAATATTGAGCTCAACAGATCATCGCTTAAGAATAACATCAGATCAAAAACATGTGAGCATAGCTAACTCTGTGGCATAGAGAGATAAAGCCCCAAATATAAACCAGGCAGTCTGGGTTTGATTAGTGGCTTGATCATTTGAGGTGCTGGTAAAAGGAAAAGTATGTCCATCTTGGTAAGGAGGATGTGCACTTGGATGTGCCTCACAGTTGGTTTCTAGAGGGGGCTGGGAAATGCAGTGGGTGTTGTCAATAGGGCAACATGAGCGTTGTTTGAGTCATCATGGAGGTCAGAATTATCCACTAAAAAAAAACCCATTGCAAATCCATTCTTAAAGATAAGAGAGCATGCAAGGAGAGGGGAAGTTTGGACATGTAAAAGACATTCCTTGGCAGCAGTATGATGCTGTTCTGGGTGCCACAATCATCTCATTGGCACTGAGCATGAGTTGGAGCTAGTCCAGGGGATAAAGGAGAGCCCAGTACATTTAGTAGCCAAGAAAAAGCCCTGGGGTCAGTTGCAAGAAGCCACAAAAGTGTGGGGGATATGCAGGTATGCCTTTGCAACATTAAAAAAGTACAGGTACATTGCTGTCTCTGATGAAGGTTTTCAGTGCAAAACAGCTCAATAATGCAACCAAACTCTGTTATTCCACTTTCAGATTGATGCCACATATTCTGTAGCCAGTGGCAACTGCCACAGGAACTGATGACTTATCTCTGTAATATGAAAATGCCCTCCACTCCACAGTCATGGTAATGTGGCCATAATCATTTATGAATTCTTGTGTGTCATAGCAGCAGAGAAGGGAAATGACATGCTTTGAACTTATCAGCATATTCAAAAGTATTTGATATCAACAAAATGCAGAAATCCATGTCATACAAAATCAAAATACAGGGAAAAATGCATACACTATGCTGTTCAGTGACTACAGAGATCAGATCATATAGTTAGCAAAAGACATATTCACAAAACCAGCAGATTTTGGATTACCAAAAAGGTAGACACTTTTTTGCTTTCTTTATTCTAGTGGACTAGACTGCAACAGAAGTCAAACCAAGACAATATTTTACTACCTATTAGGAGCACTTGAAGGAAATATCATTGCTTTCATGATATTGGGGTATTCATACTTGGCTCAAAGTGGAATCTCCCCAGAGTTGCAGGTCAACACATAAGCACTAACATTTAGTTGCCTTTCATATTGTCAGTGACATGTCACTGTTAGGCTGCAATGTTGTGCAGAGGATTCATCTGGCAGGTGTGGTTGACAATCAGGGAATGGCTACAGAAATGCTGGATGAACATTTTCTTATGTACCTGTTCCTGATAGAGAAGGTACTGGTCACAGACAGATGATCCTGTTATATGTAGGAAGATGTGCACAGTGACCCACACCATAACAATGTGTGTCTGTGGATCCAGGTAGTATCCAGTCCTTGAATGCAACACTTCTTCCTTGGGCCCATGCATACAAAATCTTACACAACAGACTTTTATTTTTCTGAATCATGTTATACAAACAATACAAACTCGTGGCTGTCTGTGTAAAACCATTGTTAACAAACCACACACACAACCACACACATACACACATACACACACACACACACACACACACACACACACACACACACACACACACACACACACACACTATGTTTATGAATCCACTGGCCTGTCCCTTACTTTTGCTTCTTTGTGCCACAGGTCTACTGACAGTCAATCTATACTACACTTTTTTATTTTTGTCTTCTTGTCTTTTAAGTTCAGCTTATAGTTGCAGTACATTTTGCCCATCTTGTTTGAACAGATTTTTGTTTCCTCTGTTCAAAATGTTTAATGGGTTGATATAATCTTATATGCAGTTTAGTGAATACGTTTTATTTCCTTAAAGCATTAGCAATGGTATTGGTTTCTAATTTTCTAGGAAAATATTGGTAAATCCCAAGTTTGTGCTGTCTGACTACTAAAAGAACGAATGAGAAGGTCAATGAAAAAACAGTCAGTAAAAACAAAATGAAAACTCCAGCAAAGCTAAAACTTCCAATAAGTGACCTCCCAAACCTCTTGTATTAGAGGCACATGGGTTATATGCAAATGATCTTTATGAACATCAGATGTTTCAGTTAATTGGCAATTCTGAATGCCCATGACTTGTTTCATCATTTTAATGGATATTTTCAGACCAATAAAGCCAAACCCCACTAGCTGTGGATATGCATATGTTGGCCTTGTTATGACCTCATCAGCACAGCACAAGCAGAGTGACTAAGCATTAGAAACACAGGGCTGTTATACGCAGCTGATGTCTATTATCATTAGGGTCACTGCAAAAATATCCCAAACAACAAACTAAAACAACGAGTGAGAAGGTCACTGAAAAACCAATCAGTAAAAGCAAAATGAAAACTCTAGCAATGCTAGAACTTCCAATACATGACCTCCCAAACTTCTTGTATCAGAGGCACATGGGATATATGCAAATGAACCTTATGAACATCAGGTGTTTCAGCTAATTGGCAATTCTGAATGCCCATGACTTGTTTCGTTACTTTAATGGATAATTTCAGGCCAATAAAGCCAAACCCCACTAGCTGTGGAGCTATCTGAATACTGGAAAAAGATACGATTTTTGTGGAGATTGGTGTTTTAGGACAGACCGTTCATGTACCACAAACACCATTTATTCTTATATTTGGGGTTTACTATACTTGTCATCTAAATTTTTAAGTGTTCTAACCTAGAATATGTGTGTGTGTGTATATATATATATATATATATATATATATATATATATATATATATATATATATATATATATATATATATATATATATATATATATATATATTTTTTTTAATTTTGGTTCCATGTAACTGTGCTATAGAATGATAATAATATAGAGGATTATGATCGGGACGCTGATCCTAGCTGACTTACTATGTGTTCAACACATGACTGCCAAAAAGTTTACCTCAAGAGCAAAGATCTTGAGGTGAATTTCTTGGCATCCATGTCAAGAACACATAGGATAGGAGACCAGTCATAATTCTTTGTAGTGCTACAACTGCAAGTTAAAGGAAAAAAGGGGAAAAAAGCCATAAAGCACTTGGTGAGTGCTGTCATGAAGACAGTGTAGCACACAGTCCCTTCAGTTCACCTTCCCATGCCTGTCAGCTGTCCACTTTTTCACAAAATGTTCAGATTTTTATCTTATGTATTTGTTTTGTTCCTCATAAAGTCCATAGTTTTCAGAGAAATTACTGATGATTGAAGACACTAATAATGATAAAAACAAACATAAAAACGGATGTAACGGAGCCAGAAGAACAAACTGCAACATTGTAAAAATAAGTGCTTTTGTTCCTTTTGTTGATTCAATGGAACTTCATCAGAAATTTTGTTGAATCAACAAAAGGAACAAAAGTGCTTATTTTTGCAATGTTGCGGTTTGTTCTTCTGGTTCCATTACATCCGTTTTTGTGTTTGTTTTTATGGTTTATCAGTTATTTTTGGTACACTAAATAATGACAAACATTTAGGTTTCAGACTTTGTGTCCATCAGAAAATATAGGTGCACACACATCCTGTTTTTATGGTAACTTATAAGTGTATTACAGAAAGTCAGGGCACTTTACCAATGGACAGCAAGTATAACCAAGTATTTTAGTCTACCACTGTCTTTTGCTTGTATGTAGAGGCAGAGTTTACTGTCAAGAGCTAGAACTGACCTTAACAACTTTAGCAGGGATAACGTTTGTTAAGGTTGGGTCTATTGCCACTCTAGCAATTAACCGATTTGTCTTTTAACAAACATCAGAGTATAATTGGCACACTCCATGCACTACATTACAGTAATAGCCAGAAACATTGGGAGTAAAATTTACATATTTTATCTCATGAAAATGTCATTTAATTTTCTTGTGAGCAGTAAATCAGTGTCGCCAGATATTAGTCTAAGCAAACCTGTGAATTTAGTCCACTAACTGTTTTATCGCAGGAATTCCAACGAATGTACTAGAAAGTTAAACTGCAAGTCACTATACAGGTTGATGCCATTATAGATGAATAATAGTCTATTCCTTATTTAAACACATGTAAATAATTGTGAACTGTTTGCTGCATGCAGCAGAGCAAAACTGGTGTCATGCATACAGTTCAAAATACAAATAATATAATCATTTACAAATGTTTTGATTATAGGGCATGTAAACGGTTTGCTACTTTGTTTGTGAACGTAAATGTCACTGCAGAGCCACACGAAGTCTCAGCCCTCTGGTTTCTCTGGTATGTCAAACAGTGTGGAGGAACAGTTCGAATCTTCTCAACTACAAATGGAGGACAGGTATGGAAATGCCTTATTCTTTTAAAGTGCATGATTTTAATATGAGTTAACGTATTTTATTGCTCCATTTTTTAGTACTATGTTTCTGTAATTATTATTACTGTTAATGGTAAGTGGAATCATTTGACTGTTTAATTAAACAGCAGAACATCAGTGGTTCACCTTAGTTAACCATAGGTCAAATCTATTGCTACTTGGACTTGTACAATAGAGGTTCAAACAGCACCTGGCAAACCCTGTTTTCTTGTGGTCTGAACATTTTGTAGGGCAGGTTGGCTTTTTCTGAGATTGGAGTCAAATCACAAATGTTGTGGGGATTCAAGACAGTCAGCTGCTCATGCTAGCTGTTCTTGCTCCAGTTCTCATGTTTGTAATATTGTAACTCACCAGCTAAATCACTCTTGTTTTCTTCATGCAGAATAGTTTTACTCTGTTAAGAATATTACTCCGAAAATAGATATAAACACATTGAAATTCAGAGAGTTTCTTAGCTATGCAACCCATGCTGCTCAACAAGCTGAATTGCACTGTTCAATTAATAAAATAATTCAGACTCATCCATATTCTGCATGGTGTTGAACTGCATTAAGGAGAAATGCAAAAGTCTAGGAATTGTATATCTGAGCAGTTTACATAACTGCTTAGGAGGGTGACTTGGCAACTTCATACAGCATGCAATGCAGGCATGTATTCCCTGCAGATTCTCTAAGAGAGTCATACATACACACAGTCAAACACAAATACATAAAAACACAGAAATTCAGAGACAAACATGCACATACACTTACACTGAGACATACAGAGACATACACAAAAATGCATATTCACACACACAGGCACACAGGTATTTTTGACAGTACATGAATTTCGTCACTTAATGTATTGTGTAGGTTTCGTAGAGAAATGAAGGAAAGAGGTGGAGATGGTTTCATGTGTAGAAGCTGCTTCTCATTAATTTCTGAATTTTTCTTTTCTAAGAATATTAAGTATAAAGTGGTTTGTTTTACTTCTGATGTACATTTAAAATGAAGGTGCTTACTTTCTAACATGGTGTTCAGTTTTTCTGGGACCTCTCCTTCTCACTCTAGTCTGGATGCTGGCATGTATTGAGTTAGCTTATGTTACCATGTCAACCTAGGAAAGAAGAAGCAAGCCAAAGTATAAAACAATATTAAAAAACATAACACCAGATTAACAATGTCAACTTGGAAGCTCTCAGGATAGTCAGAATGTGTTATGTTATAACTATAAAAAAGTTATTTTGATGAATTAATATGATTCACTATTTACCATAGATATCAGTTAAAAAATTTGTAACACTGATTGTGTGACAAACCCTTTTAATGTGGAACTGTGAGGAATATGTTTTTCTGAGACTCTTGAGAGATATGGTCAGATCCATCTTTTGTTGCACATGTGCAAACTAAAAGGAAATACTTAAAATAGGTGGAAAACAGTATTGAGAAACATTAAAATCTGCTCAGTCCTAAACTTGTAAGTCAGCCAAAGAATAAAACCAGGACTAAAAATGTCTCATCTGTATTTAAAAGCACGTTTAATACTGATAATTTCATTGGGGCTTAGGAGATCCCCTACATATGACATGATTTGCCAACAAAGGTCTTTGTATTCTAACATGCTGTGCAAGTCTCTGTCTCTAGCACACGATTGCTGTATCGATAACAAAGAAGGGACTATCTTCATTTGGGACAGGACGTGACATGTTTATATAGGGCATTGTTCACATTCTTAAAACAGACTGCATACAAATGTTTATAGATGCATTGTGACATATTCTACCTGGTCCTAACCACAATGAAGCTCTTAGCATCGCCCCATGTATATATGTATGTATATTACAATCAAAATGTCAGGTAGTATCATTTGTTAAACCATTGTGCCTCAGATTTAAAAAAGGCCTATCATCAATACCCTTATAAAAATTGGAATGACCAGAGTGATATATCCTCCATGGTTTTCTGTCCCCAGTAGGAACTAACATTGCCTCCTTGTACTCCTTAATGATCCTAAGATTCACAACCCTTCCTTTATTAAATAATGGACCATCACTCAGTGCTCCAGATAAATCTTCATAGACTTGTACTATATATATTAACTTTTACTAACAAGAAATCATAGATGGAAGGTGAAAGCTTGAATGCATTAGAGTTCACTTTTTTAATTAAAGTGGCTTGTATGAAACTCAAGCAGACTCTAGACTATGTAATTGACTGTGTAGTTGTTTAGTGAGGTCTGTCCTGTGCCAAGAGCATTTCTTGCAATAAAACCATTAGATGTATTTCTTATGTTTACTTGTATCCTTCATGCTGAAAGAGCCTACTTGAATGAATATATATATATATATATATATATATATATATATATATTTTTTTTTTTTTTTATTACTCTTGGATAACTGATACATCTAAGTATAAGATCTCTCTGGATGTTCTACAAGTGCTCAAGTCCCAAGCACTCAAAAACCAGCAACTCAAAGCTAGGGAGTTGAGCATTTTGTCACTTGGGTGGGATGCTGCTTGCCTTATGCCAGGACTTGAATATGACCTCTAACACAGCTTCCCCAAATACATTAGTCAAGTTCTAGTGAGGTAAATGTGGCTGGCAGCCGTGGTGAGGGATTGGGAGATGGTAGAAGCATAGATTAGGGCAGTGGTAAAGAAGGGGGTTTTAGGTTTAGGAAACAGGATGAGGGATTTTAGTTTAAGCATTAGAGAGCAAGAAGGGAGACTTAAGATTAGAGAACGGGAGTGGGATTTTAGATTTAGGGACCAAGAAGGGAGTCTGAGGATTAGAGAGTGAGAAGGGAGTCTTAGGGCTAGAGAGCAGGAAGGTGATTTTAGGGTTAGGTTTAGAGCGAGGAAAGTGAGTTTTATGGTTAGGGGCGAGGAAAGTGAGTTTTATGGTTAGGGAGTGAGAAGGCTATTTAGGCATTAGAATTAGGGTTCTAGCAGTACTGTACAGTTTTTTAGGATATGGTTTTGGGAAGACTATTTAGTTTTTGGAGACTGAGTTTGTGAGACTTTGAGCACTTTCCTTTTCAAGCAAGTGTGTCATGAACAAATAGCACATGAGCACTTAATAGTAGACCCCATCTCTGTCCTTCATTTGACAAACTTATTCTAGCCTATACCTGGAACATGTCTTGCTGGCTATGTATGATGTCACTTTGCATGGCAGTTTTGTTTATGCTACCTGTTCAGTCAGCTTTGAAATACAGCCACAGAATCAAGGATCAGGTAGGAAGCCTAGCTTTATAATTCCTATTTAACCTGATTTGACAAAAGATATCAATTAAACTGCAGGCATGATATATTCTTCCAATAAAATTCTGTATATAAATGAGAAAGATGTCTAATATCTACTATATCATTAAAAATCTACTGAAATAAATATGTATTATGTACACTTCATACTTATGTAATGACACCTTTCTTTTGGTACAGGGCCTTTAATTTGGTAGATGCTGTTGTTTTGTATTGATATAGAGTAATTTGTAATTTTTTTTAAATATGCTGTAAAAGAATAATAAAACAGCAGACATGGTTAATATATAAGTAGCAGACAAATGGAGTTGCTGCTGGGAAGAATACATTAACAAAGCTTGCTTGTGAGAAATGTATACCGCATACATTGTTGGCAGAATATACTGCAGGAGTTTATCTATGTGGCTTAAAATAACTCAGGGAAGATGACACTTCCCATACATAGGTGCACCAGTCTTTAGACTGCAATGCAAAACATTTCCTCATATACAAAGGGAAGGGCAGTTTTCAAATGAATATAACAGTATTAGGCATAGCTTTACATTTCTGAGTATGTACTGCAAGGTATATATGCTGATTTTACCCATTGGCAATGTTTTCACATTTTAGTGGAAAAATCATGATTTACCATAAGGTTCAAATAAAGCTATAGAGACCTGTAATCTACACTGATAAATTGGATTTTTAACTTAAATAAGCATTTGTTTTTCTTTATAATCAGTGATTAACCACATGGACATTTTTGAAGTGAGATTTGACTGTGTATTCACGTTAAAGATAATACTCAATCTTGTGCATTTTCCTAATTTTATTCTAGATAATTATGACTGAGAAAAGGATACAGTGGCCTAGTTCACTGATCTATAAATAAAATAAAAAATGTTAACATTTACTGCTTTGCCACTCTCCGAATCCCGTTTTTAAATGAAGTGCATTTTGCGAATTTCTTATAGTGAAGTTATTTGAAATAATTTCAGCAGTTTATGGGGTATTTCTAATGGTTACGGTTAACTCAGAATGCATAGAAATTTCATTTTTAAGTTGTACTCCCTTCATATGAATGCTGAGCAGTAATTTATATCTCTTTTTAGAAAAAAGTGTAATATTCTGCTGCTTCTGATATTATAATCTAACATAATGGTTTGTTGTTAGATCTGTGAAGATTACTGGTTTATGTTGAAACAGTTCTCATCTGCCTGTCTTCTGTAAAGATAGCTAGAATGTTTTATATTTTGTTTTTTTTTGCTTGTTTTGCTTTTTATAATTTTGTTTTTATATTTTTAGGAAAGAAAGTTTCTTGGTGGTTCAGGCCAGATTAGTGAAAAGATCATGGAGCGTCTTGGTGATAGAGTAAAATTGGAGAGACCTGTGTTTCGCATCGACCAATCAGAGTCTGTGAAAGTAGAGACATTAAACCATGAGACATATGAGGTAATATTGAATGGCAAAAACAGTAGCTAAAATAAGTGCTGTAAGACAACAATGTAAATACAAAGTAGATTTATAAATGAAATGAAAGAATGAACGTTAAACATTGTTACCCAGCACATGACATCAGCCTTCAAAAACATGCCCCACAAATCTAAAGAACGACAAATAAAACTGAGTGAAGAAGTATAATTTCTGCTGTGGTTATATACAGGATTATGTTCATATCTATGATCGTAAACAGCTTGTTATGTCTGAGAAGTAGATTTTAATAAATTTGGCTCAGGAATGAGGCTTATGGATTCCTAGGTTGACAGGTCAATAGTAGGCTGTTTATCCAAAAGACGATTAGGAGCCCGGCAATAATACCCTAAATTATATGTATCCATTGACATAACTAACTTATGCCTAGTTTCAACCCCTTTCAGTGTTTGAGAGGACAGACCAGAGGTGTATTTATGATTGTTCATTCATTTGTCCAGGTGAGGTCATCTCCACTTGAGAGGTGATTTTCTTGAAATCCACATTGAGAACAAAGAGCAAGCTTAGCAACCAGGCTATATTGTTTTATTGAATATAGATTGCTGTTATAATTTAGAGGCTTTTACCTATTTCCTTGGAGTTACTGTGTATTGAACCAAAGCAGCTGTTCATGTTAAACTACAGTAACCTGTTGACAAATGAAGGGTCTGAAGTCCAGAAGTGTTTGATGAGAAAACATCACACCTGTATGACAGGATATTATAGTGGTTTGAATACTAGCAAACATATTCATGAGCTTGTAAACACTCCATAGGCTTTTAATTGTAAAGTTCTTACATAAACAATTGCAAATAATAGCACTTCTAATGTGCAAACCTCAATATATCCAGTTTATTATTTGGCTGATTTGTTACCAAATTAATGGGATTCCGTGTACTGCAAAATATCATACCTGTTATGTTAATGTATCAATTAATAAACTTCCTGGGTAGGTATGATTTTTTTTTTTTTTGTAAAACCTGTCTACTACCTATAGTATTTTTTCTCTTTTTCTTTCTTTTTCCCCTCAGAAAAAAAGAAAAAAAAACATAGTCAGGCTTTTGTAAAATAGTTACCTAGATAAAAAAGGATGCTAAGAAAAATACCAACAAATTTATAGCATTAATTAGAAAGAAAATAAAGCATGACTTTTGGTTTCATTTTGAATGCATTTCATTGACAGAGTAATAACATTTCGATCATACAGACGATGTTTTTCATGAACTACCATGAATATGTCTAGTCTTGATAACCTGGGTATGGATAGAAATATTTTAGCTTGCAGTAGTGGTACAGAGTGAAGTGACTAGTGATCTACAGTCTTGTTTCTTTTTATTGTATCCATTCCAAGTTAGTAAAACAATCATTATGGTTTCTGATATTTCCTATGCTTTATGACTCTTACAGCAGTTTGGGTTCTGACAACCATATAATATGCCTTATAAATGTATTGCTGAGCATGGTTTGCCCTTACAGTTTATTATAACTTACCTTCTCTTTTGAATTGCTAGTAACCTTCTGTTATTTTAACCACAGCTAAAAGGCCAGCAAATTGCTTCTTCTACACGTTGCTTCATATGGGCTGCTGTACTTGAATTTCATTCATCAGACATGTTGCTGTGTTTTACTAAGCTGAGCTAATACACCATCATTCATAAAGAACTGTTCTCTGTTTTTTTTTCTCACTCTACTCATTTATGACAGCAAAGCCTAATCCTTGTTGGGTCATATTAGTTTCTGTAATAATGCTGCAAGTAGCTGCCACACTCTAACCCCTCTTCCTGTTCCTGGGGGGGGGGGGGTATTTCCTTTCAGAGCATTTATTAAGATTTACAGTAGAATTTGGAAGGTTTGGGAAGGGCAAGTCTTCCTCAAGTGATACTAACAACACTCTTACTGTCAAAAATTTCAGTGTCATGTCTACTTTACTTTCCTGTAGTTATGCAATGGAAAAAATGCCAATAAAGTCCATAAGAGCATGTGTATACTTTCCCACTATTTACTTGCACATACATTCTACAAGGAAATCTGATACTGTCATCTATCCAAGCAGTTTCTATGGTACAGCTGAAAGGTGTGGTGCATTTCTACATGCTTTCAAAAAAAAAGTGCAAACTTCTGAAGAATTAGTCTCATCTCCTCAGTGTAACATCTGGGTACTTGGGTTTCCAGTCATGCCAGGTCTTTGGAAATATAAGCAGTTGCCTTTCCCTTTTAATAATGCCATCTATAAATCTGACAGCTAAGTGGTAAGACCTGTACCTCATAGCGGCTGGGGTTCACTTATGACATATGATTGTTATCTGTATACAGTCTGCACGTCTGCATAGATTTTCTCTCAATACTTTTGTTGGCAGTAAATATGTTTTGTGTGTAGTTTTGTCGATCTCTGTCATCTAGGTCATGGTTTAAAAAGGCCCATGTTCCAATGCAGTTAACAACTGATTAAAAAAGCACAATAAATGAATTCTGCAAAACTGAAAGAGATTTATAAGTGAAAATAACAGTGGCTATTCTGTACTTGTTCATCAAAGAACTCAACTCTTAGAAATTAATCATGTGTCTTACATTTTCAAGATTGTGTTTTCCCCTTTGCCAAGTGTACTTAAAACTGTGTATGAAGTGCGAAAGCTTTCATATATCTGCCTGATGTTGTCATCAAGATTACAACAGTAAATATGTAAACATGCATTAAATATTTAATCTAACTCATGTATATCTTAACCAAATAAGTAAACTTGTCTAAAGGGGCAAGGGTAAATGCAGTACAAATGTGTAGTTTAGAACAGCCAGTCAGCCATTACATTTCTAGAAGGACACCAAAGTATTCCTCCCCCAACCCAGAGACAAAGGGAGAACATTCAGACTCCACAAAGACAGTGAATCTGGGCCTCAATTAAACAGTGAACCTTAGAGCTATCAGACTGTAACCCTAACCAATAAACTACCATGTCGCCTTGTAATAGTGACCGTCAATGTCCTAGACAGCTGTCTATTCTAAGAAAGACTTAGTGCAATATATTATGAAAGCTACGGGTTGTTAATATTAATGCAAAAACACAATGTAGAAGTTGGCCTGATGGTACAGAGAGAGGTCCCTTTCTCTGACGTCACTTATCACTATGGATCCATTAAGACTGATTTTGTCTAATGTATTATTTATTCACTCAGTCATTCGGTCTTTCACTTCCTGATATCCATTTCATCATATTCATTAGGGGGACTGTAGTCTACCTTTTCAAACAGCAGTTATCAAGAATGGGACAATTCCTGACTGGAATGCTATTTTATGGTTAGAAAAATATTTTTGATTCCACTGGTAGTATTGGTATTAAATAATGCATAATTCTCCCTGCTGCAGACTATGAGATGAGGTACAAAAAAAAAACTTTTAAGATTTTCTCAATGGACAAATGATGCTTAGCATAACCAAGGAAATAACACATAGGCTAAGCATATACATTTTCAGCATCTTATTTTGTAAAAAGATGAAAAGTATGTGCACATTAACTGAATTAAAATCCCTGCAGTATAAATACCCTAAAATATTACCAGAAAACCTTTAACATAGATCCTCTTTCCAAATGACTATTTCAGCCATGTCCCATACTTCTTTAAAACAGTAGCTAAATAGATAAACATTTTACCTTCAGCTATAAAATTAGTTCAGTAGGTTCAGTTTCAGAGACATTAGCACTTTTTCTCAAAATAAAGTGCATTCAGAACTCATGTGTAAGAAAAAACATACAATTTCCTCATTTTTCTTAACTTGATCATAAGGGTTATGGCCCAGTTAAGCAATGTCTAATTCTCATCCTCTACTGACGTTCTGAGACTAAGTATAAAAATTAAACGCTTACACAATTTTATCAAAGGAAAAAAAATGTTACATAATATAACCAAGTAAATACCAAATAGAGCAAATATAAGAATTTTCGGTTCCACTTCATATCATCGAATTTCATTTCATCGAATTTGAAAACATCGAGACCAAATCGTCGAAAACCCAAATCGTCGAAAACTCATATCATCGAATCTCAAATTATTGAAAACTATAAAGCAACTAGAAATAACATCCCAGACACTATTTACTACATTTATGCACCCCCCACACCCCCCGTAATTAAATATACCAACTCCAAGGTCGCACTACAGTGGGGTTAGGAAATTACATTTTTCCCCCACTGTAGTGCAACCTTGGAGTTGGTATATTGATTTACGGGAGTGTGTGGGGGCTGCAGGGGGGCTTGCCCCCCTGCATAAATGAAGTACTAACTCTGTGGGATGTTATTTCTAGTTTTCAATTATTGGAGATTCGATGATATGGGTTTTCAACGATTTGGGTTTTCGACGATTTGGTCTTGATGTTTTGAACTTCGATGAAATGAAATTCGATGATATGAAGTGGAACCGAATTTTCAATACCTTATATTGTGAAGGGATGAAAAGTACATGCAAATTAACAGAAACACTAAAAATCACGCACTGTAATTTCTTAAAATATTAATAGAAAGTCTTTAAAACAGATTCTTTTTCACACAATTGGGTATTAAATTAATAAAGGAAAGAGAGAGAAAAAAAGAGAAAATGTAATTTACGGTATAGCTGATAAATATAGAATTTTACATTTTCTCCTCCATCTGGTGCTGATAGCGGAAAGTCTTCACATAACCAGTTGGGTCATTCCATAGTTGGTCAGTTAGTACTTTTTTCAGCTGCCAACTTACAGAAGTATTAAGAACCTTCCCCACTAAGCATGTAAATATAGTTTCTTATATAAGAATGCAATACTGATATGGAATTACTTTCTAGACTTGAACACACCCACTTGTTTGTCCTGGTCCCCTTCAATAAAACACATCACACAGAATGACGTTTGACGACCTTTATTAAACTTTCATAACATGGCTTTGATAACCAATATTATTAAGGTGATATTGAAGTGTATTAACACACCAGATGTGCAGTATCAAGCCCTGCCCAAACCCCGCCTGACACATTGCAATGCAATTAATATTCAGCATCTGTGCCGAAAGCAACCCAATGTTTTATTGTAGACATTCACTACCAAAAATGAAATGTTTTACTAGGGGCATAAAACTAAAATGCCTGTTGTACATCACATTTTAGTTAGTCAATCGGGCAGAGTTCACACCACAAAACTGTTAATCTAAATGATACTGTTATTAATGGCTGAAATTGTTTGCAGTACCAGCACCGTTGCACAACACTTGTTCAGCAGGGTGGGGTGGGGGGCGCAGTGACCCCACAAGGGGGGGTGCAGGGGGGCTTTCTCCCCTGAAAAAGGAGAAAGTATTAATTTTGACGAGGATGGAGTTCGTTGTGTGCATGGATTCCGTGTCAATCATGGTGTATTTACATATTGAAACTCTGCCTGCCACCTTGTCAATCAAATAGGCCACGTCTATTCCTGCAGGAACTAACTGGTGGGTTAATACACTTCAATATCGCCATTATTAATTACAGCTGAACATCTTACAGCTGATTTTAATAACAACATAAACATCTCTGTAATGTTAATCAGGGCCGTGTGACTTTACTCATCCTGACCCAGTAAGCAGTGTCCATACCTCTACTCACTTACTTTACTTATGAAACAGAATGAAACAACTCACTTCATATACCATTTATTGAATTACTCATCCCACCAAGTCCTTTGCTTATGAAGCAGTGTCCAACGACTCACTTCATATACCATTTACTGAATTACCCCTCCAACCAAATAAACAGCGTACTTACCTCCACTCACTTATATTTACCACTTATTGCCTCCAGCTGCTCACTTTCCTTTCCCAACTTATTGAAATGAACATCCAAACATCAGAGGGTGAACAGAAGAGGGCAAGCCTGTCCCTCTTCTCCGCCCTACCCGGACTGCTAAAATAACCGCAATCCACCAATCCACCAAAAAAACAGGGAGGGAAGGCGGGCAGCAAGTTCACACCAAAATCTGATTCCTTGCCCAACTGGTTTAACCCTTTATGCTCCTCCCCACACCTTACCCCATTTCCTCCCAATCAATCCTCCTTCCATTTAACCATTTCATCCCCCACCCTCTTACCTCTCACTAATATATTTGTCTAACGCCCTACTGAAGATGTCCCTGGACAAATTGGTTTGTTGCCAAACCTCATTTCTCAAAAGAAAACACATACTGGTTTAGGCTGGTAAATCTGAGCTGGTTTTATTTTAGGTGAACTAATGTTTGCTATAGTAAAACATAAGCATACCTTTCCCATGAGACCTGGGATACTTTATAGGTGGAAACAAAAGGTAAACAAATCACCTGTTTTTATCAAAAATTTTGAGTCATAAAACATTTAGATACAGAAGAAGCTTCTTCTTTGAAGGGAATTTTTAAAAAAATCTGTGAAACTAATACTACCTCTGGGTTACCTAAACAATTCAGGGACATAAAGCACTTAGGCCCAGGAGCAAACAGATATGCTGCTGCTGTGAGTGCAATATGCACCAATAACACAAACAAGCAACACAAAAATGTGAAAGCTATGTTTGTGCATCATAGATGCTAGAAAGTAATATATTTATTAAACAGTTCTGTCACACAGAAAATGAGAATGCCATGGAGCAGATGATGGCCCATACCAGCACACACACACACACACACACACACACACACACACACACACACACACACACACACACACACACACACACACACACACACACACACACAAACTGCAGCAAATATTTGGCATCCTGTAGTAGTGTCTGAATCCACAGTGTCTTGTAATAGTGATGTTTTTCTAGACAGCAACTCATTTGTAAAATAATTTCATGATCTCCCTCTCAAGTAAAATCTGCACCATACACAGTGACCAACAGAGTTTCACCATGATAAGCCACACTTTATATCATTTTGTCTATATTAGCTAATCATACATTTTAATTCAAGTCCACTTTGTCATCAGGCATGTTGTCAACTCTGTCAGTCTCTGCGTGGATAAAGCATTAGAATACAATTTCACAGCTGTGGCTTCCATCAACTCAGCTTGTGCTACAAGTTCTTCCTTCTCTATTTTGTCTGCCTGTTAAGGTGCAATGCTCCAGTACCCTCTAGTGGAGAGAATGGGAGGTTTTCCAAGTGAACTGCACAAACTACCCCAAATAAGTATAAATACTATAGCTGGTCACCCTTCAAAATAGGCCATGCATTGCGAGTCTTGCATGGTGAAGAAAAATAATATAAATAAAATAAAACAGGAAAATAAAATAAATGAAAGCTTGCTGTCATATAACTGTCTACATAAGAGGCAGTCTGAAGAAAAGTAATATGTGTGAGATAGTTATAATAATAATTTCAAAAGTTTGAAAAAGAACTGCATTGGTTCAAAACACCAAACACCTTTTTAAATGTATAAACCATAGTATCAACCTGTGTTAGAGGGAGTTTATTACATATACTGTATATACATATACATATATATATATATATATATATATATACACACACACACACACACACACACACACACACACACACACACACACACACACACACACACACAGTGGATATAAAACGTTTATACACCCCTGTTAAAATGCCAGGTTTTTGTGATATAAAAAAACTGAGACCACAATAAATCATTTCACAACTTTTCCCACATTTAATGTGACCTATAACCTGTACAATTCAATTGAAAAACAAACAAATCTGTTAGGGGGAAAAATATAAAAATAAAAAACATACAATAAGCTAGTTGCATAAGTGTGCACACCTTTAAACTAATACTTTGTTGAAGCACATTTTGATTTAATTACAGCATTCAGTCTTCTTGGGTAGGAGTCTAGCAGCATGGCACATCTTGACTTGGCAATACTTGCCCATTCTTCCTTGCAAAAATGCTCCAAATCTGTCAGATTGTGAGGGCATCTCTTGTACACAGCCCTCTTCAAGTCACCCCACAGATTTTCTATTGGATTTAGGTCTGGGCTCTGGCTGGGCCATTCCAAAGCTTTAATTTTCCTCTGGTGAAGCCATTCTTTTGTTGATTTGGATGTATGCTTGGGGTCACTGTCGTGTTGAAAGGTGAAATTCCTCTTCATCTTTCTAGCAGACGTCTGAAGGCCTAAAAGTGACTGGTATTTGGAACTGTTCATAATTCTCTTCACCTTGACTGAAGCCCCAGTTCCAGCTGAAGAAAAGCAACCCCAAAACATGATACTGCCACCACCATGCTTCATCGTGGGGATGGTGTTCTTTTGGTGATACAAAGTGTTGTTTTTGCACCAAATGTACCTTTTGGAATTGTGGCCAAAAATGTTCAACCTTGGTCTCATCAGACTATAAAACATTTTCCCAAATGTTTTTGGGAGACTTGATGTATTGTTTTGCAAGTTTTAGCCAGGCCTGGATGTTTTTCTGTGTAAGAAAAGGTTTCCATCTTGCAACCTTACTCCATAGCCCAGACATATGGAGAATATGGGAGATTGTTGTCACATGTAGTACACAACCAGTACTTGCCAGAAATTCCTGCAGCTCCTTCAGTGTTGCTGTAGGTCTCTTGGCAGCCTCCTTGACCAGTTTTCATCTTGTCTTTTCATCAATTTTGGAGGGACATCCAGTTCTTTGCAACGTCACTGTTGTCCCATATTTTCTCCACTTTTAGATGATTGTCTTCACTGTGTTCCATGGTATATCCAATGCTGAGGAAAAGTTTTTGTACCCTTCTCCTGACTGATGCCTTTCAACAATGAGATTACTCTGATGCTTTGTAAGCTCTCCATGAACTTTAACTTTTGCTGTAGCAGGCAACTGAGTACATGTCAAGAAAATCCTGCTAGGACAGCTGAATTTTATTTGGGGTTAATCAGAGTCTCTTTAATTGATGGCAGGTGTGTACCCAAGAAGACTGAATGTTGTAATTAAATCCAAAGGTGCTTCAACAAAGTATTAGTTTGAGGGTGTGCACACTTATGCAACCAGCTTATTGCAGGTTTTTATTTTTTATATTTTTTCTCTAACAGATTTGTTGAGTTGTACAGATTATAGGTCACATTAAAGGTGGAAAAAGTTTTGAAATGATTTATTGTGGTCGAATTTTTTTTTATATCACAAAAAACTGGCATTTTAACAGGGCTACGTACACCTTTTATATCTATATCTATATATATATATATATATATATATATATATATATATATATATATAGGTTCATAGGTTGTTACTAGGCTATCATCCCTAGGGCCTATACAAGCCTAGCCATAACAATTCCCTGGATATTTATTTCCACAATATTTACTTCTCTGGACCCCTGTCTAGCAGGGTGACTGACATGATCCCCGGGGTGAATTTCCTATCTCCCATCCAGTCATCAAGGTTCCTTTTGAAGAGGGAAAAGGAGACACTCTGCTTGACATGTATGGGCAGTCTATTCCAGAGTATGGGGAGTCTCTTTGTCAGGAACCTATCCCTCCAGCATGTTTTGTTCATTGTGATGACAAGGTTTAGATCCCTGGACCGTTTGGCTCTGAGGGATTGGGATTTCTTTAAGTGGAGCATGTCCAACAGCTCAGGGTTTGACATGGCCTTGTATGTTAAGCAGAGATCGCCTCTGAGTAGACGATATGCCACAGAGTATAGCTGGAGTTTTTTTAGATGGACAGCATATGGCATCTACTTTAGACCTGTGATTCTTTTAGTGAGGTATTGCTGTGGCCTTTCCAGCTGTTGCAGATGTCTTGTGAGGTACATACCAAAAGGGGCATTATACTCTATAATGGGTGTAATGAGAGATGAGTACAGTTGGACAATGACCTCCTTATTTCTGGATGAAAAGCCCTTAGTGATGAGGTGTGCCACATAGAAGGATTTCCTGACTGTAGTGGTGATGTGGTTATCGAAAGTGAGACCACTATCCACCTGTGTCCCTAAGTCTCTCATCACACTTTCCATGTTTAGTGTACTGCCACCTATGTGGTAATTCATGGGTACATGTTTTTTTCCAAAGGGGATAACTATACATTTCTTGGCATTAAGCTTGAGACCATGGCTCTGGCACCAGGTATCTTTTTCTATAAGACCCTTTTGTAGAATATCCACATAATTTGGGGATTCAATAATGGCTCCCAGTTTGCAGTCATCTGTGAACTTTGTTAGCCAGAGTCCCTTAGTGTTGGCCTGTACTTCAGAGAAATAGATACCAAACAAGAGTGGTCCCAAGACTGAACCCTGAGGTACTCCACTTGTCATTTGTCTGGAGCTGGATTTGGAGTCGGCTACTTTTATAGTCTGGGTTTTGTCAGTAAGCCAGTTGGCAACCCATCGAGTGATGTAGGGATTTATGCCCAGCTTAGTAAGTTTATATATATGTATATATATATATATATATCTATATATATATATATATATATATATATATATATGTATATATATATATATATATGTATATATATATGTATGTATATATATATATATATATATATATATATATATATATATATATATATATGTGTGTATATATATATATATATATTTATATGTATATATATATATTTATATATATATATATATGGGTCTACTGATTTTCATTGAATACCACATATTGAAAAGAGCAGTAGACGCTCAGTTAAAAAGTGCACTTATTCGAAAGTGCACTTTCACTAACTCAGCTCCTACGAATGGATCACACCACAGTGGAGGACAGCAGGAAAATATACTATGTCCTCCACTGTGGTGTGGTAGTTATGGCCCTTAGGGTTAGGACACGGGTCATGGTAAGGGGATAACCCTACTAGCTATCCCCCTTACCATGACCCGCGCCCTAACCCTAAGGTCCATAACTTCTGCACTAAACATCTGTACGTAGCCCGTTCGCTGAAGTGGGTTTCATGAAAGTGCACTTTCGATTAAGTGCACTTTCGCATAACCCAAGGTCTACTGTGTGAGTTCGAAGAAGTGTATTTTCAAACTTATACAGTAGACTCATATATATATATATATATATATATATATATATATATATATATATATATATATATATGGTTTGTATCACTTCACTGAAAGACCATTTCACTGACACCCATTTCACTGAGACCAAATCACCTAAAGTTCATTTCACCTAAAACTCATTTCACTGACAAGTAGTGTAGTGTGGGGAGCACAGCCTAGATGGGTTTTACCAAATAATGTAAAACAAGAGCAGACAACAGAAAAACAAATTAAGTGGGGGTCTATGCCACCCACACACCTCAATGTGGGGGCTATGCCCCCCACACCCCCCTAACTATATATGTTAACACCAACATTGCACTACAGTAGGGAAAAATACATATACTTTGACTTGCCTTAGAGTACTACTTGTCAGTGAAATAAGTTTTAGGTGAAATGAACTTTCAGTGAAATGAACTTTAGGTGATTTGGTCTCAGTGAAATGGGTGTCAGTGAAATGGTCTTTCAGTGAAGTGATACGAATCCATATCTCTCTCTCTCTTTATATATATATATATATATATATATATATATATATATATATATATATTTATACTAGAATGTGATAGAGACTTTGTTCTAGCAATAGTTTTACATCTTCCAATTTCAAATGAGTAGCTACACCACCTAGTAATTTGAATAGGATCTGTAAGCTCAATTTTTGGTAAAAATTGGAGCTCCTCATTCCTTAATGCACGATCACAACTCTCCTCACATAACTCTATAACTTAATACTTCCGATCTAGTTAGATGTGGAAGATGTTTCAACCCAGAAATTCTCTTAGTAAATTTCCTCCCTTTTCCTCTGAAAATTAATAAATCCTTTGGTATATGCACACATCACAGTATGTTCAATAATAGGTTGAAGAGATGCAATAAATATTTTTTTAAATAATTATGTATTCCTTGAAACAAAGTTCTTAAAACTTAATGCTACAGCTTTGAGCATTTTAGTTTTAATTACTTGGACATGTGATCCAAATTTAAAACTGTTTCTAAAGTCCAAATCCTCAAATTCTGACAAATTCAGTAAAGCTGTGGTTCCTTATTTCACCTTGACATCCAAACTAATTTTGCCAAAGTAAAGGACCACACATTTATATGTATTAATATTCACCCCCTTATAATTTAACCAAAAGACTGCTTTACTCAATTACACATTAGATTCTTCCGTATCCCTTGATGATGCTTTAGAACTTGTCCACATTTGATATCATCAGTATATTTTGCCATCCAGATAGAGGAATGCTTTGGTATCTGATAACAAAAAACATTAAATAATATTGGGCCCAATACTGAGCCTTGTAGGACCCCTTTAAGCACATCAGCCCATTTAGGTAGATCATTCTTAATTCTAACACTCTGCTTCTTCCCACTCAGGCAATTGGAGACTGAATATATAATGAATGGATTTATCAGCTTTTTATGCATTACATCAATAATTATATTATGTGGAATACTGTAAAAAATATAGAAAGATCTATGTATAACACAACAATAGATTAACCCCGATCCATGGCCAAAGTAACAGGGTCATACAAAGTTGTCAACTTAGTAAATGTTACTCTATTACAGGTAAAACCATGTTGAGACAGATCCAGCAGAAAATCCTTTAAATCATTAATCGAGATGGATAATAAACATCTCTCAAAACTCTTACCTACCAAGGGAATTGGACTAATTGGCTTATAACTGGAAATATTCTCCAGTGAACCACTGTTAAGACTAGGTATAACATGTGCACACTTCCAGCTTAAAGGGACAATAACATTGTATAATATACTTAGTGTAAGTAACCCAAAAACATCCTTGTAAGTTTTCGGGGCACAGTGAACTATCCTGTCTTATGCAGCCCAACAATTTTCTTACCGATAGATATTATATCACATTTGTGTTCTTCTGGTGGCAGATGTCATGGTGTGTACCTTGCATGTAGTTTATCAATGTGCATATCTTTTGGTAGGCTGTGAATTTTTTTCTCCTCATAATATTCTTACAATGAAAGATTACTAAGTTCTGATGAGCTGCATTTCTTTGTGTGTGTGTGTGTGTGTGTGTGTGTGTGTGTGTGTGTGTGTGTGTGTGTGTGTGTGTGTCTGTGTGTGTCTGTGTGTGTGCTCACATACATGTGTGCATGTGCTTGAGGATGTGAATGTATAATTTGATAAACTATGTATTGAATTTGCACTTCTTTATTTCAGAGTTAGTCAAACTGTCTTTGGCTGCTATAAACTTTCTAGATTCCTTACAGGTTAAACAAGATCAGCTACTTGCAAATACACCATAAAATTACAAGTGTATGTGCTTCTAGTGCCTTCTTTAAAACATTTTATAAAGTATGAACTTCTTTTGACATCCATTACCTCCATTAAAAAATCTGCATTATCTCCATATGTTGCTATACAGAATCTGTACATTTATTCTATTGTCTGACAGAAATGAACAGCAATCAACCTCCCATACTAGAGCTAACTGGTCCACATTAAAAGAGCTTGAGCTTCTCCTTTTTGGACTTTTATTTAAGATTTTGAAGTCTGATTTTTCTCCCATGCTTTCCTTTCCTCTTATAGCTCATTCTTATTGTGCATTAGTTGTCCACAAAGCTCTTAACTCACTATCACCGATGAACCAAATATGCCTTTTGTGTTGTTGGTCCCAAAATGCTGTGATGCCAATATTGTCATCCTTAGCAACTGTATGACAGTGAATGAGTTCTGAGTTGGAAGTCATTACACAAGTAAGGGCAATTGCTATTTGTTAATGCTTTTGCCATCATTCCAAAACATGTGCATCTCAATGAGTTCACTATAGTCTGTAGACCTCTGATTAACTATCATTTATACACATTGCAATTGTGCTCACCACAGTGACCATCTACTCATTTTCAGACAATTCTCCCTGTTTTATAAGAGAATCTAGTATATCTAGTTTACTGTAATGCAGTTTTGGAGGTGCTGCGGTAGTGTTGTCGCCTCACAGTAATACGCTGTCCGTTTCGATTCTCAGTTAGAGCGTCTTCTGTGTGGAGACATGCGTGAATGGGCGTATCTTCGTTGAAGGTTGTGCGTCAGGGCTGGCAACTCGGCACGTAAAAATCTTCTGCCAGTCATTAGCGGACCGGAGTTCCGCTGTGGTGAACCCTAACTGGGAAAAGCCAAAAGACACAACAACAACAACAACAACTGTAATGCAGTTTGCATTACTAATCAGTATATATTAGAATAATGTTGTACTATGATGTTTTTATTATTCTACATTTCTTTTCATCTTTTGTGTACTAATAGCAAGCTTGATGTTAAAATTTGCATCTGTCCTTCACTAGGTAGTGGCTAAAATGGATCCTGATAGATTAGTCCATTACCGTGAATATCAAACAATAAATAAAAAGTAAATACTAAGTATGAGAACAGTTGGTTTGTTCTTTGACTGTTCTGTATCAGTTTCCTGTATACACACAAAAGGGATCAATTAGCACATGGCTTTCTTCTGGCATCTTTCAATGATTTGTGTACAACAGAATTAACTAAGGGGTGCTTGGTGCTTTGGGAGTAAAATGGTGATGAGATTGGCATTAATCACTATTGTAGTAGTACTGACTGCTGGGTCTTCTGGTACAGATTTTAGCATCCGTTGGACTTCTACAATGATTTCTAATCAAGTCATGGAACATCTTGCATTTGTTGAGTAGTAGGAATCCACTAGTCCTCTAGGATCTTTCTAGATACAAGCAGGTGCAAGATACTGACATTTGATCCTACCACCAGTGTATTTGCTGGCCTCCAGTGATTTCAGGAAATGGGGATGTGCTAGATCACATAAGTCAATTATAGTACAACCTTTATTCCCACCACTGGGATACAGGGTTTGCAAGATTATTCTTTTATTTCACAAAACAGGGTCCCGTATGTATTTTGTTTAGTATAAAATATTCAAAAAATATGGGATATGCCGTTAGGAGATAAGTATATTTTTTGCTTTGTGACTCAAGTTTAGCAGTAGTGCTTGCCTGCTGAATGCCCAAGAACTAGTTTCTGGTGGTTATGTCTTTGCAGAGGTATTTCTAAGGACAGGAATGTGCCCATATATGTGCAACTACCCTGCATTTAGAAGGTGATGTAACCATTATCCTGAACACAGTGTTTACATTATTTGAAAATACTATTTAAGTGAGACATGTTTTAGAAGGTTTTTAGCACTGAAGAAGGATTTTTATCTGAAAGCTTTGTGATTGTCATTGGTGTCATTGTTATTAAATATATTTGTACAGCTTTTGCAAAACAAGTTTATTGGTTCGTGCATTTAGATAATGACATCTGATAGTAGTAGAATGGATATAAAACTTTGCTATAAGGCCAGTGAATAAATGAGTTTATATGAACTATATTATTTCTAATATGTAATTGTATAATCTACCATTAGACTTAGAAAACATTAATAATGTATTCGTGTGTGTTTGATTTTGTATCAATGCATAACAACTTCTGAATTCATAAACAGATTATCAGGCAAAATCTGCCAGTTTATACATTTGTAGTGAATTTCAACTTATTTCTCTTACTTGGAGAATCATTCTTTTCCCATAGGTTTATCAGAGGTCCTGTTGTTTATGGATATGGGTTTGTCAATGTTCTGCTTAAAAATCTGTCCCACAAATTAAAGAGAAGCCTGGACTAAATATGATATTTCACAAAGGCAAGAAAAGTGGGTAATTGTCCATTAGTTATGATGGTCTGGGAGCGAAGGTTTATATTTAATAGTAAATATTACTCATATATTAAATTGTATCATCGATTCTAAGATGATATTTGTTTAATTTGGAAAGAAAATTCCAATATTTTGAATGAATTTTTAACTTACATTAATGAAACCACAACTTTTTTTAAATTCACGTGGAGCATCAAGAGTGATAATATAAATTATTTAGGCATTAATATAATTAAAGATTATGAATTTAAGACTTACATTTCATCTATTTATAGGAAAAAACTTACTCTAATGGCTTCCTTCATTATACTAGTGCACATCCAGACCATCAGAAAAAATCTGTAATTAAAGGGCAACTCGTAAGAGCTGCCCGAATGATAACTAATTTTTCAGATTTCTTAACGGAATGTGAATATTTAAGAACTATGTTTATTAACAAAGAATATCCTATATTTTTAATGGACAAATTAATTTCTGAAGTGATACAAAAAAGAAGAAATGGTTATTTCACGCCAATTTTAAAAACAAAAAATGAATTACCTATTGAAAATAATGGAGTTGGATGTGTTATAAGTGTAAATCCCAATAGAGAGAACAATAATTTAGATAATTTTAGTCCTGCCAATAATACTAATTGTCAGAATGATTCACATAATTAATTCTCTAAAGCATTAGTAATCACTTTTACACAAGATTACCAAATGTTAAAGGATGTATTTATAAAGAATTGGGAAATCATAATGGACGATCCACAATGTAAAAAATACATTAATCAATTCCCTAAAATTGTATATAGAAAAGGTAAATGTTTTAAAGATCTGCTTAGATCTAATAATAATAATAAGGAGAAAGAAAAGAAAAAAATAGGAACTTATAAGTGCGGAGGATGTAAATGGTGCCACAAAATTCAAGGAGGGGATAATTTTTTTATAAGGAATAAGAAGTATTATATAAAAAAGAAATGTAGTTGTAAGTCAAAAGCAGTAGTTTATCTAGCCATGTGTGACTCTTGTACTTATTTTTATATAGGGAAAACAGAAAGAGCACTATCACAGAGAATCTACAAACATGAGTATGCAATAAAGAAATTGAAAATGAATAATGCGTTAGCAAAGCATATTAACGAATATATTAAGTAGAAATTAAAGATAAAACCCCCTGGAATTTAATCCTTGAAGAAAGAGAATTGTTATGGCAAATTAAATTACAAACTGATTCTTGGCCAGGCTTAAATGAAAGAAGCTCCATAGCACCAATTTTAAAATTAAATGCGTTAGATCGGAATAAAATCAAGGACTAATTATGTATTTATTTAAATCTAGGTTGTGATATGTTAATGAAGGAAGCCTTTAGGTTTAATCATTTTAATTATTTTAATTATTTTAATTATAATAAATTTATATAATAATTTTAATAATTTTTACTAATTTATTTATAGTAAATTTATATAATAATTTCATAATATATTCTTAATAATAGGTTGAATATTTTTATTGTTATATTTAATTTGTGTTAATTACTGTGGATATTAATACATATTGTATTCTAATAAGTTTTTAAATGGATTAATAAATAATAAAGGATAATTATTCCCTTATTTAGAATTTTAGTGAAGACATTAATTAATTGAAACTATTAATTTCAATTCAATTTATAAATTGGAAATATTATATATAATAATTAAATTAATTCCATATCTTCAGTTTTACATTTTTATTTAGATTAATTAATTTTCAATAGTTCAGTATGGTTAGGTCCATGAGGTAATTAATATATACATATTTACATATATTTAATATAGCATTGGTTTGTGGCTCAAATATTTCAAACATTTATTTGCTTACAACTGAGCATGCCCGATTTTTATTTAGTATTTTGGAGCCTTTTTGAATTGGAAGAAGGTTATATAGAAGTGATGTCATTGAATATATTGTCTGAGGAAGTTTAAAACTTTTAAATGAAAGCGCTTACAATATTTATTTGTTTCTGTTTACGTTAAGTATTTATTTCACCACCTCTGATATTGGGTTTTATTTGTTCTAAGACCCTAAATAAAAAACAATGTGAATTACCTAGCTCAACCACATGTTTAGCTAAAGCATTGTGTGTATTGCCCTTTCTCATGTGATATGTATGTTCACGTATTCTATCTTTAAAATGGCGATTTGTTTTGCCCACATAGAATGCATTGCATATCTGGCAAACTGCCAGATATACAATATTCATGCTAACGCACGTAGCCTCTACTTGAGTCTTAAACTGCACATGAGAATCTGGATGTAAAAATACTGTATCATTATCAATATATACACATTGGTTACAGTGCCCACATGCCTTGGTGTAGTTGAATCCTGTTTGTCGCCCATCCTTCTTAGAATAGCATAATAGCCTTCTAAGATTCAATTTATTCCTATATAGGAAACGTGGTTCCTCACCTACCACTTGTCTAATCCCATCATCTGTACATAATATTGACCAATGCTTGTTGATTATATTTCTAAGAACCATATGATCATTAGTATATGGTAAAGAAAACTTAACTTCATTTCTTATAACTCGTGGGTTCTCATCCCTCTCTGGTCTAGGTCCGTAATATGGTGCTGCTCTACCTTGCCTAAGTTCATGCATATCACTTAGCTGATTATCAATCTCTTTGACACTGTATCCCCGTTCTGTAAGTCTCTCTCTTAGATCATTAATCCCTGTTTCAAAACCTGCATTGGTGGCATTAAGTCTAGAAATACGCATGCCTTGTCCTCTGATAATATTATTGAATATATAATTTGGATGCATGCTATACCTTGATAATATAGTATTGTGGTGACAGGGTTTCCGATAGACTCCGGTATTCAATAAACCATTGCCCAGTTTTTCAATGAATAAATCCAAGAAATCTATTCTGTGAGTAGAGTAGCTCATTGTGAATACCAAAAAATTAGTTAGATTATTAATCATTTCAAGAAATTCCTTTAGTGAGCTTACATCCCCTCTCCATAACATAAACACATCATCTACAAAGCGTCTGTAGAATACTACAGATTGTATGTATTCATCAGTTCTAAATAAGACTTCGTTCTCCCAATGAGCTAAAAACATATTTGCATAGCTGTTTGCACATGGCGTACCCATGGCAACACCAGCTTGCTGTTGATATAACAAATCATTGAACATAAAAATATTATTGCCCAAAACTATATCCAATAAGTGTGTCAATAAGTCTATCAGAACTGGCGTGTATGTGCTATGCTCAGATAGATACTCTCTAATATATATAATGCCCAAATCATTGGGTAGCACAGTAAATAATGATTGAATATCAAATGTAACCAATATCAACTCGTCATCGTTCACTCTCATTTTCATACAATCATATAATTCAAGCAGAAACTGCTTTGAATCTCTAAGTATTGTAGAATTATTGTTCAACACAGGACGTAGATGTTTCTCAATATATACAGAAATGTGTTCAGTGACCCATCCCTGTCCAGATACTACTGGTCTCATGGGTGGGTCACTGACACTCTTATGTATCTTGGGAAAACCTTGTATCAAAGGAACTAAGGGGTTTGGAATTTTAAGATACTCAAACAATTCCTTGTCAATAATACCACCATTAAATATATCAAATAGGACATTCCCTACTTCTAAGATAATCTTATTCACTACACCTTCATCAATTCTTAAATAGAACTTGTCATTCAATAATTTCAGCATGGCTGTTTGATAGCACGTGGTATCCATAATTACAACTTGTCCCCCTTTGTCAGCTGGTCTAATTACTACTGCTTCATTCATCTGTAAATTCCGTAAGCTTTCTCTCTCCTTTCTACTAAGATTATCCTTGCTCTTGATATGTAAGTTGCCACTAAAATATTTATGCAACTCATCTTCGGTTAACTTCAGATAAGCCTCAACAAGTGGGTGGTGTATCGGTGTGAAACTACTTAACCTTTTAAACCCTAGTGATGTTTCCTTCCCAGTTTCAGTGTTTTCAGCATTATTCTGAAACAGCAATTTCAACATTAAGTTCCGACAGAACATTCTCGTATCCAATATTGTGTCAGCTAGGTTGCTATGTCCACTAGGGATAAAATTGAGTCCTTTGTTCAACAAATTTATCTCATGTTGTGTTAGCTCATAGCTAGATATGTTACAAACCAGTGAGTTATCATTATGTGTACTATCATTCTTTGGGAGCGTATCTATTATACTCATTGTCCTAACTTGTTCCTCCACATTTTCTTTATGGTATGTTGTGGATGGAACTCCTCTGAGGCCTTCCTTTTCTGTCGCCCTCTGCTTAAGGATCGTCCCCTCTTCATCCCTTTGTCCTTCCTCACGGGTAAAGGAAAAGGAATCCCTCCATTACCTGTATCTATCATGTTCATGCTTTTATTCATTGACTTGGGTCTAACAACCATATCATTGGCCGTTTTGTCCTGGTTTGGCAACTTGTTCACAACCTGGACTTTGGGATATAAATTCATTTCTATAGACCCATTATGTGCAACCCCCTGTGCTGTTGTATCATTACTATTTACTATATCATTATCAGCATGTATGATACTGATCACATCCTCAGTATCTACAGATCCACCTGTTAACCTATTTGATACTCTATTTGATACTCTATTCAACGGAGTATTGGTATCACCACCTATTCCTTGTGTTCTATCATGAGTAACAACATTTTCTGTTGAATCTGAAACAGATTCCATACCTTGGTTTGTAATGGCATTTGTGTTAGTAACAGGGACAGATTGACTGTTATTAGCTTCACTACTCAGTACGTTATTCCTATCAACAACTTCAACACCATCCCTATCGCCATATCTTGGCCATACAAAGACGTGACCCAACGAAAAATCCTTATGGTCACGTCTAATCTTATTTTGTTTCTGCTGGAGAAGTTTACGTTCAAGCGCCATCATCAGTAAACTCTCAAATAGAGGCATAATCAGCGTATCAGAAAACATAGAAAAATGTCCGATCTTTGTATCTTAATATTTGTTATTAATCGTCCTCCTCAGGCAAAAATAGTCAATCAGTAGTTGCATATACTGCCTACTGACCTCAGAATTAATTTGTTGCCACCTGCGTCATCAGCTCGGATGCTGTTCCCCTGGTTCGATATTAAAGACGAGACCTCTTGGCACTATCCGGTGCTCCAAACAGTATTGAAAATGCATCCGTTCGTCTGCAGCAGCAGCGTCAAAGTCCTTCTCCAACTTGTCCAACATGTGTTGCAGTCTCTCCAAATCCACGGTCGGCGCATTGTCATCATTACTATGCGGCATGTTACTCAGCTGCCAAGATGCAGCCCTCGAACACTGTAACTGCTGTTCAAATCTTTTCACCAATAGAGCTGATGAGCCCAGGTCTACACCCCGGGGCTCATAATCAAGCTCTATATCAATTCCATTCAATTCTCTCTGCATCTCGTATGTATACGTGCTATGTATACTATAAATACGATAAATACGTTGTTTTCGTTGACTGATCTGCTTCTATTAAGGCACGAATCAAATAATCAGCAAAAGATACGTACCAAAATATGCCTTAGATAGAAGAAGTGCTCCGAATCACTCGAAAATATATAAAATGTAAACCAAAGTCAATAATGAGTGATCGAGTACAACATTTTATATATTTACTGCCTTAATAGAAGCAGATCAGTCAACGAAAACAATGTATTTATCGTATTTATAGTATACATAGCACGTATACATACAAGATGCAGAGAGAATTGAATGGAATTGATATAGAGCTTGATTATGAGCCCCGGGGTGTAGACCTGGGCTCATCAGCTCTATTGGTGAAAAGATTTGAACAGCAGTTACAGTGTTCGAGGGCTGCATCTTGGCAGCTGAGTAACATGCCGCATAGTAATGACGACAATGCCGACCATTGGATTTGGAGACTGCAACACATGTTGGACAAGTTGGAGAAGGACTTTGGATGTTTGAAGCGTTTGCAGGCGAACGGATGCATTTTCAATACTGTTTGGAGCACGGATAGTGCCAAGAGGTCTTCGTTCTTTAATATGCCAGAACAGCATCGAGCTGATGACGGTGGCAACAAATTAATTTGGAGGCTGTAGGCAGTATATGCAACTACTGATTGACTATTTTTGCCTGAGGAGGAACATTTAATAACAAATATTAAGATACAAAGATCGGACATTTTTCTATGTTTTCTGTCGTTGATTATGCCTCTATTTGAGAGTTTACTGCATGGCGTTTGGCGAACTTGAATAAACTTCTCCAGCAGAAACAAAATAAGATTAGGCGTGACCATAAGGATTTTTAGGTCAATCGCGTCTTTGTATGGCCAAAGATATGGCGATAGGGATGAGTGTTGAAGTTGTTGATAGGAATAACGCGTTACTGGTAGTGAAGCTAATAACAGTCAATCTGTCCCTGTTACTAACACAAAATGCCATTACAAACCAGGTATGGAATCTGTTTCAGATTCAACAGAAAATGTTGTTACTCATGATAGAACACAAGGAATAGGAATAGGTGGTGATACCAATACTCCGTTGAGAATAGAGTATCAAATAGAGTATCAAATAGGTTAACAGGTGGATCTGTAGATACTGAGGATGTGATCAGTATCATACATGCTGATAATGATATAGTAAATAGCCAAGTAATGATACAACAGCACAGGGGTTTGCACATACGGTCTATAGAAATGAATTTATATCCCAAAGTCCAGGTTGTGAACAAGTTGCCAAACCAGGACAAAGCGGCCAATGATATGGTTGTTAGAAGTCAATAAATAAAGCATGAACATGATAGATACAGGTAATGGAGAGGATTCCTTTCCTTTACCCATGAGGAAGGACAAAGGGATGAAGGAGAGGGACTGATCTGGCGAAGGCTTATTGACGAAGGAGAGGCCTCAGAGGAATTCCATCCACAACATACCATAAAGAAAATGTGGAGAACAGAAGTTAGGACAATGAGGTATAATGAATACGCTCGAAGAATGATAGTACACATAATGATAACTCACTGGTTTGTAACATATCTAGCTATGAGCTAACACAACATGAGATAAATTTGTTGAACAAAGGACTCAATTTTATCCCCTAGTGGACATAGCAACCTAGCTGACACAATGGATACGAGGAATGTTCTGTGGAACTTAATGTTGAAATTGCTGTTTCAGAATAATGCTGAAAACACTGAAACTGGGAAGGAAACATCACTAGGGTTTAAAAGGTTAGTAGTTTCACACCGATACACCACCGCCTTTGAGGCTTATCTGAAGTTAACTTCGATGAGTTGCATAAATATTTTAGTGGCAACTTACACCTCCAAGAGCAAGGATAATCTTAGTAGAAAGGAGAGAAAGCTTACTACGGAATTTACAGATGAATGAAACAGTAGTAATTAGACCAGCTGACAAGGGGGACAAGTTGTAATTATGGATACCATGTGCTATCAAACAGCCATGCTGAGGTATTGAATGACAAGTTCTATTTAGAATTGATGAAGGTGTAGTGAATAAGATTATCAGAAGTAGGGAATGTCTATTTGATATATTTAATGGTGGTATTATTGACAAGGAATTGTTTGAGTATCTTAAAATTCCAAACCCCTTAGTTCCTTTGATACAAGGTTTTCCCAAGATACATAAGAGTGTCAGTGACCCCACCATGAGACCAGTAGTATCTGGACAGGGATGGGTCACTGAACACATTTCTGTATATATTGAGAAACATCTCGTCCTGTGTTGAACAATAATTCTACAATACTTAGAGATTCAAAGCAGTTTCTGCTTGAATTATATGATTGTATGAAAATGAGTGAAGCAACGAGTTGATATTGGTTACATTTGATATTCAATCATTATTTACTGTGCTACCCAATGATGGGCATTATATATATGACAGTATCTATCTGAGCATAGCACATACTGCGTAGTTCTGATAGACTTATTGACACACTTATTGGATATAGTTTTGGGCAATAATATTTTATGTTCAATGATTTGTTATATCAACAAGCTGGTGTTGCCATGGAGTGCGCCATAATGTGCAAACAGCTATGCAAATATGTTTTAACTCATTGGGAGAAATAGTCTTAGCCCAGACGATGAATACATACAATCTGTAGTATTCTACAGGCGCTTTGTAGATGATGTGTTTATGTTATGGAGAGGGATGTAAGCTCACTAAAGGGCTTCTTGGCGATTTCTTGAAATGTTAATAATCTAAACTAATTCTTGGTATTCACAATGAGCTGCTCTACTCTCACCACAGAATGAATTTCTTTGGATTTATTCATTGAAAACTGAAAAACTAGGCAATGTAGTTTATTGAATACCCGAGGAGTCCTCGGAAACCCTGTCACCACAATACTATATTGTATCAAGGTATAGCATGCATCCAAATTATATATTCGTAATATTATCAGAGGACCAAGGCATGCATTTCTGGGCTTAATGCCACCAATGCAGGTTTTGAAACAGGATTAATGATCTAAGAGAGAGACTTACAGAGCGGCGGATGGAAAAGAGATTGATAATCAGCTACAATATGCATGAGAACTTAGGCAAGGTGAGAGCAGCATATTACGGACCTAGACCAGAGGGATGAGAACCCATTTGTTATAAGGAAATGAAAATTAGTTAAGTTTTCTTTACCATATACTAATGATCATATGGTTCTTAGAAATATAATCAACAAGCATTATCAATATTATGTACAGATGATGGGATTAGACGAAGTGGTAGTATGAACCGTGAGGAACCACGTTTCCTATAGAGGAACCACGCTTCCTACTATAGAATAAATTGAATCTTAGAAGGCTGCTATTCTAAGAAGGATGGGCGAACAGGATTCAACTACACCAAGGCATGTGGGCGGCTAATGTGTATGCTATTGATAATGATACAGTATTTTCACATCCCAGATTCTCATGTGCAGTTTAAGACTCAGTAGAGGCTTACACGGCGTTAGTTAATGCAATATTGTATATCTGGCAGTTTGGCCAGATATGCTCACAATGCATTCTATATGGGCAAAACAAATAAGCCATTTTAAAGATAGAATACGTCGAACATACATATCACATGAGAAAGCAACGCACACAATGCTTTGTAACGCTAAACATGTGTGGTTGAGCTTGGTAATTCACATTGTTTTTTATTTAGGGTCTTAGGAACAAATAAACCCAATATCAGAGGTGGTGACATTAGGAACCACACAGAAGATAGAGAAAGTAAGTGGATTATGAGATTGGAGAGTCGATAGGGAGGGCTCAGGTTTTGAATGAAAGAGCCTCTATAAAATTAGCTCTGAAAAAAGAAGGAATATCAATGTTAAGTTTAGATAAAACTTGAGCCCATACTGCATTATGTTCTTTTGATTGTGTAATATAAGTGTTTATATACTTGACCATATTATCAATGCTAAAATTTATATATATATTTTTATAGCTTTATATGTACATCTATTTTATAGAGTTTGTTTTACACAGGTGTTATAGAAAGTAATGTTTTAATATTTATGTTAATATGAGTAGTGTATCCATTGTTGGGTAATATATGAATTATTACAAGATGATATATCTGTTCTATTTAATGTATTGTTTTTAAATTGTTTGATTGAATTAATTAGTGATTTCCACAATGGCTATAGTAAGGGAATCATGGAGTAGTGAGTGACTGATTCGATGAAGCTCATTTTGGGTGAAAGCGCTTATCAACTGCACGGCATTCTGTGTATTGTATTCGTGATTTGAAATACTGTGGATTAAAGCCTTACGTATAGCTGGTTTGTTCCTGGTTATTTGATCTGTTGTACTCGATCACTCATTATTGACTTTGGTTTACATTTTATGATTGAAAGTGATCGAGACACTTCTTCTTCTATCTAAGGCATATTTTGGTGCGTATCTTTTGCTGAATATTTTTATTGTTATATTTAATTTGTGTTAATTACTGTGGATATTAATACATATTGTATTCTAATAAGTTTTTAAGTGGATTAATAAATAATAAAGGTTAATTATTTATTTAGAATTTTAGTGGAGACATTAATGTAACTTGAAACTATTAATTTCAATTCAATTTATAAATTGGAAATATTATATATAATAATTAAATTAATTCCATATCTTCAGTTTTACATTTTTATTTAGATTAATTAATTTTCAATAGTTCAGTATGGTTAGGTCCATGAGGTAATTAATTATACATATTTACATATATTTAATATACCTCTTGGTTTGTGGCTCAAATATTTCAAACACCCATTTGCTTACAACTGAGCATGCCCGATTTTTATTTAGTATTTTGGAGCCTTTTTTGAATTGGAAGAAGGTTATATAAGGAAGTGATGTCATTGAATATATTGTCTGAGGAAGTTTAAAACTTTTAAATGAAAGCGCTTACAATATTTATTTGTTTCGTGTTTACGTTAAGTATTTATTTCAATTTGAAGTTCGTGTGTTTACGGCTTATTAAATATTTTGATCCGGTTGGTGGCCTTTCGCTTTTTTATTTCGTCAGTTTGCTGTCGTTTAGTGGATTAAATATGATATTTCACAAAGGCAGGAAATGTGGGTAATTGTCCATTGCCCCATTACTGTGCAGCAGTTAATTATGAAAATTATATCCCTTGTTGATTTGGCAATGTAACAGCAAGATTTGTCAATTGAAAATGAACCCTACACATATCAGCAGTACTAAAAACTAGTAGGTCATTGTGGTTGTTTCATAGGTTCTGGTGTATAGGTAAGTAATTACTTATTTCATAAACATTATCCCCATAACAAGCAGAAGAAAATGTTACTTTATATACTGAGCTGATTTCTTTTGTGATTTAAAAATCTTCATATAAGGACCACCAAAGTGTCCCTTTATATTACTAAACTTACATATCTGGACAAACACACTTAAAGCATTATAAGCCTTTTTCTAACAAGATCAGGCATGACATCTAGTTTTGTTTATTGTTTATATCATGCAGGCTAAATATGTCATTAGTGCCATTCCTCCCAGTCTTGGAATCAAAATCCACTATAACCCACCACTACCACCAATAAGGAACCAACTTATACATCGTATCCCACTGGGATCTGTCATCAAGTGCATGGTGTACTACAAGGAAGCCTTCTGGAGGAAAATGGGTTTGTATCATTTTGTATTACCTTTTTGTGGTGGTATTACTGTACAGAGGCCAAGGTTATGAGCTCGAAGTGTCATCTTGAAGTCTGCTGTTTGATATCCACAATCTTTACTTGCACATTGTGTGACCCCTGAGCAAGTCAGTAATCATAAAGAAAAAAAAAACTGTCATGGTTGCCATGAAATGAAACGTTTATGAGTAGTAAGTTTATCTGCTAAAAATAAACTAATAAATATGTGATTATGACATTCAGTAAAGGGATTCTTTGTTTTCATAAATACAAGTTTTATAACCTAGAGTTATGTTCATCATATATGTCAATGTACTTGTAACACAGTTTAAAGCTGAAAAGGGATTTGAGTCTTGCTCATTTACTAAACCAGGGATTTTTATTTTTACACCTGATGATTCAAAAGTTTGCAGTATTATGTTCACTTTAGATATGAGATAAAACAGTATCTTACTTTATGTGAAAAATATTTGCTAGAAAAATCTCCGTCTTGTCATATTCAATTTAGAAGTAATGTCCAGTACAATTCTGTCTAACAATATGAGGAAATATTATAAAGGTATGTCTTAGAATGCTGGCAGTCTTTGAGAACTGCAGATATTGTTATGATTGCCATTGCTGTGTCAGATAGATATTTCCTAAGTTCTGTGACATCCCATAAAAAATTACTAACAACTGGGTCTGCACAAGACAGATTCTGCCTATGGAGTATCACCTGCAGTGCATTTTCTTTGTTGGGGAAACCACAAGATCTCCACTCATGAACATGTGCTACCTTCAGTAAGGAGACTTCTCTTCAGTGGAACTGTAACCTCTGGGCCTTTCTTAAACAAAGCAATCTCTCAGAGCTGATACAGGGTGCCTACTCATACCTCAGCAGGAGAACTGTCTGTTAAAGCTGGTACTACAGGTAACTCCTCATATCCCATCTGTTGGAGCTGGAACTAGGGGTATCTAATTATCTCTCAGCAGGAGAGCCACTTAAAAGTGCCTGCATGGATTCTATAATGCCAAAATGATCCTACAGAGGAATGTTAATTTGATGACTAAAACCCTACTGATGCATTCTCGACATCATCATCATCAAGAACCTGTAATGCAGAAGAAAGCAACCTTTCAGTTAGTCTCCTCCTTATCTAAGAAGTCCGGATACCTTTTCTGCAATTCCAAAGCTTCATTTGAACTTCACTTAAAATGCCCCATAATCAGCTTGATTTAAGTTTATATTTCTTTTTTTTACAGAAACATGGGACCCTCACTAGCTTCTTCTACAACTTCTTGTAATTACATGCTTTTGCAAGTTTGTATATAAAAGAAATACAAACTTTTAAGATTCTGTATAAAAGAAATACAGACTTAACTTTTGAGAAAGCAGAAATAAAGTAATGCATTTATACACTGCAACTTTCCTAAAGGCACCTATGCATGTAGACACTGCAAATATTACAGATTTATGGTCAACAGTCAATATGCAGGTGTTCTACATTACACCAGATCTATACGGTCTGTAATTCAATTTATACCTGCTCTATGTGAGATATACAAGCATTTTATGTAGTTAAAACAAGAAGGAAGCTTTGGCAAAGAGTGCCATAAAAATGCATTGTTCAGATATGCTGTTGGTTGTGTTGACTTAAAAAAAAGATTTTGTTTTTGTTATGGATTGTGTGATAAAAACATCCATGAGGGAGATCCTGACACTTTTCAGTAGTGAAGGAAATAGTTTGACAATTGCAGTTGAAGGCAAATTATAACCCAGGGCTCAGACATTGTAAATATTAAACATGTTGTAAAACAGATAGCATCTAAGTAGCAATGTCACACTAATAGAACTTTTAATAGGTTAGGTTTCTACATGTGACTTGCATTTTGGGATATTTAAATGAGAGATTTAGCACATTGTTTGGTTTGAAGAAGTCTTTTACTGAATAATAACAAAAGTGCTTATTTTAAACAAAAGGTTTTGAACAGTCATTTTCTGTGCTTTTTTATTTTATATGAAGGAGGATTACAGCAAAAACAGGCAGTGGAGAAGTTTTTTTGGGCTAATACATTCATTGGCAGAAGCTCAACAGGTCACTAATGACCAGCATTATACAATGGCAATCATGTGACCTAATAAAACCAGTGTTATGCATGTAGCATTCTTCACAAATGCATGTCTAGAAGCACAACAGTACAACCCTAAAAGCACAGCTGAGAACCCTTCTAAGGGCTACACAGCAAAACCCCTACAATTGTTTTAGTACACGAGGAGAAAGTGGGTGTATAGGACAGTCAGAAATGAAGACAAACAGGCAGAGGAACACACAGATGCCTATTTTGTTATAGTTTCAAGAATGGCAAAGGGGGAGGGTAGCATGCGGAAAGTATGAACAGAAAAGAAGGTGTAGAGATGGCAACAGAGACAAACAAACACAAAAGACAGACAAAGACCAACAAAGGAGGTGCTGACACAAATGTGGTGGAAAACAGAAAGGCGAGACGCAGGCAGAATGCTGGAAGAAAATTGTTGACGGGGAGGAATGGAGCAGTAACAAAGAAGGGGAAGTGATTAACAATTACAGAGAACACCATGATGGATGGGGATGCTGGCTGACTGCCAGCCTGCACACTGCCACAAACAACCTGAGCCAGTCACCTCCATGACAGCCCTATTGACGGCTCCAACTACTGTTGCTGTACAAGACAGGAACCAGGCAGCTATGTACTCTGCCATTTACATTAGAACATGCTACAGGCTGCCAGTCTGGGTGTCCAGCTGCTTATCCACCAAGATGATCTCTAGGTTTTCTGCTTCTAACTTGGTGGTGTAATGGGACCCACTGGTGGACACCCTGATGGTGAGCCTACATCCTCCCCCTGAAGCAGACACCAGAGAACACAAGAGAACCCTTCTGTCTGCTCCCTGCTAGTTGACATATTTCACCCTGCAAACAGGCAGGATCGGAGACAGCTAGGGCCCCAGCAGGTGATGGCAACATGAGTGGATGTCAGTAGGCAGTGCATAAAATGCAAATGTAAATTAAAAGAAACAAAACAATTATGTTCTATGAAAAAATAAAAAGAGGACAATAATAAAGATGAACACAAAAGCAAAATAATTTATCAGAAATGTATGCTACAGTGCTTATACTGCAGTCCCTGGGGAACTAAAATACTGTTAACTATGCTGTGGCAAAGAAAGTACAGTATACAGGCCAGATAAACGGACAGTGCAGCAGTATATGTGCCACAGAGGGTCAGGGGTACTTGCTGCCTAACAATTCCTCTCATGTCTGCAGCATGTGAACAGTGTATGGGTCACACAGTGGGACCACAAGGGCCAAGGAAACTGGACTGAACAACCTCAAGAGCCAGAAGTGTCCACCCCTAAGGAACCTTCCATCTGGTGAGAGACATGGACAACAAGACAGTGGCCTGCATGAAACATTACTGAGTATGCCATGAGAAGTAGTGTAACTCCAGTGAGACTTATTTATTTATTTGACTTTTGATAACCGAGTTAGTATGACTGGGGAAGTAGCTCCTTTTCAGCAGAGACAAGATGGGGAAAAGCTCCAAAACAGTTACAATAACATAAATAGTCTTACAGCAGAGATAATAATTAAACTAAGAAATTATAAAACTATAATACTTCTAAAATTGAACATTACAGAGTATAGGTTTATGCACAAAAGAATGATGATTTGTAAGTCATTATCCTATAGAGGGAAATATCCCTATAAAAATAGTGGCGCTAAGCATCAATTACTTCAATAGTGAGTGGCTTAGGTCAACACTAATTATGCTGGAGAAGATATTGAGTGTATTGAAAGTACACAATCCATAATTCACACATAATTGCCTCTGATACCCAAAATAGATTCATACATCACCCAATGGTGGGAGACTCAAATGTTTCCCATTTTAATTATATTGCCCCCATATAATCCCATGTGAGAATTTCTGATCACCTATCCACACATCAAGGCAGATTTCAAAGATTACCATTGGTTTACTTTGATTTATATATAAGGAAAATATCTTCCTAAAACAGGATTAGGTACCTGTCATTCCAGCTGATATTATCTCTAGAGCGAGTATTTGCTTTAGCACTGATTCTGCTAAGGTGCAGGTCAGAATGCACGCACGTGCATGCGTGTGTGTGTGTGTGTGTGTGTGTGTGTGTGTGTGTGTGTGTGTGTGTGTGTGTGTGTGTGTGTGTGTGTATGTTGGGGGGGGGGGTTCATTCCTGATATGGAAGGCTAACTAGAGATCACTCTGCTGGAGTCTTTATGATACTGATTAGCGAGAAAGAGATTTTGATATTTTGGAATAGCTATGGATGCCCAGGCCTAACATCTTTTTATTGACATAATTGTGGGGTCTGTTGAGTTGTTTAAGGTGCTTTTTGAGGTATATGCTGATGGGGGCATTATTTTCAATGATGGTTTCAATAAGGAACAAATAAAATGGAAATATTGCACTTTAGTCTATGAGGAGATGCCCTGGAGTATGAGTTGTCAAAACTGAAGTGATTTTCTAACAGAAACAGATACGTGCCGATCAAGTAAAATGTCCTTATCTATAATTACAATGATCATGGAATGCTAAATTTCTTACTACCCTGATTAACAAGGTCATTGATTTGCCACAGAACTTTTTCAGATCTGACAAATGTCTTCAACATGATCATTACTACTTATTTAAAAGTAGGTAGCTTCCATCTGGAAGGCAATGCCACATTTTCATTTGTAACTCCCTGGATGTAAGATCACAGTGCACCAATGGGACACCAGGCTCTTTCACTCATATTCCAGCATAAAACACATCTTGCAAGGTTCAGTGGTTTTGTATTACAGTATTCTGTCTTTGTAAATAATGTGTGATTAGACCAATTGTAACTCCTGCAATGTGCAGATGATGATGTACTACTCACTTCCTCCAATGGTGGGGTGCTGTTTTATTCCACCATTACATTTACTTCAGTAAGAATGAGGGTGTCCTCTTCACTAGTGATCTTCTCTTAAACTTGTTCAAAGCCGAAATTGTACCCAGTGGGAAAGTACTTTAGTGATAACACATGCAACTACTTGAATGTCTTTCCAAATATGTTAGGATGATAGATGTTACAGCAGATTTAGGGGAATATTCATTGTCCCATGCATCACACAAGTGACAAGAGAATCTGTGAATCGAACAGCTTTGCTTACATGCAAATGAGCATAGCATCAAAAAGTGGCACTGATTTTCAAACTTCACAGTCTTACAAGGGAATGCCCAGTACACTTTTTTCACATCTGAAATGGTGTAAACTGACAAAAAATGAATGTAATTATGTGTGAAAAATGTATTTTCATGTATAGGTTGCAGGTGTATGCCTGTGTGTACCTCTGTAGATTTTTCATAAGATCCTGCACTGAGCTGGGATCAGCACTGATAGCCCACAGCTTACCCAAAATGTTTTAAAGTTTTTTATTCACTCTGTGGTTGTCCTTATATAGATACCCAATTATGACTATTAAAGGTTGAAAAGGGGAAAGATAGGACAGCTGGAAATAGGGAGAAAGCAGACAGGGCAACAAGAAAAGGAATTTATTAACAGAAGGTGGTAAAAGAGGATGGGAACTGTATTTTTTGTGAGTATACACCTCCATATTTCCAACTTTTTTAATAGAAGTTGGGCAAGGAAGAAGGAAAGAGTGTCTTTGAGAGACGGTTAGGGAAAATCATGGGATTTTTAAAGATGGTACTTAAGCAACAGAAGAAAAGCAGTCCCTATGGTGAGCTGTCTGGGGGTGGGGGGTAAGACATACAGATGTCAAACAGACACAAAACAGATAGAAGAGGAGGTCTAAGAGGTAGTACTCACTTGGTCCAGTGGGCTTCAAGCATCCTCCTGCTATGATGGATATAGGTGAGGGGACTCTGATGGTACTGTGTTAAGCCCTGCAGTAGCTTCATGGCAGGAGCTGACCATTAAAGAGAGTCTTGTACTTGCTGGAAGAGATAGTGGTATGGTTGCTAATACCTTTTCACGTCCTTCTCGGACATAGCCTCTACCAGCTCCCGAAGCCTAATGTCCTGGCTTACTAGGCTGCCATACTTCAGGGTGGGGGGACTCATAAGGGTGGAGCCACGTCCCTCACCATATGAAGTAATTCCCTGGGTAGGCAGGGAGAAGTGGTGATCTATTCCTTCACGTGAGAGGCTTACAGTCAATTTGCCTGGGCCACTGGTGGACTTGCAGAAAACAGAAAATAAAAGGGAAAGTTAAAAAGAGAGAGAGAGTGACTGAGACAACAAAAGGGCTCAGAAGTGTTAAGCACAAAATGTCTTTATTTCAGTGAACTAAAATGACAGAAGTAACATGACACTGTCATTTATAGGCTCATAGGTTCATAGGTGGGTACTAGGCTATCTGCCCTAGGGCCTATATAAGCCTAGCCATAAAGATGCCCTGGCTTTCGCACCCAAAAAATTATTTTCCTGTGCCCCTGTTGAGCAGAGCCACAGAAATGATCACCGGGGTGAATTTCCTATTTCCCATCCAGTCATCAAGATTTTTCTTAAAGAGGGCTAATGAGGTGCTCTGCTTGACATTAGTGGGCAGTCTGTTCCAGAGTATGTGGAGTGTCTGGGACAGGAACCTATCTCCAGCATGTTTTGTTTATTGTGGTGACAAGGTTTATGTCCCTGGAGCATGTGACTTGGAGGGATTGGGATTTCTGTAAGTGTAGCATGTCCAACAGCTCTGGGTTTGATATGGCTTTGTTTGTTAGGCAGAGATCGCCTCTGAGTAGGCGATATGCGACGGAGTAGAGCTGGAGTTTTTTGAGGTGGTCTGCGTAGGGCATCTGTTTGAGGCCAGTAGTCCTCTTTGTGAGGTATTTCTGTGGCCTTTCCAGTTGTTGTAGATGTCTTGTGAGGTACATACCAAACTGGGTGTTGTACTCTATAATAGGTCTGATGAGGGATGAGTAGAGAGGAATAATGACCTCCTTTTTTCTGGATGAGAAATTTTTTGTGATGAGTTGTGCCATGTAGAAGGATTTTTTAACTGCTGTGGCTATGTGGTTATCAGAGGAGAGACTACTATCCACCTGTGTCCCTAGGTCTCTTATCACACTTTTGGTATTAAGTGGACTACCACCTATGTTCAGTTCCTTTTGTAGTTCATGCAGAACACAGCCGGGGATGTTGTCTGGTCCCATGGATGCTGTATTCTTGGCTTTGGAGACTGTGTTTTTTACCTGTGTGGCTGTGATTATTGGGACTTGGCATTCTTCTGGTATTGAGATGGGCCCTTTAGGGGTGGGGTGTGGGGTGAAATTAGCACTGAACCTGTCTGCCAGGATGTTGGCAGTATCAGTTGGTTCTGTATATTTAGTGCCATTGCTGTAACTCAGAGCAGATCTGAGTGTTGCCACTGAAATTCTTGACATAACTATAGAATGCCTTGTGGTTGTCTTTAGAATCTGTGGTGATTTTGTTTTCGTAATTAGCTTTGGAGGATTTTATGAGGGATCTCAGCTTCTTACTGAGGCTGACAAGGGAGTTCTTCCAATCATGGGATTTTACTCTTTTTTTTTTACAACAGTTTTTTCCTCTTGTTTAGAGTTTGTTTATGGCAGGGGACCACCAGATTGGCTTCCTTTTTTCGGAGGAGAGCATCTTGGTTTTGGATGGCACCATCCATGCACTTGTGTATGTGTTCATACAGTGCATTGATGTAAGATTCAGCAGTAGTACTTCTACTTTCCATCTGCTTGGGTGTCGTGAAGTTTGCCACTTCTGTCTTAAGAAGCATGAAGTTGTGTTACTTTCTTTGCTCTTACTTTATTTACTATAATATTATCGAATAACTGTTTAATTTATTCAATTAAATGCCATAAGCAATCTGCAATATTGTAGTGTAACAATAAATACTGTAAGTACTGAGTCATGGTCAGGTATGCTGTCACCTCCAAAATATTTATTACTGGCATTTCCTTCTACTTGACTGATTTGGTATAATAAAGTTAGATAAATATCAGTGAATTTATATTTACTGACCACTTAGTGATGCTCTAACCGTGACAGTCGAAGAAAGTGAACATTTTTACTTAGTTAAGCAATGCCATTTTATATTTGTGTTATACACATATACAGCATTTCCTTTAGCTGAGTGCTATCATTCTTATATATGTTGAAACATCAGTTAGGCTACTGTCTCTCTCTGGTACTGGCAACTGTTATAGGCAACCTCCTTAGGAGCTGAGGAGATATGAGAGAAATAAGAGAAAAAGGGAGTGTCTTACTGATGCTGATTGTGTGTACAAAGGACTGTTATATTTCATAGTTCCACTATGTTTACTATTATTACACCTTAAGGTATGCCAACACTCCTCTTCTGTCCTTCACTGTATCATGTACTATGTCATTTACTTTTTTGGCAGTGTAGCGTTAGTCTTTAAGTGTATGCAGAGTGGCCCATAAGGAAGTAGTTATTTTAAAATGATGTATACCTTTGTTGCAAGAAGGGAAGGATATGCAACTTTAAATAAATTGCTATAGGCTGAGCTGAATATTCCCAAGTTGATACATTCAGAGACACCAAATACTGTGGCTCAGAGGAAGAGGACTGATCTAATGATCTAACTATTGCTGAACAGTTTGCTACCATGGCAACCTTTGTGGATAGTCAGTTTCAAGAGGTCAGTATCTGTCAGGTAGTGCTTTGGCTACAACCAATAGTCAAGCTGCACAGAATCACTGCCTTTAGTGTTCACTTTTTAATTTGTGTCTTTATCATTGCCACTGCTTCTATGGTATTGCAATGAGGTTCACATTATTATATCATTTTGTCAGTCGCCGTGGATTGCAGCACTGCATTTTACATTATTGCAAAGCTAATTAACATTATGTTGTTCAATATGTTTTTGCATAGCCCCTCCTATGCCGGGTGGAGTGAAACTACTCACCAACCTAAAAGACCTTTGATAAAATTGCTTAATATTGAATGTACCTATACTGCTTGCACAGATTTTAGTTTTAAATCAGTGACATTTTTTACTATAAGTTGTTTACTAGTTCTAGCTGGTGGCAAAAGAAGGTTTCTAGGCTAATTGTTTTGTATTTAACATTTAATACTCAGCAGCAAGTTCACCCAGTCATTATCCTAAACAAACCAAACTCTAAGCAGTTACAGTTACTCTTGCCCCCAGTGTCATTCTTGTCAGTATCATGGACCAGCATTTCCTCACAACTTCTCTAGCCAGGCTGATTGAGATGGGTATCTTGAGAAAGTAAATTGTCTTGTGCTGTCTGATGATCATCTATTAGTCAATCAGCATAACATAGTGTGTTAGAGATATACATATATAATATCCTCGGAGGCAAAAATCTCACACACATTAAACTCAGACACCAAAATTGTCAGCAGTAAACCACACATCACACATCTCCAAGGCCGTCTCAGTACATATAATCCATCATTTGATGAGGTTCTAAAAATTAACTTTCCTAAACTTCAATGTCCTCCAAAACACAACACAGGTACAAAACACACTCAGCAAGTTAGCCTATCTCCCCACATACCACAAGGAGTCCAAAGTCACAGAAGCTGAGCCAGTAAGGCAGGCATCAACCTAATCAGACATTCTTGTTATAGGTGTCTCCATTGTAAGACATACAAATAGCCTCTTACCAGGCTAAGCAAGGGAACAGTGACAGTTAGTTGGTTGTCTGGTGCCAGAATCCATCAGATCATGCATGCACACAAGTCCTTGAACACCAAGTGCCAGTATGACGCAAGCAAAAAATAATTGACTTCAATAATTTGTTTAGTTTTTGGTGTCATTCAAAGGGGTCCAATATTTGTTGTCCTGGAAGGATAAGATTGGCAAACCGCATTACTTCACCAGGGAATGCCTGCTTCTGTCCCCTTAAGGCTTTCTGTAATTGACAAAATCATTGTCCACCCCGTAGTGCCTTTTTTAGGCAATGCCAACCCAATAAACCTACCAATATAACAAAACAAGCAAAGGAAAACATGAAGGTGTTACTGGTCCATGCTAGGAGTCTAAACAAGAAACTCCACTCTCTGCAAGCCCTTCATACCTTGAAGGACATTGGCATCTGTGTAGTGACTGGCTGGATAGGGCTATAACACCTTCCACACATTTAGACCAGCTACTGTATAGTAGAGGAAAAGAGGTGGAGTTGTCTCAATATTTTTCCAGAAGAGACTCACGTCAAGGCTGGGAAAGCAACATTATGCACTAGAGCTTCTTCTTGTCCAAATAACCATCAGAAAGGTCCTGTGCCATGTATTAGCTAGCTATAGAACTCCTTGTATGACACTAGAAAGCCACTACACCTGTTTACATGAACTAGAATCACTCAGTATTAAACTCAATACCATTTTCCTAGGTGATCTAAAGTATCTGTCTACAGACTGGGGGATCTGTAATACCACTAGTGTACAAATACAGAGATTCCTGGACTTTGCCAATACAAATGCCCTGGAACATTTAGAGTACCTATTAGGGTGATTACCATCTTGTAGTATCTTGCAACATCTATGTATCTTCATCACTTGTTAGGTGTGACCATAAAGCAGTCTCCTTTGAAATAAAATTGAAACCAGAGATCCTATCCAACCAAGGTACGTTTACAAATGTCTTTAACACAAGCTAACTACTCCTAAATGATACATTGGCAAGCTTCAAATCCCCACCAAACCCCAGTTAACTCCACTGAATACATAGAAACATACACCACCACACTATACCAGCATGTAAAAATCTGCACAGATGTAGCTGGAAACCATATGAACATGCACAGGGCAAACCTTAGAAACAAGCCTACATGGTGCAACCATAATATCAGAAATCTTCACAATAAGAAGAAAATAATTTTGACGAAAAGTGAAAAGAGTAATTCCCAGAATGACAGAGCCCTTGTCAGTGAACTAAACAAACAACTCAGAGCTTAATAAAATCCACCAAAGCCAGGTTTGAGACTAAAATAGTTACCTAAGTGAAAGACAATAACAAGGCCTTTTTTAGTTATGTTTGTAATCTCAAAAGCAGAATACAGCAGTGTGCTGAGCTGATTGCTAACAATTTTACCTTCACTGAGGCAGAAGACATAGCAAACCTACTAGCCGATAAATGTATCTCTCCTCACCATTTGTTCCTGGAGATATACCTGAAACTGGCTTACCTCCAGCTGTAACACAAGACCATGTCCTAAAAGTGCTATCAAAAGTTAAAAATACTGCATTGATAGGTCCTGACAGTGTCCCTGGATTCATCTTAAACACAATGAAGCACAATTTTGCCGCACCCCTAACAGCACTGTTCAATCTCAGCCTCCATATAGGTTTTGAACCAAGTGGATGGAGAGCAGTTACAGTCATTCTACTGCATAAGGGAGGACTTTCAAGAGGCCCAGGCAATTACAAACCCATAAGTCTGACCAGCCTGACATCCAAACTTTGCAGATGATTTCAAACTAGGAGCAGTCATTGAATCCCCAAATGACATAGCCATCCTGCTGGAAGATTTGTCTGAAATAAGTAACTGGTGCCAAAATCATGGACTGAAATTAAATACCAAAAAAATACATTATTGTATCCTTTGGGAAGTGATCTATCCCACAAAACTATCACATTTGCAATATGCCTGTAAGATTTGACCCATTTGTTTGGGATTTCAGAACTTATGTGGACAGTGACCTAACTTTTGACCAACATGTGTCCATTGTTGTATGAGAATATGTTCTATAAAAGACCTTCTATAATAGACAGCTTATAAACAAATGGATTGTTTTTAGATTTAGTGATGTCATTGTCCCCCTTTACTCAACCCTCATTAAGCCAGTCATTTTGTGCAATGCCCTCTTTGGCATTTATCTACCCAGACTAATGCAAAAACTGGAGTGCCCATAGAAACACATTACTAAAAGGATATAAGGCCTAAACAATATGTTCTATGTGGACTGATTCATAGCCCCCTCACAATACTCAATATCCTACAGACTGCTAAGAGTTGAACTTTGTCTGGGCAAACAAGGCATCCACTGACCCAATACTGATGGGTTTACTGCACATCAGCAATTCAAATGGCATCCAAAATACTTGGTCTAGGGATACAGACCTGTTCTGCAACAGTAACAGAATGGTTTGGAGGGATAGGTACATCTCTCAGAGGATACTACTGCTCTGGAACAGACACCCCTTTCACATAAAACAAATTTCATATTGTCCATATTCAAGTGCAACTTGGATCTATGGATAAGAAACAGTAACCTTTCCCTGGTACTGCTTCTTGTACTACTAATGGACAGAGGCATCTCCTAAATGCTTTATCCTATGCATGAGTTCCCTAAAAATTATCTATGGTAAAATCCCACTTATTCTGATTAGGGGTAATATATAATTATCGACCATGGGATGGGTAAAACCAGTATCTAACCAACAGGAAAGGTTAATCTGAGCAGAAAAATGGAAATTGGCTAGGCTTAAAATGACTCCTAAGGGCAACTAACCTAGTACTCACCTATGAACCTATTAATAGGCATATATTTTACTATACAAACTCTCACACATGCTGCAGGAGAAGAATGCATAAAAGAGACATTTGTGCAAAGATAAGACAAACCCAGAACTCAGAATTAATGCCTCATTGTGCTTGTGATATTTTATTTTATTTATACAGTGACATACATGACTCTGAATTGCTTGAAGTTTCATACACGTGAGGAAGGTGTAATTATTGCCTAACATCTATTTGTAGGTTGAAAAAGTTGCAGCAGCAGCAGGGATCAAGACACAGGAGAGACAACATCAGTCCTGAGTTGAATCACATGCTCATGGATGCTCTGAGAATAAATGTGTTCTTTTTTTTTGGATGGGGGGACAAAACTTACAGAAAGAGCTAAGGTATGGAATCAAGTAGTCCCTGACAAAAAAGCTGTAGGGGGAAAGATCAGCACCTTGGCACAATGCAGAAAAATAGTTAAGGACATGGTTGGATGTGCCAGAACAAACACTAGGCAGAATGCAATTGCCCATAGCAGTACTGGTGGTGGCTCTTTTACACTCCAACCTTTAACACTGGATGAAGACTGCCTTCTCTCTATAAGGGGCAATGACTTTGATGCAGATGAGGATGCTGCAGGAATTATCTTTGGTGGTGTTAACACTAGCAATTTCAGACCCCTACAACTGCAATCATGTACTCTGGAAGGTTAATGTGTAGCTGGCTTTACTAACATCCACTTATATGCACTTGGCATAATACCTGAGTACATATGTCTGTTGTATATTTCATCTTCAGGTACACCATCCACATTAGGTGTAGCATAAACTCTACAGCTGCTGCATGGCAAGTCATCTCTTTAAGGAAAAATTGTATCTTTCACAGGTCACATTAATCACAATTTGACATACTTTTTCACAGGGTCAGCTCCATAAACAACTGCATAGTGGGCTTCAGCATAATAGGATGATATTAACAGCAGAAAGACTTTCAGCAGTGATGCCATATTAATGACACAACCTGAGAACAGTGGCACACAGTTGCAAAGTGTACTGGCAAGGCCCCCTACCCCACATAATGTAAATAGCTCCTTAGACAGTGCCACAGGTTCACACACTCAGCATAAAATGGAAGTAACATTACAACATGTTGGGGAAATGCACAGGTAGAACCTGTTGCTGAAGAGACTATCCTTTGGGAGACAGGAGTATCCACTGTCACATCTGTAAGCAATGCTACCAGGAATATACATATTTTATGTTTAGTTCCAGAGAGTGTTTCATACCATGGGCAAACCCCTACCTTATGGTGGCTGTACACATCATTCATGGTAGTTAATAAAGGCAAATGTTCAAATATTTTCAAAGAAAATTAAGTATAATAAGTCTATGGCTTTTCCCTTTTTTGCTGAATTCACCAGTGAAACATCCCTTTCAGCACTCAGTACTCGAGTAATATGCATTGGGCACTTGTATTGCAACACAAGAATTACACCAAGATGTATAACTCTGACTGTGCTTAGTACTTTTGCTGCAAAACTGGAAATATGGTACTCTTTAGTATGACATAATTACACGCAAGTAAACAGCAGCAGCTTAGAAAAGTATCACTATTTCAGTAATATAGAGACCACAGGGCAGTGCAGTGGTGCAGCGGTTAACATTGTCACCTCACAGCAAGAGGTTCTCTGGTTCGATTCTTAGCTGGGGTGCCTTCTGTGCAGAGTTTGGATGTTCTCCCTACATTTGTGTGGGTTTCCTCCCACAATCCAAGCACATGTGTCTGGAGTGTTTCTCCCCAGGCCCCTGCTGAAAATAGGCACTGTCCTAGTCTGACTTTCCCGGTCAACAACTGTTATATAAATAAATGGAGAAATCTAAAACCCAATAAAAATATTAAAATAAGTATCTGTCAGCTCTATTCTGAAACACAGAATACAGTTTTGTAGCAGTGTGTACTGAGTGATGCAGTCTGTGTGTCTTATAAAAGTCACTATTTATTACCTCCACATAGTAGAAAAGTAGATTGATAGCTTGTTTGTTTGTAGAATTAGGCTACAAGTTGGATGTGATATTTATTTGCGGAGACTGGATGCTTGAAAAAAGTGGAGTGACTGAGGTTATAAAATAGCTCACAACTTTAAAATGCAGTATTGAAATGCCTTATCTTTGCCATGAATTACAAGTTTATATGCACTGATAATTAATATTAATAATAAGAGCCATTAATATATTTAAATTATTGCCAGAATTAAGTAGTTCAGTGCACAACCATTTTTTTAAATAATGTTTCATTGCAGTATTGTAGTATAATTATCTGGCTCATGCAGAATGATTTATAGCCAATGTTTTGGCAATTAAGATTTGTATCATCATTATTAAAACACATTATCATAGAACATAATGTGCAAAGTAGTAGACAGATAAAGCTGCAAAAACAATGAATTCCTTTTATTTTAATGCTACACTTTAATTACTTTAGTGAAAATTGATGTGTACTGTGCAGGTAAATATGGTCAAGGCAGCACTACATGGAAAAATTACCCTTACATTTAAAAACATTTATCTTATTTTATTCATATCTGCTAAACTGAGATAAAACACTGATTTAGGAAAACCTGTTTCAGGTTCAGCCATGGAAAAAATACTGATTTCCAGTTAAAAAAACAAAAACAAAAAGTATTATCAAAGCAAAAGATCGCGTATCCAAGATAGTGTATCCAAGTATCCAAATTTAACATTATACGAGTTCCGCGGTGGTGCAGCGGTGGTGTTGTTGCCTCACAGCAAGAGGTTCTGCTGTTCGATTCTCGGCTTGGGTTGGGAGTGCTTTCTGTGTGGAGTCTGCATGTCCTCCCTGTGGTCGAGTGGGCGCTCGAAAGACATGCGTTGAATGGGCGTGCCTTCGTTGAAGGTTGGGCGTTGGGCTGGCAACTCGACACTATAAAAAACAACTGCCAATCATTAGAGGACCGGAGTTCCACTGTGGCGACCCCTAACCGGGAAAAGCCGAAAGACAAACAACTTTTAGTTAAGCAATTAGGAGTAAATAGATATTTACAAGGAACATAATTTAGACTACGATGAAATTAAATGTTAAATATTGTGAGATTACTCTTGTATTTATATGGGATAGTAATGTGCAATAACTTCTATTATCTTCAAAAAAAGCTAGGGAATGAAGGAGTTAAACAAAAATCTAGACAGGTCAATACCATGTAAACCGTTATAAAGTTACCATTCATAATTCCAGTTGTCTCATAGCTTGCAGAACCTGTGGTGCCTGAAAAACAACTCGGAAATGTGCTTTCAGACAAGAAGTTTATTAGAAATACCATTAAGCACTTTCATTTCCACTCATTACTATGGAACTTCATCAGAGCAAATCAGTTAATTACCTTATTTTAAATATCATACCATTGATCACATATTTAATAACCTACAATAAAATCTTTGAACAATAATCAAGTGATACAAGTATTAATTACAAAACTTTAAAGAAACTTAATATTAAAAAAGCATTATAAAACTTTCATTTTAAAACTAAACTGATGGACACTGAGTCATTAAGACCCGGCAACACTGTTGCATTAAATAATAACTGACATTTAAGCTAATATTTATTTAAATGTTCATCAGTCACTAAACCTCTGATGTCACTGATAACCTGTTCCAATAGTACAAAAAAAAAAAGTATGTCCCAGAAACTCCTGAACATGTTTGTAAAGTGCATTGGTCATTTTACATATTTGAATGTTAAGCGCATGTTCATAAATGTGGGTTGTTAGTTTCCTGGATGTCTTACTGACATAAAATGCTGCACACACAGAACAAATAGCAGCATGCACTACACCTTTTGACTCACACTAAAAACGTCCATTAACTAAATATTTTTACCCAAAATTTCAAAACAACCTGATCTTAAAATGAATGGACATTGGGAACACCTCCAACAGTTATACATCCTCTGAATTCATTTATTATTAAAACACTTTGTCTTGTTAACTATTTTCCAGCAATTCTTTTATAGATCTGTTCTTTTTGTAGGTAACACAAGGTTTAGGACCCAACTTCTTACTAATAGAAGAACCTAAACCAAAAATACTCCAATTTCTGATCAGACAAGCACTAATAGCCATACTGTCTGGGTAAAGGTGGAAATAAAAGAACTAGCATGGTTAACCCCAATTGATGCTGACTTATTGCAACTAGTCTGCTGTAAATTCACTATGGGAGTAGAGTTCAATATCAGAACATATATACCATTAGCTCTTTTAACAACAACTTAATTTTAATGCCATTTAAAAATTCCAAAGGGTAACCCATTTTCCTAAACATTTCTAATAAATAGGTTTTAGAACTAATAAGTAAAGTTCTCACGTATACCATCGTGGAGTGCAAGGCAAAATATAAACTGAGGGTAACCACTAACACAAAAGATAACATTTCTAATAAAAACACATTAAAAACTTCCACATCAGATACCATATATGTTATGTGCACTTGCTGGCTCTTATCTACTGCTTTTATTTTACTTATTGGATACCAGCTATCAAAATGTAAATAACTATTAGAAAATGTTACTTTTCTATGAACATTGGAAACAAACCTTGCACTCTGCTTGTCTTTTGAAATTTCAACATCCAAGTATACTATTATTTCACTACTAGACATAAATGCAGCTGTAACTTTAATATTCCAATCAGTCCAGTGTTCCCCAACTGTAACCCATGCCATCCTCATGTAATCAGTATATCCCGTGTTATATCATCACTTTCTGAATATTCCTGGCTGTCTTCTAGCAAATACCAAGTATCACCTAGCCCTATTCCTGTTGAACCTCTTGAGTTTAAGTCATTCCATGGGCTATGTCCTTGAGGTATGGAGAATGTCCATAGTAGTACCACTACACAAGGGCAGGCCCGAGGCAGATTCCAGGAACTACAGACCTGTAAGCTTCACACGTGTCATCTGTAATACTCCAGTGCAAATAATTACTGAGAAAATTGATTGCAAACACTTGACCCTAACCAATCTGAGTTTGTAAAACGTAGGTCATTCCTATTAAATGTGGTCAGTTTATTTGAAAGGGCCACTGAAACCATGTGTGATGGTCTGACAATCTATATCACTTACCTTGACAAGGCCTTCAGCCCCATCTGTTATTCTGACATTACAGATCAACTTTCTCAACTCAGCATTACTCTGTTTTTTGTCCCTTGGATAACTCACCTGTCCTCAGGCAGAACTGACATTATTAAGGTAGGTTATATTTCTTGTAGTCAGAGGAGCAGCATAAATGAGTTCCAAAGGGCTCACTCCCTAGTCCACTCCTCAGAGGTTCATCAGCAGTTACTAGGCATGAGGTCTAAGAAACTGTCAGGGAGCCCAGCCTAACTTTCCAGCTATCTAAGAGTATTCTGTGATTAAGTGACTTGCTCAGTCATACAGATGGCAAATGATGATTAACGGAATTAAATCCTCAGCTGCAGAAAGAAGATCGTCAGCAACTTTTAGCCTTAATCCTCTTCACTGTCAGACAGTTACATTAGGAATTACTTACTGACATCTACTTCTCAGAAGTGGAATCAAATATCAAGGAGCTGTGACTGAACAAATTTGCTGATGACGGTAAGCTAGGTTCATTCATCAATCCCCCCTACACTCACAAATTTCAGCAGAACTCATACCAGATCAGTCCCTTATGCACTAGGCATGGGTTCTTCCTAAATGCCAAAAAAATGATGTATAGTTGATTTTGAGAAGGGCGCTAGCCTCTCCTGTTATCAAATGAATTGGTCCCCTCTTAAGACTGGTATATCCAGGACTTAACAGGACTAAAAGATAGCTATGCTAATGGCAGTCTTGTTTTGATCACCATGTCTCAGTGGTATTCAAGAAGTCTTTCCACCTTGCCTAACTAATCTGCATTGTCATTACCTTCAAAATACCTCTAAATAGCCTTAGTTCCACTACCTTTTATTATTAGATCTGTCTTAAACTCCAATGCCCTTCTTGGAAAGTAGTTCAATAACCACCTTAAGCAACTGGAAAGATGCAAAGATTTCTAATCGAGAAGATTACCAGACTGCACAATCTAAGCTACCCTGAAAGATTAAAGGACCTATCTATGTACTGTCTCTACTCTACACTCCCAGTTGGTGATCTCTGCTTAACTTTCAGAGAACTAAATATTTCATCCCACTCTGACCTTCTTCATCTTCATGGAACTAACAATCAAGCCAGTACTGATGCCAAGGGCATTCATTTCCACCACAGGATCAGTAACACGTCATAGCTTGCAAGATTTGTAAGTCAGCACATCTGCTACTTTTGGAAAAGCTCCCTCTACATTTACAAATGTAACACCACTGTATCTATCTTCAAAACCGGTCTAGATGGCCAGATAGACAACAGATTGATATCCAGGCTATACTTTTCATTAGCCTAGTATGAACCTACAAACCTAGTAATAAGCAAGCACATATCTCTATGTATATTTGCTCATAACTGTAATTTTAAAGAACAATTCACCAAACAAACAAAGTTCTTGTTGTCATAAAGTACATGTACTTTTTTTTAATTCAAACCTAAGAGTGTTATACTTAAGGACTACATGATTTATTTATGTGTCCCTCTGTTTACATTCTGTACTTGATTCTGAATCTCATTGCTTACCATGTTAGCTGTTTGTGAAATGTAATATTATCTCTCTGGTATTTGTTTTACAATGTGCAATATCATAGAGACACTCTGGCAATCATTGTGTAGGGGGATGCTGGCAAAGAAGATAGTAATCTCTTAGAGCTGAAGGTGACAGGCAATGAAAATGTCATCATAGCAGTCCAATATTTTTTGTCTTTAAATAGCTTTCCTTTTATGGTCAGATAGCATTTTTTGTGCCAGAATGGGGACTCTAAACGCCTGTGAGCAGGTGAATTTCTACTCTGCAAGCTTAGCTAAAGTGGAAGCACTACTTGGTAGGCTAGCTGCTGCACTAGTGTCTCACTACTGCACTTGTGAAAAGCTGCTGATTCTTCTTTTCATCAAAAGGTGTCATTCATAAGGGAAGGTCTTATTGTATCCATCCCTACATGGTGCTCAAGGTGGTGGCTGCCTAACTCCAATGTCTCCACTTTGGCTCATTCAGCATCTAGGTAACTAATCAAACATGGATCAAATGAGGCACAGTAAGGGCTTTCTCCTTTTGTGCCATGGCTTAGTTGCAGTCTTCTTGTGAGCTGGGAACATGCCTCATCTAGTTGATTAAGCATGAGCCATTTGTGCTGAGCTGCAAGCTGCTTATGCTCCGTGAACCCATTTTATGAATTGGGATTTTCCATAATGAAGTACACTTAGCCACAGTTAACCATTGTATTGAAATGCACCGTGTTCTAAATCCAACCCAGACTGGCATTTTGTGGTTACTAGAATAATTGTTTCAGTTAATTAACACTCTATATTCTCCTGGACTCAAATAAATGCAACTGTTTTTCCTCAGCAGGATTAGCCCAATGGCTTTTCTACATGTATCCAGTTCCATTCATTCAATATGGCGAGGACCCTATGGCCCATTTGTTTCTTCGTGGATAGCCTGTTTGGTCTATCTATTCTGCAATGACAAGAGTCAGTGGTAGGGAGTGGATATGCTTATTGCCCCTACAAGGTAGCCTACCCTCCCAAATAGAGCAGTCTTCCCCCCTTATAGAGGCTGTCCAACCTATTCTGTGGATGTCTGCTGCAGGGAGTGTGCTTCCACACAGTCTCACAGCTATAAGGTTGTACTTCACTGGTGCAACACCCAGTGCTCCTGCCAAGTGTCACCCAAGCAGCATGTTAGAGCCACTCCCCCCAACCCAGGATAGGTGAGTAGGCAACAGCTACATATTCCCAATTCTTCTTACCAGTGTTGTCAGGCACCTGAACAGTTAATTGAACTCGAGTCACCTGGGCTATACACGGGGCTTTATTCTTGCATGCCACCACAGTTGGCTATAGCAGCAGCTAATTGAACACAAGTCACCTGGGCTATACTCGGGGCTTTATTCCTGTATGCCAACACAGTTGGATGTACATATAAACACATTTTAAGTGTGCATTTGCTTAGCTGATTTGCTGCAAAGGCCAGTTTTGTAAATGCAGTAATGTGAAACAAATTACAGAGGAGTGCTTGAATTTCCAGCACTCCAGTACCTTGTGTCTAGTGCATTGTCACATGCTTGTCACACTGAATTGCACCCTAAACAATATTTTTCAAAAAATAAATCACTAGTGAATTAAAGTACTATGTAACGAACTAAGAAACTATTTCACTATTATTTGTTGAAACATAATACAACATATCTGTAACTTAGGATTGATTAACATGAGATTTTGATTGTTTTAATTTTTTAAATGGAAATCAAGATATGTATTGTTTCTGAGTTTCAGTGATGTTCATTGCTGGTGACTAAAATAACTTCCTCAGCAACTGCAGTGCATATAACTAAATGTTTGCCATTGCAATAATGAATGCTCATTTTTCTTTTTGAAGCTACATGAGATAAAATGTCAGCAATTCACATGTTCGCTATGCTTTCTGTATTCTTGTTTAGATCTATGTGGTACAATGGTTATTGAAGAAGAAAATTCACCCATAGGCCTGACACTGGATGACACCAAGCCTGATGGAACTGTACCAGCAATTATGGGGTCAGTAAAATGTTACATTCATATTGTGAGCTAAACAAGATTAATAACGTGTTCATCTTTTGCTTTTCAAGACACATACACAAAGCTGAACTGAACCTGGTTAGTTACTCGATTCTCTACCGCTTTGCCTGATAGTAATTTTGTGTCATATTTCAACAATAGTCAGTGTAATTTATTTCACACATTACTTTTCAAGAGCACCAGTGGACAGTTTTACTTTAAGGTACAACAGTATAGAGCTGGTACAGGAACAAAAGTGATAAATATAATCTTGGGTAACATGCTGATAGATTTGTGTGCAGGTAACCAAATTGATCACTCAGGAAGCACATGTTAAAGATATTTGTTATCCATTTTGTAAATAACCTCTGACACATAGTAAGCCTTTACTATAAAAAGTGAGAACTTACTGACCAGGAATTCATTTCTTAAAGGAAGATAAAGAGACTGAAAAACTAGTAGTCTTAAAATTTTGTTGATGAGCTCAGTCACAATAATTTCCAAAACTCATGAAACTCAGGTAGTGTTCCAAAGCAACAAGCCTTTATTCATCACAGACAAAGCGATCCTAAATAACAAAAAAAAAAAATCAGGAATACTTTACAATGTTAAACATATCAGCTTTTATACACTTAGAAGTAGGTGTGGGAAAATATATGCATTGTTTAATTTTAAACCAATACAATATAAACAGGGTCAAAAAAGTGCATATAAGAACAGCAAGTACCCACCCCCACACACTACTACTGATTAGATCACACTAAATCCTAGTTAAGGAAAACACTACCTATCTATTTGCAACCTGCATTCCAAAATCAGGTATTAAGAAAACCATAAAATACATATAAAAAGACTGACTTTTAACTAATATCGCTTTCGGCTAACTAATGCCAATAAAGCCTTCATCGGGTCCGTTACAAGAGCTAAAATCATATACATAGGTAGATAAGTAAAAACAGCTAACTAGATACATACTAGATACATACATCTAATTAAAACACTATAAATATAAATATATATCTGTGTAATAATATCTAGTAAGTAATATAGCAATAACCCACACCTGGGTGTGGGTAATGCATCGCCATGTTAAACAAATTTAACATAGCGAAACAGTAAAAGCAACAGAGATCTTGTGTTCTCCGTTGCTTTTTAAACTGTCTCGCTATGTTAAATGGGTTTAACATAGCGAGACAGCTTTAAAATAAGCAACGGAGATCTCCATTGCTTATTTTAAAGCTGTCTCGCATGTTAAACCCATTTAACATAGCGAGACAGGTTTAAAAAGCAACGGAGAAAGCAAGATCTCCGTTGCTTTTTACACTGTGTCGCTATGTTAAAGGAGTTTAACATAGCGAGACAGCTTTAAAAAAAGCAACAGAGCTCTCTGTTGCTTTTTTTAAACCTGTGTCGCTATGTTAAACTCTTTTTACATAGCAAGACAGTGTTTTAAAAAAAGACTTATACTAATGGAAAAAGTCCAGGCCACCGGACCTTTTTCCATTAGTATAAGTCGATTTACAATGTGCACGCTGGCCAATCAGCGTGCACGTTTTGGAATATTAATGGGGGGTCATGGTATAATATCTAATAAGCAATATCAATGTCCCTTAGCTCAACTGGTTAAGGAATTAGGCAGAGTGACTGCTATTCTTCTATGTGTGGGTTCAAATCATAGTGTATCCTATTTATATGGATAGATGCTTATTAGCATGCAATATTACTATCCCCCTCCCCCTGTGTAGTCATGTCCCTGTCACATCATGCAGTATTACTATCCTCCTCCCATTCTGCAGTCATGTCCCTGACACATCATGCAGTATCACTATCCCCCTCCCCCTCTGCAGTCATGTCCCTGACACATCATGCAATATCATTATCCCCACCCCCTCTGCAGTCGTGTCCCTGACACATCATACCATATTATTATCCCCTTCCCCCTCTGCAGTCATGCCCTGACAAATCATACAGTATTACTATCCACCTCTCCCTCTGCTCTCATGTCCCTAACACATCATACAGTATTACTATCCACCCCCCTGCAGTCAAGTCCCTGACACATCATGCAATATCACTACCCCTTCCCCCTCTGCAGTCATGTCCCTGACACATCATACTGTATTACTACCCCTCTCCCATTCTGCAGTCATGTCCCCGACACATCATGCAGTATTACTATCCCCCTCTGCAGTCATGTCCCTGACATGTCATACAGTATGACCCCCCCCTCTGCAGTTATGTCCCTGCCACATCATGCAGTATCACTACCTCTGTCCCCCTCTGCAGTCATGTCCCTGACACATCATGCAGTATCACTACACCCCCCCCTGCAGTCATGTCCCAGGCACATCATGCAGTATCACTACCCTCCTCCCCCTCTGCAGTCATGTCCCTGGCACATCATGCAGTATTACTGCCCCCCTCCCCCTCTGCAGTCATGTCCCTGACACATCATGCAATATCATTATCCCCACCCCCTCTGCAGTCGTGTCCCTGACACATCATACCGTATTATTATCCCCCTCCCCCTCTGGAATAATGCCCTGACACATCATACCGTATTATTATCCCCCTCCCCCTCTGCAGTCATGCCCTGACAAATCATACAGTATTACTATCCACCTCTCCCTCTGCTCTCATGTCCCTAACACATCATACAGTATTACTATCCCCCCATCCCCCTGCAGTCAAGTCCCTGACACATCATGCAATATCACTACCCCTTCCCCCTCTGCAGTCATGTCCCTGACACATCATACAGTATCACTACCCCCTCCCCCTCTGCAGTCATGTCCCTGACATGTCATACAGTATGACCCCCCCTCTGCAGTCATGTCCTTGACACATCATGCAGTATCACTAAACCCCTCCCCCTCTGCAGTCATGTCCCTGACATATCATGCAGTATCACTACCCCTCCCCCTCTGCAGTCATGTCCCTGACACATCATGTAGTATCACTACCCCCTCCCCCTCTGCAGTCATGTCCCTGACACATCATGCAGTATCACTACCCCTCCCCTCTGCAGTTATGTCCCTGCCACATCATGCAATATCGCTACCCCCTCCCCTCTGCAGTCATGCCCCTGACACATCATGCAGACTCACTACCCCCTCCCCCCCTGCAGTCATGTCCCTGGCACATCATGTAGTATCACTACCCCTCTCCCCCTTTGCAGTCATGTCCCTGGCACATCATGCAGTATCACTAACCCCCTCCCCCTCTGCAGTCATGTCCCTGACACATCATGCAGTATCACTACCCCCTCCCCCTCTGCAGTCATGTCCCTGGCACATCATGCAGTATAACTACTCCCTCCCCCTCTGCAGTCATGTCCCTGGCACATCATGCAGTATCACTATCCCCCTCCGCAGTCATGTCCCTGACACATCATGCAGTATCACTACCCGCCTCCCCCTCTGCAGTCATGTCCCTGGCACTTCATGCAGTATCACTACCCCCATCCCCCTCTGCAGTCATGTCCCTGGCACATCATGCAGTATCATTACCCGCCTCCCCCTCTGCAGTCATGTCCCTGGCACATCATGCAGTGTCACTACCCCCCCTCCCCCTCTGCAGTCATGTCCCTGGCATATCATGCAGTATTATTGTTTTCCTTTTCCCCTTTACTCTCATGTCCTTGTTATGTCATGTATTAACATTCTGTCTCCTCCATTTCTATCAGTCCCCAACATGTCATGCAGTATTAGTAATCCTCCTTCCCCTTTGGTCTCATGTCCCTGGCGCATTATGCAGTGTTAGTATTTCCTATTTCCCATTTGATCTTATGTCCCTGGTATGCCATGTATTAACATTCCCTCTCCACCATTCCTGTCAGCCCCTAACATGTCATGCAGTATTAATGTATACTCCGCCCCCCCATTGTCAGTCCCTATGTCTCATGCAATTTTAGTATTCCCCATTCCCGTTTGGTCTCATGTCCCTGTCATGTCATGCAGTATTAGCATACACCCTCCCCTTTTGTTGTCAGTCCCTGGCATGACATAGCATATTTATTTATCATTCCTAATCTATCATGCACCAAAACGTACTATCAGAACTAGGTCAAAGCCAGCCCTATGGCTCACTAAGGAAACCAGGCATAAAATCCTACTAAGAAACAAATTCTGGTCTCTATGGAGATCCACTAAAAAAAAAACACAGACCAACTTAAATTTAAACAAATGAGAAATGATACAAAAAAAGCCATACTCTTAAACAAAAAAAATGTTACTGTTATCTCCAACAGGCAAACCAAAGTAATCCACAAAAGTTCTGAGCCAGCATTAACAGACTTCTTCATCCTGGCCACTCTACTACACCACCCCCCACAGGTGCTAATTCTGAAAATCCCAAACAAACAGCAAATGCCTTTAATACCTTCTTCACAGATGCCATCCAATCACTGGCCAATCAACTAACAGCTGATGGTTCTAATCTCCTAACTTCTGCTACTAACTCACTTCCTATATTCCATTTGCAACCAGTCCCAAACCTTATCTGTAACCTTCTACAAAAACTTAAGCCAACAACCCCATCAGCAGACCAACTACCAGCGGAATATCTGCAAAAAGCTGCCGAAGCCATAGCCTATCCTATATCAATCCTGATAAATAGAACCATAAATGAAGGAAACATCCCTGCCATCTGGAAAATCTCCCACATCATCCCCCTACACAAGGGTGGCAATTCTAATGAATATTCAGACTACCGTCCAATAGCATTACTTTCCTCCTTTGGCTAAAATAATGGAAAGATGCATCCATAGACAACTATTAGACCACTTACTGCAAAACAATCTGCTTGCAAAGTGTCAGCATGGCTTTAGGCCATTCCATAGTACTACCACTGCCCTCTTATCCTTCTCTGATAGCATCAATCATAACAAAAATAACAAGATTCTCTCCTCAGCACTCTTTATCAACCTCTCAAAAGCTTTTGACATGGTCAACCACCATTTACTTATTAATGTATTAAGATCTCTTTTTCTTGATACTCTGGCTGTACAGTGGTTCCAATCTTACCTAAACAACAGACAACAGGTTGTGCTTTGGGACAACAACCTATCTTCCCATCTCCCTGTTACCCTGGGAGTCCCTCAGGGCTCTATTCTTGGCCCCCTCGTATTCTCAATTTATATAAATGACCTTCACCTAGCTATTACTCAGGCTACCTGTATTCAATATGCAGATGATTCTACAATAATCTGCTCAGCTAATTCTTCATCCGAACTGGAGTCCTTAACCCAGAAAATGTTTACCATAGTAGAAAACTGGCTTTTACAATGCTGCCTCCTCTTGAACCCTAAAACGACAAAACTTTTGCTCTTCACGCTCACCCGCATATCCACCCCAATAGACTTCTCAGTCCTATCCAATAATGGTACTCTTATATCTCCAGATCTAACAACTAAACTGATCTAACAACTAAACTTCTAGGAATAACAATTGATAACAACCTTACCTATGAAACTCACATTAACAACACTATAAAAACTGTTAATAGGAAACTGGGCTCCCCTTATATGATTAAACCATTCCTTACTCCACAAGCCAGAACTTCTATTGCCCACACCCATTTAATCTCCACACTTCTCTAAGCTTCAGCCATATACACAAATCTGACAAAAAGCAACCTTAACAAGATGTCAAACTCTTATAATAGCATTGCCAGGTTTTAACCACAGCCTCCTCTTTCAGGACCCACCACTGTCATAATCTGAAACAACTAGGCTGGTTAGAGCTACAAAATCAGCTCCTTTGTAACCAACTCACATTGCCCATAAAACCCTCTTCCAACAGACTAAAACTCCAATACTTTCAAGTCTTTTTACCCCATGTAAAAACCTTAAGACATTACGCTCATCTAATAGATTACGAGTATCCACAAGTAAAGCCAACAATATCGCTGGCAACTCTCTGTTCTCTAATGCTGTTGGAATAAACTGGAACCAACTTCCAAATGAACTGACATCACTGCCCTCTTTAGCACTGTTCAAACAAAAATTGAAACTTTACCTAAATATACACAGGTTGTGCCCCTGTACAAACCCAGACTGATCCAAAATATCATTGCTATCATCTTCTGATGACCTGCTACGTCTTATTTACTACTTGTACTATCAAGGACTGGTCCATATCAGTTCCTTATTCTATCCTAAATGAGCATGTTTAAAAAAAAAATGTAGCCTCCCTACTTACCTCTTTGCTGTCATATAGTGGGTACATTATTTATTAAATACATATCCCCTCCCACTTCCCATTTTATTTTTTTCCATCCTATTCACAGACATATGAAGTGCAAAGTGCTATGTTGAATTCCACATTTTTGTGAGGCACAGCATTGTGCAGATGAACATTAGTAGTAGTTTTGGCCTTGTAAATAACTAAATCACTGAAGTCTAAAACACCTTTTTTGTATACAACCAGTTCACACACATGCCTAATTGTGTAGTCCAGAACTTTTTTGGGTCTGGCTTCATTAATCAAGTGATTTACCAGCTAGTGGTAGGCAGAATTAGAAAGTGCAAGGAGCTATTAATAAAATGGAACTAAGACTGTTAGTCTAAGATGTCCTGCAGTGGAAAAAATTAATCTTTGTTTGCCACTTGTTATTTATATTTTTATATTTATGTTCATATTTTTATAACTGAGAGACCTAGATTTTAGAGCTTATGTAGTGTGCAAGATTCCTTGTGTAACACATTCATGAATTATGACTCTTTATTTTAAGCATTCAAAAACAATTTTCCAGATGTAGTAATTAGCATTGTTCTGTTAATGAGAAATAATTAAGCATGGCAGTGCATTCACTCCCAAGCCTACTGCATATCATAAACATGTTTATTTGATGCTAAATGTTCCCTTTCACAGAGTCCACTCACATGAGTATAATCACACTGCAAACTAGTAGCAGCTTCAAAGGTGAAGAAAATACAAAATAAATGAAGTAAGTTGAAAAATGAGTATGTGTAAAAATAATACCTTTTTAGAAAGTAAACGGTGTTTTATTTACATTTTTCCTTATTTATATTTCATTACTTTGTTTACTCATATTCATAGCATATATCGTGCCATTTTTCAATTTTTTTCTTAGTATATAATCTACTCAAAAGAAAAAGTTATTTCAATTTTGTATCATTTCAATATATATATATATATATATATATATATATATATATATATATATATATATATATAAAATATCGATTCGATATACAATCTCGAAGTACTGAAATATCGAATTTCAGTATCTTAAGACTGTATAGCCGAAAATCCACATAACCGGAAACCCACAAGCGCGAAAATGAAAATCACGACCATACGCATACACACATCACCACACACACATACACCTACCTAACTGCACTACAAGAAACAAGACAACACACATAAACACAACATAACATATAAACACTCCTACACTACCTATAAGCAGGGGGCCAAGCCCCCTGCACATCCACTACTTATATATACTAACTCCGAGGTCACACTAAGAACACAAACACATAAAACCCACCACTACACACACTCACACACACTAAAATCCCTACCCAAAACCCTTACAAAAACACCACTTACCTGAATCCCCTGCTAAATCCACATACCGCACCACACATCACGAATGTGACACCACAACAGCAGATTCGACATTTCCGCATTCGATATAGTGCAGTTTCGTGTGACTGCACTTTCGACTATACAGTCTCGAGATACTGAAATTTGATATTTCAGTATTTCGAGATTGTATAGTGAGTCTAACTATAAATATATATATATATATATATATATATATATATATATATATATATGTATGTATATATGGTACTTGCGTATTATCGCAACCACATGTAATGGCAATAGCGGTTGCTTAAAGATTATGACATATGGTCATTAATGTATGCAGAAATGTTGGCCCTTAATATTTTACTATTTTTGGGGTAAGATGCTCCTGTTAATGTCTGTAAATCCTTAACTTTGTGTGGTTGCAGACTTTTTTTCAGATGGGATCGTGTAATTTCACTGTCACTTGTTGAGGAATTCCACTGCCGCAACTATTTCATTGCCCAACAAAAATACAAACATGTCTGAAAGTGGAATTTAAGAAGCTTGGCTTTTTGGTTGTTTTCTATTTTGTGGAGGTCATTTCACCTTTATAGAGTAGCTATTGAAAAAAGGTAGGTAGACTGAAGTAGCATTTGTCGAACCTTTTCTGTATGCAACCAGGGTTTATATGACAACTTGTGAGAAATAAACGGTTCTTTGTGGATTCTAATGAAATGTTTTCATTAAGTTACAGACTCGAAAATTGTTTATGGGATTTCAAGACCTTAGCTGATGTTCATTGTGTTTCACTGTTGCAGTCATTACACTTGGGTTATCCTGCTGGCAGGCTACCCGCAGTCAGCCTGAATTCCAAAGTCCTGGTCCGGCGTCGGTTGCTGTCGCCTCTTCCCTGATGTCAGTGTGCCAGGGGTATATAAGATGCAGCTGACGCCATTTTCTTCAGTCTTTCTTGCCGCGCGGTGCCCGAAGCAAAAGCAGTTTGCAAGTGCCGGTCAGCCGACTCCTGAGATTTTCGAAATTGAATTTCAGATCCGAAGTCTTCAATAAAGCTAAGTATCCCATTGGGGAAACTTTTTTCTTGCTCCAGACTGATGTCAGAAAAAGTTAACAATTGTATTTCTTGTGGGAAGCAAATACCTCATAAGGATTTTCATTCTTACTGTATTCCTTACCTAGACCCTGACCACGACGTTGCTAGTTGTTGGTTTTGTGCTAGATTTAACCAACGCACTATTAAGCGTCGGTACGATTTTGCGTTTCATTACTTTGGCCTAAGGTTTAACTATATAATGCCGTCGGAACAGCCGATGACCGGAGTTCATAAAAAGCGCAAAGAAAAAGAAAAGGACAGGCATCCAAGGTCCAAAACTGACGACGAAGCCTCCTCTAGGCCAGTCGCCAGTTCTCAGTGAGGTGCTTTCGCAGACCCTGACACCCGCTACCTCAGAGCCACAGGCCACCTCCAACTCCCATGTGGAGACAGCTAGGCCTCTGGATACTCAAGGTATTGGGCCTTCGGAAATGAATCTCTCAGATGGGTCCAAAGCCGCTGAGCAGGCATCGGCTTCTGAGAGTGTTTTCAGACCTACACAGCTTTATATTAAGCCAACCTCAGCATCCAAGACAAAGACTAAAACAGCTTTAAAGACAAAGAAACAAGTGCAGCATTCTCCTGGACAGATGTCCATGCCTAAGAAACAGATGCTCAAAATGGCCAAAGACCTAATTACTTTGATCAGGGGTTCCCATCCCCCTCCTGATAAAAGGCCTAGGCAAAAACACTGATTATGATTCCTCTGATCAGGTTTCCATTTCCTCTGACTCCTCTTCAGAACAGGGATTCTCTCTTCCTCCCTATGAGGACTCTGATACTGAAGAATCTATCCCTTCAGCCTCTCCTCCTGAGGACTATTCTTTTGGGGAAACCCTGCACACCATGAGGGAGCATTTCCACTGAGAGAGTCAAGATTATTCAGAATCTAAGAGATTTTCTTTTATTGCCTCAGCACAGACCTCTTGCTATTCCACCTGTACTAGACATTGTTGATGATGTATTTTCAGAGTCCAGTCTGTCTCCTGACTCTTTACCCCCTGCACCAGTTAAGCCAGATAGGTACTACAGGGTTCCATATTCTCACAAATTTCTATATAAAAACCCTGCTGCTGACCCAGAAACTATTTCTCAGGGCCCCAAAGGGGTAAAGGCTTCCACTGCAAAAAACCCTGTCCCCTCTGATAGGGATTCTCGAGCACTGGACAGATGGGGGGAAAAAAGTTTACACCTCTGCTGCTTTGGCTGTAAGGGCTTTAAATTGCCAGTTTCATATGCTTAAATATCAACAATACCTAATGTCTCTGCTAAAACAGAAAATGCAGACAAACTCTGAATGTCCTGAAAACAAAGAAATGCAGGATTTATTGCATGCAGCTGAACAAGTGGGAAAGCATACTTTGCAATGTGGTTTTGATTAATTAGAGGCCTCTTGCAGGGCCGCTGTTACAGGCTCTGACATTCGAAGGCATGCTTGGTTAAAGGAACAGAATCTGCCTGATCATGTTAAAGCAAAATTATTGGATGCTCCATTACAGCATGATACTTTGTTTGGTGTTAATGCAGAAGAGGTGTAAAGAAAATGGAGGATAAAGCGAAATCTATGCAGACAGTAAAGGATTTCTTACAGGTTCAGCCACCAAGATTTAGCAGGAACTGGCCTTCTAAGAATTGGTCAGTTCCAGTGTCAGTCAGACCACAAAGAGGCAGATACAGACACCCTAGATGCAGATCTCAGCCCCAAGGCTCATACAGGCCTAAACAATGGGGTGATTCTACCTCCAAAAGTGGAGAAGACAAATCAAAACCATATAGAAAACAGTCCCAATGACTTCCCACTGCCAATGCCAAGCACTTATCTTTTGGCCGCACCCTTAGGGGGAAAGCTAGCACTTTTTTCACACAATTGGCACATGATCACCCAGGACAAATGGGTACTGAATATTGTTTGTCAGGGCTACAGGTTCCATTTTCACACCCTTTCAAAGGCAAAAGGTATGCCAGACCTGCCGCACAATCAATGGACAGAGGCACAAAAACAAATTTCATCTCTCATGGACATGAGGGCTATTCAGTGAGTACCTCAGCAAGAGCAGGAGCAAGAATTTTACTCAAGGCTTTTCTTGGTACCCAGAAAGGACAAAGCATGGAGACCAATACTGGACCTGTCAATTCTAAATACTTTTCTGGACGTTCCAAAATTCAAAATGTTGACACTGCAGCAACTTCTTCCCATGCTGGGCAAGAAGGCTTGGCTCGTAACTTTGGACCTCAAAGGGGCATACTTGCATGTCCCAATCAGACAATCTTGCAGAAGATACCTCAGATTCATAGCTGGCTCAATACACTACCAATTCTCTGCACTGCCCTTTGGCTTATCTACTGCGCCCAGGGTCTTCACAAAATGCATGGCACCAGTAATTGCATTTTGCAGACAAAGAGGAATTCAAATTTATCCCTACTTGGGCGACTGCCTTATTCAAGCAGAGAGCAAGGACATTCTACTAAAGCATCTGGTGTTTGTAAAAAGATTACTAATTTGCCTAGGGTACACAGTAAACAAAAAGAAATCAAAACTAGTACCCTCTCAAGAGATAATATTCCTGGGTGCAAGCTTAAATACAACTGCCCATATGGCTTATCTCACGCCAGACAAACAAAGGCAACTGACTTATTACTTCGAAAACATGGCAACAAAAACCCAGTTACCTGCAAGAAAAATTCTGCAGGCTTTGGGCTTCATGGCATCCTGCATTCTGCTAATTCCATATGCAAGACTGCATATGAGGAAGCTACAATGGTATCTAAAAAGTGTTTGGACTCAACATTGCCACAGCCTGGAAACATTAATTACCCTCATTCCTTGCCTGCAACAGGAGTTTTGATGGTGGGCACTGGCCTGTCACCACAACAAGGGACAGCCGTTCACTTTACCCACAGCCAGGCAGACACTAACAACAGATGCATTGGATTACGCCTGGGGGGCACACATGGCAGGGAAATGTATTCAGGGCACTTGGTCCGCAAATCAAATGCATCTTCATATCAACCAAAAAAAGATGCTAGCTGTACAGAATGCCCTGACAGCCTTCAAGGATCTTCTCCATCCAGGACAACTATTGCTAAAGACTGACAATACTACAGTCATGTGGTACATAAACAAGCAAGGGGGCACACATTCCTACCCCCTCTGCAGGCAAGCCATGACTTTGTGGAACACCGCATTGACTTATCAAGTACATCTGCAAGCACAATTCCTGCCAGGAAAGACAAATACTCTGGCAGACGAACTAAGCAGAAACCTCATGGACCCTCACGAGTGGAAACTAGATCCACAAGTCTTCAGCATGATAACAAGGAAATGGGGATGCCCAGACATAGATCTATTTGCCTCCCCTCACAACTACCAACTGCAGAGATTCTGCACAAGGACTTATCACAAACAAGCATGGAAGGTGGATGCACTATTATTCATCTGGAAAACCCTTACAGTATATGCCTTTCCTCCACTGCCTCTCCTCCCCAAGGTACTCCTAAAGGTCAGACAAGAGAAGCCAAAAATGATACTGATTGCCCCAGACTGGCCACGCCAGCACTGGTACCCAATCCTAAAGAGCTTGTCTCAAGGCCCAGCCTGGGCTTTACCTCAAATTCCTCATCTTCTGACCCAACAAAACAATCAGATCCTACATAGCCAACTCAGAACCTTAAATCTGGCTGCATGGCGAATAATATAACCACTCAGAACACACCTCTCTCAAAAGCAGTTATGGATGTTATTTTGGAAGCCAGGAGGCCCAGCACCAGAAAATCTTATGCAGAAAAATTGAAGAGATTCTATGCTTGGAACCAGGCACAAGGAATTGACCCGCTTGTTCCAAATATTCCTCAGATTTTACAATACCTAACTGAGATGCTGGACAAAGGCCTATCCTTCTCATCAATTAAGATCCATGCCTCGGCCATTTCAGCTCATTACAATACTGAACCACCTATTTTTTCATATCCACTGCTAAAGCAGTACCTCAGAGGGGCCAAAAACATAAGACCCCCAAGGAGAGCACCGATACCTACATGGGACCTCAGTTTTGTCTTGGAAAGGCTCACATTGCCTCCTTTTGAGCCAGCCAATACAGCCGAGATAAAATTCTTATCATGGAAAACAGCTCTGCTCCTAGCAATAACTTCAACAAGAAGAGTCTCAGAGTTACAGGCATTAATGGCTGTGGAGCCTTTTATCATTTTCCATCCGGACAGGGTTTCTGTAAGGACAAACCCAACATTTATGCCAAAGGTAGTATCCAGTGTGGCTCTTAATCAAACCATTCATTTGCCTACTTTTTATCCAAATCCCCAGAATAAAGGGGAGAGACGTCTGCATTCTTTGGACATACACAGACAGCTGCGCTTCTACTTGGACAAAACTAAAGATTTCAGAAAGACTGAGCAACTTTTAGTGGCATATGCTGCAGGATCACAAGGAAAGGCTATCTCTAAGCAGACTATTTCAAAATGGATAGGACACTGCATTCATTTCTGCTATGCACAACATGGCAAATCAGTGGCTAAGGGCATTAGGCCACAGTCGACCAGGGCAGCAGCCACCTCAGCAGCCTTCCTCAGAGGAGTACCAACCAAAGATATTTTGGAGGCTGCAACTTGGACTTCAGTGCACACTTTTACCAAGCATTAACACTTACCTCTTTTCTCTAAATCCAGAGCAGGCTTTGCCACTGCGGTTCTGCAGGGCCTCATAGCCACTCCTAATTCTATTTAGACCCAGCCTCCCAACCTCAGCTTTGGGATTCAACCCAAGTGTAATGACTGCAACAGTGAAACACGATGAACATAGTACAGTTGTGTATCTACCATAAATGTAGATGTTCAAGTGTGTTCACTGTTGCAGTCCAGGTTACCCACCCACCATCCCCCTTTCTTTGCTGGGACTTATCTGTACTTCTCTATGCTATACAACCTATGTGGTATATTTGCTTGTAGATGAAGGTACTGTTTATTTTAGTGCATGCTTTGTATAAGCAATGTTTTTAGCCTACCCTTTTGGGGGCACCTGACATCTGGGGCAAGAAAAACTGAAGAAAATGGCATCGGCTGCATCTTATATACCCCTGGCGCACTGACGTCAGGGAAGAGGTGACAGCAACCGACGTCGGACCAGGACTTTGGAATTCGGGCCGACTGCGGGTAGCCTGCCAGCAGGATAACCCAAATGCAATGACTGCAACAGTGAATACACTCGAACATCTAGATTTACGGTAGGTACACAACTGTACTTTCTGCATCACCTGCAAGCCTTTAATTAGTGAAACGAAGTAGTTTTATGTCACTATAGGGTTTAACCGGCTAGACAGTACCCTACGGGTCTTGATCTGTATGAAAAGTGCACAGCTGCATGATAGTACTACCAATTTAAAACACTTTGCAATCCATCACACTTTTGCCATGCAGCCTATTGTGGACCACTGATAAGAGGTAATTGATGTGTGGCTTTGCAGCATTTCAAGCTTATTTAACTTCATACCGATCAAACAACAATATTCCATGATCGTTAATATTGCCATTCAAAATGTGGTTGCGATAATACGCAAGTACTATATATATCTATATCTATATATATATATATATATATATATATATATATATATATATATATATATATATATATATATATATATATATATATATATATACATACACATATCTGTCTTAGTTCAACAAAACCAACTATTCTTTAAAATGTCTTTATCTATCACCCATCCTTTTTTCCACACCCATCTTGTTATTTCATGTAACTTATCTTCATCTTTATTTTTATTTTTTTAATTATTTACATTATTTACTGAAGTCTAATAGAAAATACAAATGCTGTGCATCCCTCATGCATAGTACAGTATTTTCTACCGTGGTGGCTGATCTATATCCTACAATTATTATCAAACATCTGTATCAAGTTTCAACATTTCTCAGGTTTTAACATTCAACACAGCCCAGTGCCAGGGTTTATAGCAAAGAAGAAAGTTCAACATTTGTAAAGCTGTAATGATGGTAATGTTCAATCTTAACCTGTATTAATGCAATGCGTTTTTCAGTATCCTTGATAGAAGCATAACTCCTCTACATTTGAATTTTTTTGTCTATCAAGTATCCAGAGTAAAAGTCCATCTTTTTTACTACTGTTCCTTTTCCCTCACTCATCCTTTTTTTTCAGTCTGTATGACCTCATGCATGGTGTGAGCACTATGCATCTGTGGTCTCTACTTAACTTCTTTCAGCACGCGTTAATAATTTCCACTATGGCCAAATATCAGTAGTAGTTCTTTTCCCCTTCATCAGTATCCATTGCAAGTACCTTTTTATTTTTGGAAAAAAACATCTTCCTCACACAAGATGTGTGCATTAAGCATTGCTGATGAGCTTTGTACATTCCTTTACTCTCCCTTAATTATCTGTTTTCTTGTTGCCTAAGTTTCACATCTGTCTTACATCTTCCTCCCCCATTTTTGTTCTTTTCACAGCTCATATTGCCCTCTTCCTTCTAGGTAACTTAAGTTCAGCAATAATAACGTCTATATATCCCCATAACTTCCTCCTGTCCCTTTTCCCCAATTACTTCCGTATTCTAAGCTTGTGCTGCTGGAGTCTCCATATTCCACTCTGGTCATTTTCTATTCTCATTCTTCCATTTTTCTTTCCCCTTTCTTCCCTGCCTGTCCCAGTTCTTGTATCTATATATACCTTTCCCTTGACTTATTCTTCTCTCTTCTTCTGCTATTTGTATTATCATACTTTTTACTTCTTCAGTTTTTGGGGTTTCCTGCTTCTTCCATTTTTTTCTAATCATTTTATCTCTCCGCTGTCATTATTAACCCTTCTAGTTTCCTATTTTTCTTTCCTCATACCCCAACAGAAAGAGTGTTTGTGTTACTTCTCCTATCTCTCGAAAGATATCCTTCATAGCCTGTTGGAGCCGGGTTTTGAATTCTCCTAACCTCTCACATATCCAAAAGACATGTGACCAGGTATCACTTTTTTCTCAACATCTCCAACAGTCCCAGTGTTCTCCTTGAAATAGTTTTCCTAGATTAGTTGAGGTATCAAGGTATGTATGCAGGCTTTTCCTTGCAAATAGTCTAAATTACCTTGCTTTCATCGCATATCTTTAATATGGGTCTATATTGGATCCGCAAATGTTCACAATGTCAAATCTGACATTGTCGACACATGAACAGTGAAACTGCAGAACATCGAAGAGGTAAACGGAAATTTCCGTAAGGGGAGATTTCCATTTACTTCAATGTAGTACGGTCTCGGAGTTGGTATATTTAAGTAGCTGGGGGTGTGGGGGGTGCAGGGGGGCTTGCCCCCCTGCTTACAGCAAGTAGTTTTGTTTCCTGGCATTTTTTTAATGTTTTTATTAGGTATTCACTGTTACTGGACTTCCACGATATGGTGTCGATCATATCGTATTCAAAGTTCAGTAACTTCAAGTATCTAATATAGACCCCTTTAATACACATTCCCACTCTTCACCTGTTATTGTCTCTTGTAATCCCTTCTCCCATCTTACTCTCCTTTCCCTCCTTTCTTGACTCCTTTTTTCCACTTTCCATCTTTACTTTTTTGTAGCAGTGTTTCAGTCATCTTCCACTCCACTCTTCTACTATCTGTTTCCCCTACTAACACTGATGTCTCGAGTCCTCTTCTGCTTTTTGCTATAATTTTCCATTTTAGCCTAACCCCTTGATAATCTCGTTCCAGATTATCCTCTAATTTCTATTCCTGTCTCAGTTCTTCCCAGGTTTTCATTCTCTCTCTGTCTCATACTACTATTAGAGGCCATTAGTTTACCCCTCCCCCACTTTGTTTCTTACTCCATCTCTGTACTACTGATCTCCTCTCTTAATCTTGCCATAGCCCCCTATTGGGTATATCCACTCTGTCCACCCCTTCATTCCCTGGTCTTTGCATCTTAAATAGCTGCTGTATCACTGTAGTACATAAAATATGGATCTCTCGTTCTCAGCACTTCTAATAATATCTCTACAAAGTCTCTTCCCCCTCTCTGGCTATCTTCCTTTCTCCAAGTCATATATTTACAATATGCCATGTAATCAATGTCTGTCAGTTTTATTACATTTGCAGTCATGAATGTCTGAAGCATTTCTTTTAGGTCCAGTACCCCCAGACCACCTTCTTCCACTGGTTCTGTTATTGTCTCCAAGGCTACTTTAGGTCTTCCCCTGCTCCAAATGAATTCTCTACAGAGCTGTTTTAATTCTTTCAGTCATCCCGCTGATGGCATCTCCCTAAAAGCTTACCCAGCCTGTGTGAATTGCAGTTTTATAAACCAATGCAATCTCACTTCTGTCTGATCTATATCCATATTATTTGATTTCAAATTTTCCATCTGACTTTTCCCCTTCTCATATATTTTATTTGTATATTTTTTGTTGATTTCTTCACTGTGTCCATTAACTAAATTTTTAAATAGTTCATCTCTTCCCACCAAATCTGGTATTCTCTTTCCTTTATCGCCCCTTCCTTCTGTCCTTTTAGTGCCATTGCTTGAGTTTTCCCTTCTTCACTTTATATTCCAGCCTCTTTCTAAACTGTCCTACAACTTCTCACATTTTGTCAATGTCCTCATCACAATGTAGTAAGGTCAGTAATAAATCATCCATATTTAGGGCTATTTTGTTGTCATACTCTCCCTATCCATAACCTCTTACTGCTGATTTCCTTATTGTCTTCACTAACGGTTCAGTGTATATTGCAAAGAGCATTGGTGATATTAGGCACTGTTGCTATGTCCATCTTCTGTCTTAATTTCATGTGAAAATTTAACCCTTATCTTCATCTTTGCTGTTGTTCCTTTATGTATATTTCTTATTACTTCAATCCATTCCAAAGAAAATCCCCATTTTTCATTTGATTCAAAAGGGTACCTATATTCCACCCAGGAAATGCTTTCTGTGCATCCAGTGAAGTTAATACCAATTCCTTCCCTGTTTTGCGAACATCTTGCATTATCAATATTGTTCTAAACAAATTAGCTGCTGGCCATCTCCCTCCCACAAAACCAAATTGATCCCTTTGTATCAGTTTTGTCAGTTTTGCCATTATCTTTTTCCAGACTTCTCACTTATATTTGCGTAATACATTTATAGTCATGGTTTAGGATGGATATCGGTGTGTAAGATGCCAGATATAGTGGGGCTTTCCCCTTCCTTGTGTTTTCTCCTTTCTTTTCTTGTCTGTTTTTTTTGTCAAGGGGTCAAAGGTTAGACATTTGGGTCTACTCTTTTTCCTTTCACTTTAGTACTTCTTTTTCTCTTCTGCCTTTGATTTTGGCACTCAAAAATCTTCTTTACCCACAATGCTCATGGATTTGCTACTTACAGGAGCTCAGCCATAACAAAAGTCCATGTAAAAGGTAATATCTTAGTCTTTGACTGAATGTTGTTAAACATAGTAAAGCATTTAAAAGCACAACAGGACTTGTCAGCTGAATACTTTCCTTGAAATTCCAATGACAAGTTCTTACAAATACTAAGGCTTACGTTAGCATTAAGCAGATCTAAACCTGGAAATAATATTCAGTATTTTAAGTGCTTTAATTTGGGTCATGATTGTGAATTTCATTAATTAGTATACATTCATGCCAGTAGGGAGACTGGGTAAGTGCCCATTTTCATCCATCTGTCATTTCAAAATTAAGAAAAAACAGTATAATGCACCAAATGACAGGCTCTGACATATAAATACACATGACCTTGATGTACATCATAGGATATTTAAGCTTTTCATGACTCTGTCAGGAAATAAAATGACTTGCACTATACAGAGATAAAAAGGATGCCATCACAAGTAAATGCAATGGATCAGTGTAAAAGAAAGGGGAGAGGCAATACTCAGGAGATGAATCAGAGTTCACAGAAGGTTAGTTTATTGACTATATATGATGTAGAGGATCATGGTCAGGTGTCTGATTGGAACCACATTGCTATGCATTTGAGAATGGATGTCAAGAAATTCACCTTGAGAGTGAAGCTTAAGAGGTAAATGCCTTTACATCTGTTTCAAGAACAAATAGCTCACAATTCTTTATAATACACTGGGAGTCTTAGCACCAGTTTGTTAAAAAAAACGGTTCTGTGGTGGCATGTGTAAGAGCTTTTAAAGTAGTTCACTATTTAGCTGTGCACTTCACTTCTGATCATCATTTTGGGGGTAGTATGAGGAGTGTTACAGATTTTTAAGCTATTAGCTGCTTTCCGGTGCTGCTGTCTATGTAGTAACATGAGATTAATTTAGTTTTATAGCAGAATGGTTCATACCTAAGAACCTAGACAAAATAAATCTGTAGTGTATGGAGCACACTGATTATGGTCGAAAAAATGGAAAATTATAGGATGGTTTTGTATTACTCTGCCACATGACATTATCATAACAACTTTGAAGGGTACAGGACTACTTTTGTTATGCACTTTTCAAAGCTGTTATGATTCTATGTGCTGCAGCACATCTGGCAGCTTGCTCAAAATAGTGCCAACAATGATTTGACAGCTGTAAAAGTTGAAATACATTTTGCACTGTCACATAAATAATAGGAGGGTGCCAGGATGAACTTTATTACAACCTTTAAAGTTGCTGGCCAGGGTATGAACAGAATTTTAGTGCTGTACACCAGCTTCATAAATGTAGCCCCAAAGTAAAGCCTCTAACCACTGTATCACTTGCTTCTGGAGATCATTCCTTGTTGTTGTTGTTGTGTCTTTTGGCTTTTCCAAGTTAGGGGTCGCTACAGCGGAACTCCGTTCTGCTAATGATTGGCAGTAGATTTGAGTTGCCGGCTGTGACGCACAACCTTCAACGAAGGTATGCCCATTCACGTATGTCTCCACACAGAAGACGCTCTAGCTGTGAATCGAGCAGGACAACGTCTTACTGTGAGGCGGCAACACTACCGCAGAGATCATTCCTTCTCATTATTGAAAAAGAAATTCTGAAAAAAATCTGTTTAGTCAAAAAAGTAATATAAAATAAAATAACACCATTGTAAATATGCCAGTGATTTTAAAATGTAAACACATTACATTGTACAAAATAAATACATTGCTTGTAAAATGTGTGAACCAGTAAGAGTGTTAGAGCTTTCAAGACTGTAAAACACTTTCCACTCCTGCATTTTTTTCTTTATCTAGTGGTACATCTGGCAGCAAATGCTACATGTACTACAAAGAATTATGATCAGGTCTCTAGAAACACAGCTGACTAGTTATGTTCTCAACATGTGTGTCAAGATGCACCGTTGTAGTTTTGCTTTGCTATGTATACAATGTAAGTTTCTTCTCATCCAAATTTCAAACATATACTAGGTTGATTTTGATTGGAGATAATCTGTATTATAACTAGAAATCCTTATGCATGAATCTGGCTAGTGCAACAGTAATTTTGTAAAATAGTTTGGAGCATAATTAAAGAACTCCATGTGCTACATAAGAACTTGTGAGGCATAGGGCATAATGCTACTGAGGAAATTGTGCAGTGCCCCTGAGGTGAGTACAAACTAAGTTACTAACAAGGTATTCTTGACAGATTATCAAAACAGTGGAAGGAAAGAAAAAGCTACCAATAAATTGGGGAAAAAATTCATTACTTTTGGAGCAAACACTTAAAATGTTCTGTAGCCACAGTCAGAGGAGCACTGTGGAATATTTAGTGTGAGTACATTACTAGCAAATGACTATAGATCTTTAGAGCAGATCATAAAACAGAAATATTTTTAAGTCAGGTGATTATTCAGGTAGATTGACTTGAATACCATACTAGACATTAGCCAAGTTGTAATCAAATGCACTGGCAACCAACTTGCTGCAAGCAGTGGTGTGCCTCATTGTTAGACTGAACTATAGTCGTGGTGAGAGGGCATCCTAGGGCAGGATTTTAAATGTGACTAAACTAGCTATCAAATCACTGATGGAATGATCATCCCATCCATTGGTAGCAATTCCTCAGTAATAGTGGTGAGACATGGAGTAAAAAGGCTTTATGAGTGTACAAACATTGCACCTGTCAGTTATACCCTGCCTATACCATTGTAAATGGTATTTGGCAAATATCAGAGTAAGTGGTGTGGTGCAGTGTAGTATAAGCTGAGCACTATGGTACACTGTATTACTGAGTACTATGGATATGTCTAATGCAGTGATGATCACTCTTGTGCACTGTAGCTGACAACTGTGGCACATTGTAACACAAGATAAGCACTGTGGTACTTTCTAGTACACAATAGTGCCAGCAATGATTTGAGAGCTTTAAAAGCTGAAATACATTTTGCACTGTCACATAAATAACAGATGTGTGCCAGGGTGAGCTTTATAACAACCTTTACAGCTGTTGGCTGGGCATGGGTTATTTCCTCCTGCATCATTTTTTATTGTTGGAAAATATTGCTCATATATAGTGTGGTGTATTGTAACACAGGATAAGCACTGTGGTACTCTCTTTTACTGGGCGAGCAGTTTGGTAGAGTGTAGTGCAGGGTAATCACTGTGTTACATTGTAGTACAGCCTGAACATTGTTGGGCAATACAGTATAAGGTGAACACTGTTGTACAGTGTAGTACTGGGTTAGCAGTGGGGAAGAGTGTAGCACAGTATGATCGTTGTGGTGTGTACTGTAGTGCACTGTAATACATAGTGAGAACTGCAGTACACTGTAATAGAAAGGGAACTGTGGTGCACGGTGAGTACTGTGATATACTGTAGTACAGGGTGATCACTATGATACATTGTCAAATAAGTTGAGCATTGTGGGGCTTTGTAGTCTAGGCTGAGCACTGTCAGACAGTATAGTCCAAGGAGGGCATTGTGTTACTCTGTAGTACTAAGTTAACAGTGTAGAAAAGTGTAGTGAAGGGTGAGCACAGTATACAGAGTGAATACTGTGGTACAGTGTAGTACAGATTGAATATGGCAGTAAAGTATAGTACAAGGAGATAATTATGGTGGGCACTGTAGTACAGAATGAGCACTGTGGTACACTGTAATATAAATTGAGAACTGTGGGACAGTATAGACCAAGATGAGCAGTGCAATGCACTGTAGTATAGGCCCAACACTGTGGGGGACTGTAGTCAAATATGAGTACAGTGGTAAACTGTATTATAGCTGAGCATTGTGGAACAGTGTAGTACAAGGTGAACACTGTGTTACACTGTAGTACTATGTGAGCAGTGTGGCGAAGTGTAGGATAAGGTGAGCATTGTAGTATAGAGTGAGGACTGTGATACACTTTAATATGGTACACTGTAAAAACTGCAGTGGTGGTGCTGTGGTAGCATTGTCCCCTCACAGTAAGATGTTGTCCTGTTCGATTCTCAGCTAGAGCATCTTCTGTGTGAAGACATGCGTAAATGGGCGTGCCTTCGTTGAAGGTTGTGCGTCAGGGCTGGCAACTCGGCATGTAAAAATCCACTGCCAATCATTAGCGGACCGGAGTTCCGCTGTGGTGACCCCTAACCGGGAAAACCCGAAAGACACAACAACAACAACAACATTGTGGCACACTGTAATACAGAGTAAATATGATGGTACACTGTACTGGATGAACAATGTGGTAGACTATAGTGCAGGGTGAGGATTGTGTTGACTTTTGTAGTACATAATGAACACTGTAGTAAATTATAGTACATAATGAACAGTGTGGATCACTATAGTACAGGCTGAGTGCTGGGATACACTGTTGTACAGGTTTAGTATTGTAGTGAGAGCTGTAATACACTGCAGTAGAGGGTTAACACTGTGTTGTAGTGTACTACAGGATAAGTACTGTGGTACACTGTAGTACAGAATGAGCATTATTTTACAGTTTAGTACAGGGTGAATACTGTGATACGCTGAAGTAGATGGTGAGCACTTGGGTACAATGTGGTGCAGGTTGAGCACTGCAGTGAGATGTGTATTGCAGTAGTACAGGGTAAACACTGAGTTGTAGTGTAGTACAGGGTGAGTACTGTGATACGCTGAAGTAGAGGGTGAGCACTGGGGTACTCTGTCATGCTGGTTGAGCACTGTAGTGGGCTCTCTAGTGCTGTAGTACAGGGTGAGCACTGTGTTGCAGTCCAGTACACGGTGAGCAGTGTGATACATTGTGGTGCAGGATGAGCACTATTTTACAGTGTAGTACAGGGTAAGTATTGTGATACACTGTAGTACAGGGTGAGCACTGTGTTGCAGTGTAGTACATTGTGAGCACTGTGATACATTGTGGTACAAGGAGAGCATTATTTTACAGTGTAGTACAGGGCAAGTATTGTGATACACTGTAGTACAAGGTGAACATTGGGGTGCACTGTCATGCAGATTGAGCAATGTAGTGTGATCTGTAGTACACAGTGGTACAGGGTGAGCACCGTGTTGCAGTGTAGCACACAGTGAGCACTGTGATACACTGTAGTACAGAATGAGCATTAGTTTACAGTATAGTACAGGGTGAGTACTGTCATATGCTGATGTAGAGGGTGAGCACTGTGTTGCAGTCTAGTACACGGTGAGCAGTGTGATACATTGTGGTACAGGGTGAGCACTATTTTACACTGTAATACAGGGAAAATATTGTAATACACTGTAGTACAAGTTGAGCATTGGGTTACACTGAAGTACAGGTTGAGCACTGTAATGAGTGTTATGTTACAGTGCAATATAGGTTGAGTACTGTGGTATACTGTAGTACAGTGTGAGTAGTCTGGTACATAGGTTTTAATTATGATAGTTGACTGGGACCATTTGATCAAACTAGTCTGCTTGTTTCTCTATTTATCAGATAACTGCAAATCCTACTTAAACATCAGCTTATTTTATGACCTTTTGTATGAATTGCCTTAAGTCTTCTCCATGTAGACTTCAGTTACGTCATGGTGTTTGTCACTGCTACCTCTTTAAGAAAGGTGTTGTAGTTTCCCACCACCATGTCTGGAAAAAAAAGCTTACGGATTTATCTCCCTTCAGTCTTTAATGTATGTCACCTTTTCCTCTTATATCATTTGTTGTTGTTTGAAAGTATTGCTCACTTGGGCCTTTAGTGTTTTTTGAGGAGTTTAAATGTTTATGCCATATCTCCTGCGTACCTTGATTGTTTAAAACTGGAGTGCCTTTAGTGTTTTTTGAGGAGTTTAAATCTGTGTACCTTCATTTGTTAAAACTGGGTGTGTTAAGTCATTCTTGATATGGTTTCTGGTGAAAAGCCATATACTATATTTATTGTCTATTTTTGAATTGTCTCTAACATCTCTATATTGTAAAAATGACAATCCTGGAACAGCATCCTAAATTCTAGGTCATCCCCTAGTGTTACAAATTATGTTTAAACAAGCCTGGTACTGTGCCACAGAGGGTTGGAATCATTACTGCAATCCAGATATCTGTGGTTCATTTAGTGGTCCTAGCCCTGAAAGAAAGAAGCACAAAGGGTTTGGAGTGAAGGCACATGGCCTGTTTGCATCTGCTGTGGGTGGGAAGGGTTCATGTGCACTTGTCGGCACAGTGGGCAGTGCAGTCTTCTTGATAGAATCTGGAGAACCAGTACTCATGCGCCAAAGAGAGGGACAGACCATTTGGGAGAATAGCCTTTGCGAAAATGGGGAGAAATCCTCCTTAGACAGCCAATTTCATGACTCTCCCTAAGACCTAGCTGATTGTACCCAGTTAGGACCAGAAAGAAAAGAATGAGAAAAAAATTGAACTGCCCTAATGACTGTGTAAATGATGGCCCCTATTTGACAACAGAAAGCCAATGTACAAAAAACCCTACAAAATGATCTTTACATGTAGGAATAACAGCTTCTTGTTTTATGATGCTTTACCTGTTCTTATCCAAGATGCCATTGGTATTTCATGCTGCTTTGTCATATTACTTGCTCACTTTAAGGAGGTCTGATATGACTACCCTGAGGCTTCTTTCTACTTTTTCACTGATGTTGTTTCACTTCTGACTGTGTACTTTTTTTCTGGTATATTCCTTCAGTGATATATTATTTTATGGGGTTTTTTTGCATAAAGTTTAAATATTCTGATTTATATCTGTTGTCCAGCCTTGCCAAATTTATTTTCATTAATGCCTTCTTATGTATTAGCCTTGCAGATTTTCTTTATGTCATAGTAAATAAGCACATTTTCTTACAGATCTTATTAAATGTTGCTTAAATATGCACTAAAAAGAAATTACCCCAGTACCAATGCTCTGGTATCACAGTAGTTACCTTCCTTTCATCTTAGTGAGCTTCATTATTATTAATCTGCATCATTCTATCTAACCACTTGTTTGCCCATTTTGTCATCATGTGGTTCACTCCAAATCTAATTATTTCTCAGCTGTTGCATCATACAATACAAAATATTTAGCAAAAGTTTACAGTCTTTTCCTGTGGTTATTATATGCCATGTCGTTGAAGGTTGAAGATTGCTGATATAGATATTTACTCAAAAAAGGCAGTTTAATACTGCTGTCATACAAGGTCGGAAGAAGGTTTTAGACCATGAAGTGGGTGGCCAGATGGAAGCAAGTGATTAGATTACCTTAAACCAATCAAGCAATATAATAAGTAAGAAGTAAGCCAAGTTTATAATTGCTTTCTTGTCTACTGTGTTTGCTATCCAGTCTCAAACAAACAATATTAAATTTGTCTGACATGAACTTCCACTACAAATCCACACTGCTTTGAGTCAGTGTTCCATTTGCTTCAATGAGTCGCTAAGCTGTTTTCAATAGTTAATCTAAAGTCTAATGCTGTTAAACCAAGTACCAACACAGTTTCTTTGGTCATTTGCTTAATTATCTTACTGCTGATTATAGTTTGTGTGAAGTTTTAGATGTTTGCTGATTTGGAATAGCCATATGGGCGAAGTGTACTGTCTCGGGTTTCTAAATTAACATCTACATTGTATATATTTTTTTTGTAATTAAGCATGTGATGTTGCTTTATATCTCACTGGTACACTATATTTTCCCACTTTTACTGTTCCTTCTTAGCTGTCTTTACAAATCTTTGTAAGTTACTCTCCCCTGTACTCTTTACATACCTTGCTTCAGTTCCCAACTCTTTTCTACTTCCCTGTATTCTTGTTGTGTTCTTGCCTAGCTGTTTACACTTACACTCCTTCGTTTTTTCTGCTTTTGTTCATATTTAACCTGTATTTTTTTTCTCACTTTCCCTTGTTTCTGCAGCTTCGGACCTTCAAACATTTCTAATCGACCTGCCCCGACTTTCTACTACATTATTCCCATCTACTGTGGACCCCACCACTCTGAGACCTGCTTAATCCTCCCTCCAGTCTTCGTGGACAGACCTTTCCAAGACTTTCTAAGTGTAGGGGCTTTCCTACAGTGTATTGTATTTCCTGCACTGTATTGAATTTGTATTCTTTATACTGGCTCCTGCACAGTATTTGAATTGTACTTTTAAATACTGGCTCGCACACTTGCTCAGACCTCTTAATTCAATTCAGCAGGCATACACACACTGTTCCTTCTTTTAGTCACCAGAGGGCAGTGTACCTTAAGTAATTTCAACCCTAGCACACCTACGAGCAGTTGGGAATTTCTTGTTACCTAAAGGGTACTTACCTACTCAACTGCTGTAACCTAAAGTGAACTACACTGTCTAACTATTTTACTTTCTGGACTGCTGTATTGCCTACTGGCCTTGTCAGCCTTGTCTGCTCGGGTACACAGTCCCAAGTAATTGCTTTGTGCTCCATTTCAATTAGTTTTTCCCTGTTACCTACTAAGCCTCATGAACACTAATAGGAAAAGCACTATATGCTCACCTTAGCCTCACTAGCCCAGTGCTGTTTCTGATTGTTTTTCTTTTCAGCATTCCTGCCTCAGTAACAACCTGGCTGACCTCGTTCCGTTCACCCTCGCTTTGCTTGGGCTAACTCCACTCCCCTACCCTACTCCCATTCCCACCCACCCCCACTACAATTTCCTTTATACCAACCACTCCCTCCCCCTTCCTCTCTCACTATCCACCCATCAGCAGCTTCCTATCACTAACCACTCACACCACAACAGCAATCCAACCCAATCTACATCACTTCCTGCTCTTAACTATCATACTCTAACATGCACCACCTTATCTCCACTACTTTCCTCATACTCTTTTCCACTCTCACTTCCTACTTACTCATGTGCTCTCCTACCTCCTATACCCATATTACTCATCCAACAACTTCCTCCTTTATTATATCCCCAACTCTTTTCAATCTCTCCACCACATGTCATCACAAACTACCTCATCTTCTAATCCTCCCACCTACCAGCAAACCTAAACTACCCAAACTTCTTTTACCTTTTACTACAACTGCTTTTCTCACTAAAAAACCTTATCAACTCTGGGGACATCCACCCCAACCCTGGACCCTCTCCCACTACCCACAACCAAATCCTTCTCAATGCTCCACCCACATCCACCTCTCCAAACTCCTCTCACCACCCCTATCCTCATACACAAAACTCATCCTTATCTAAGCACCTCTAGCTATGCTCCCTGGCTTTTCAGGGAAACTAGGTCCCTTACGCACAAAAGAGATAGTGCTTGGAAAGCCTGGATCAAAAATAAAGAACTACCCCTACTACACAAATATAGACAGCTAAGGAATCTTACAAAGAAACTAACAAATAATGACAAAAAGTCGTACTATAACTCTGCTCAGCTCTGCAGTAAATCCAACCCTCAGAAGTTTTGGTCTTCTCTGAATAAAATACTCTCTCCTGGCTGTCCCTCATACCCTTGTCGCTACCCAAATACATCCCCCCAGGAAACTGCTACCCTACTCAATAAACACTTTATAGATACAATCCAAACACTCATACCTTCCAACTGCAGCACATCCACTCTCCCTACCCCTCCCAACCCCCCCAGACATAAACCCTTTCTCCTTTCATCCTGTTCCCACTTCATACATCAGAAAATTTCTTATAAAGCTCAAACCCTGCTCTCCCTCCACTGACAACTTACCCCTTCCTTTCTTAAGCTTGCTGCTGAATCTATTTCCTATCCTGTATCTATTCTAATCAATAGATCAATTCTAGAATCCACTATTCCCACTTTATGGAAATCTTTCTTCACTATTCCTCTGCATAAAGGTGGAAACTCTACAGAGCCTTCAAACTACCGAACCATAGCTATCCTATCCCCCCTGTCTAAGATTCTTGAAAAATGCATTCACTCACAGCTTCCTAAACACTTACTCCAGCATAACCTTCTCACTGCCACTCAGCATGGTTTCTGCCCCAACCACAGCGCTAATACTGCCCTACTATCCTTTATTCATACCATCGCTGGGGCCCTAGATAATAAACTCATATCTTGTCTCTTCCTTGACCTCTCCAAAGCTTTTGATACAGTCTCCCAGCCTCTACTGCTATCCAAACTTGATAATCTCAATCTGTCCTCCACCTCCCTGCCTGGTTCTCCAGCTACCTTTCCTGTAGACAATAATCTGTTAAATGGCTCTCATCCTTCTTTACATTCATTCCTGTCCCAACAGGAGTTCCACAAGGCTCCATCTTAGGTCCCATTCTGTTTAATGTCTTCACCGATGATCTCTGTACTTATTGCAAACAATCCTCCCTCATCCAGTATGCTGACGACTCAACTCCCATCTCTGTTTCTAACAATATCACAGAACTCCATACCCTAACCCAGCATGCCTTTCTATCCACTGAAAAATGGCTATCTGATAACCTTCTTATCCTTAACCATAAGAAGACAAAACTCCTGCTCTTTCTCCCCCATTCTCTTACTCGCCATAAATCCACCTTTACTATTACATCCTCTAACAATACAATTATCCATTTTGAAACCCACAAAACTCCTTGGTGTCATCATTGATGATGAACTCAATTTTAACCTGCACATATTTCAATGCATAAAAAAGACTTACCAAAAACTAGGTCTGCTTTATCGCAACAAAAAAATTCTGACCCCTAATGTTAGACTCTCACTAGCACAGGCATTCCTCCTCCCTTCACTTCTATATGCTGCCCCAGTAAGTACTAACATTCAGACCACAACCTTATACAAACAAAAACAAACTTACCATAAGATAGCCAGATTTGTTGCAAACTCCCCAAACAATGCATTTCACTGCCCCGTCCTTAACTCTCTCCAATGGCTTGAACTTCCCCAACAACTTCTACTATCACAATTAAAAATGTTACACTCCATTCTTTACAAACCTTCCTCTTGTCCAGCTCTCTCTTCCTTTGCCTCCATAAATTCTCCACCTCGGACCCTACACACCTCTAATCAGCAACTACTAGACATCTACCAACCCAAGAAAACTGTAGGTAAAATGCTCTACAAATACTGTGTCACCCATGCCTGGAAAAAACTACCACAAGACATAAGAGCCATCTCCCACCCTCCATGCTTTAAAAAAGAAATTAAACCACTCCTACTGAAGTCCAGAACTTGCCCTTGTCAAGACCCAGCCTAAGCTTCCCAAATACACCTTCAATCAATCCCTCCTCTTTCTACTATTACCCTACTCTGTGTATACTTACTATACTCTATCTACTATTCTGTTGGTTAGATCTCTATGTAAATGAAAGCGCTTCCTTGAAAAAGCACTTTCGTTAAAGTATGTTAAAAAAACCCCCCACAAAATCTGCTTGAATGCAGGGGGCAAGCCCCCCTGCACACCTCCTCTACTTTAATATTCTCACTCCAAGGTCGCACTACAGTGGTGAAAAGGGAATTTTCCCTTACCGCACCGTAGTACGACCGGAACAACAAGCATACTTACACGAAAGTGCTGCTTCGGTGAATAGCACTTTCGCGCAAGTATGCTCACTAAATTGGGATTCGGTGAAAGATTCAGTCGAGCATCTGTACGGATCCCATATATATATATATATATATATATATATATATATATATATATATATATATAAATATATATTTATTGCTCTGTATAAACTTTATGTTTATTTCTTGTGCATACATGCCTTTTTTTATTGTGCTTTTAATCTCCTGAAAAACAAGTTTCATTGTAGTAATCTGATTTAAATATGTTAAATATTTTTATTACTGTAAATTGCTGTCATGGGTCGGCCACGGTGGTGCAGTGGTTAGCATTGTTGCCTCACAGCAAGAGGTTCTCTGGTTCGATCCTCGGCTGGGGTGACTTCTGTGCAAAGTCTGCATGTCCTCCGTGTGGTCGCATGGGTTTCCTCCGGGTGCTCCGGTTTCCTCCCACATCTCAAAGACATGCTGTAGGTGGATTGGATACTCTAAATTGGCCCTAGGCATGAGTGTGTGTGTGTGTGTGTGTGTGTGTGTGTGTGTGTGTGTGTGTGTGTGTGTGTGTGTGTGTGTGCCTTCTGTGGAAGGTTGGGCACCGGGCTGGCAACTCAACACTGTAAAACTCCACTGCCAGTCATGAGCGGACAGGTGATCCGCTGTGGCGACCCCTAACCGGGAAAAGCCGAAAGAAGAAGAAGACTGTAAATTGCTGTCATGTTTGGAGCTTTTCTCCTCGGGTATCCACTGAAAATGGGCCCTAAACCCAGTTGGACCTGGTTAATAAATGTCAAATAAGTAAATAATGTTTCACATTTTTTTAATGCATTAATAGTTTCATGACGTTTCCTAAAACAAAATGAAAAGTCAATAATACTCAACCTGTGCTGTGTCTCTTTTCTTATGAATAAGGATTAAGTCTGTCCTTTTTCAGTGTTGAAAAACCTTTCTCTTATCCCGTACTTATTTTTGAAGGCTAGTGGTATTTGTAGTTTCATCCTACAAGAACTACAGATTGAATCCTCAGCAGATTTACTGTGATTAGTTGTATTTCATTTAATTGACATGACATCAAATAACCACTAAATCATCCAACACCACAGAAAATTACATTATCTAGTAGCAATGCTGAAAAACATTGCTAAGTACTATTAAACAATTGTTTTGCAAAGGGCTCAAGCTCACCTCCATGCCCATAATGTGGTTGCTACCATATACCTAATGTGAATATATATCAACCCAGAGGTCATACAAATTCAGAGGAAAGGAAAAGGTATAAAAGAAAGAGAAATCCTACTTTACTAACATCTCCGAGTCTTTCAAAACCAAAGAAGAACATGTAGGACAAAGCCAACTCCATTGTACTGAATTTGATCTTTTTCTTGCAATTTTTTTTTGGCACAGTGTAACTCTGTACAACTAACTGTAGTATTACTCCTGTTATTCTCACTGCTTGGTCCACCATTAGCACTGGGGTGATCTTACATAGTTGTTTCTTTAGTGAAAACACTAACATCAGTCCCTTTTAAAGACTGCATGCAATGACTCTTTCCTCACTGCATTTGTTAATCTTCTTCTTCTTTCGGCTTTTTCCTGGTTAGGGGTCGCCACAGTGTATCACCTGTCTGCTCATGATTGGCAGTGGAGATTTACGGTGTCGAGTTGCCAGCCTGGCGCCCAACCTTCCACAGAAGGCAGACACATGCACACACTCAGGCCTAGGGCCAATTTAGAGTGTCCAATCCACCTACATCATGTCTTTGGGATGTGGGAGGAAACCGGAGCACCCAGAGGAAACCCACGCAACCACAGGGAGGACATGCAGACTCCGCACAGAAGGCAACCCAGCCAAGAATCGAACCGGAGAACCTCTTGCTGTGAGGTGGCAATGCTAACCGCTGTACCACCATGGCTGCCCCCTCACTGCATTTGTTAATACTAAGCAAAAATATTAATTTAGTAGTTTGACTTTTCATCTTAATCTTTCCTGCTGAGCCTCATGCATTTTTCAGCATCACTATACTTTTTGTGTTTTTTTTAATTCCTTATGTGTGTACAAAATGTTTTATTTCTATTTTTATCTCAATTAAATAATTTCTTTTGTCTGAACCTTTTCTTTTTTTATTTTCTGACTGGCTTTCCAGATTCCTTTTGCTTATAAGTGTATTTTGTGCATGTAGACATTCTTCTATGTTTCCTTTTGTTTCCTACTTATGTTTTGTACAACATGTAATGCTGTCTTATTTGGGAACCACTGAGAATTTACCCATTTATGTATTTATGTATTGATTGATTGATTGATTTATGTGCTTGCCCAACACTATGACCTATTGTTTTGTGATGAAAGCATGTGCTATCTGTTCTTACAAATCAAATTCATGTCTGCTTGCTGCAACTTTTCTTAGCCACTCTGTATTTTGTTATATTTTGCACTCCTGAAATCCCAACCCTCACTTTTAATTGAGTTGATACTATAATTGAGACAATTATGAACCAAACTGTTTGGTAGTCACTTGTTTCCCCTCTAACTGCCTACTACTGAGTCTAAGGCCCATTTTCTTGCCTTGTTTGAAATTAGTCTTAAACTACCTTTTTTGAGGAGGCACTTATATCAACACCCTTCACCACTAGGATATGTGATGGCCAGAGAAACAGGTTTTAAATCTGCCAGACTGCATCCAATAAATACTGGTTAAGAAAAATGCAAGCAAATTAAAATATAATGCCTTGTGACAGTCCACTTCAAAGATGGAGATCCTTCGTCCCACCATGTATGAGAGCGGTCTTCCTTTTTTGAATAGGTATTTAAACAGGTTATCTACAGGCTGCTCCAGCAAGGTATGTGATTGTCAAGGGAATGAACATTAAATAAGCTATCTGACAGTATTTGTAGGATTATTCAGAGGTTGATGCCGCAGTCCAGCTCCACAGACCATGCGATTAATAAAATAAATAAATAACATAAGTACAACAAAAAAACAGTCAAAAATAAATACACAAAATACATGAATAAATAATGAATCAGCAACAAGTTTTTAAAATTAAATAAACAAGAGTCTTTACTAAAAAGGTGAGTATTTCAGTTTGGGGTTTAACATATACAGAGCTATAGTTAATTACACAAAAATGAGCAAGCAAAAAAAATAGTTTTTAAACACATAGCATGCATAAGGAAATTTCTGTCTGTCAGCTGTATATTCCCTAATGAAAAATCTGGTTAAAAGAAGTTCAAGTCCCTCTCTACCATGTAACATGCAAGCAAAGTAGAACAAATTCAGTATTGCAGGGGAGTGCAGCTCTTTTATGACTTCACAAAGAACATTTCAAAATGGCTTCTGTGTGTTGGGTTTTCATACCAAAAGGTATATTTTTTCACAACAAAAAGATCATGCCCCTTGGCAACTGGATGGGATATTTCAGAATGGGCCAGGACTATAAGGTATACATGTGACACCTGTGCACTGGCCCAGTAATCAAGGAGCCTCAGTCCTCACCACTAACACCAGTAAGGGCGTCCACATTGGGAAGGAAAACAAATACACACACAGTAAAGGACAATTTCCCTTAAAAGCACACAGAGATCACAGTCAGTCTGGGGCTGGTTTCTTCCTTTCTCTCCAGATCCCCAATAATGGTTTCTCCCATTCTCTCCAGATCCCCAATAAGACTCCCCACTGGCACAGCTATAGGATATCGATCTCAGCCTAGTGGTGAAGCTAAAACCTCCGGCACCCTCTCTAACCAGCCAGTGCATCGTGTCCCTGCCCAAGTAGCTGACACACACACACACACACACACACACACACACACACACACACACACACACGCACACACACACACACACACACACACACACACACACACACACACACACACACACACACACACACACTTTAAGATATGAGTTATATACAGACACTCCTGGGGAAAGCTGGCATGGGTTCTACAGCTGTGCCCCTACCTGCCAGTTTATAAGATAGTACCAGCTGCCACCAACCACTAATATCAGCTACTATAAAGGCCCTTACCAAAGGTTGTCCAATTATTACTGTGCAATATTATTATCCAAATAGTAAGTGTGACTGAGCAGCAAGATTATTGGATTGTCTTTGTATAGTGTCACTATATACATGCAATGTACTCTAGAGCTTACATTATCTCTACACAAAACAGCCACAGTTGAAAGGTTTAAAAATATTGAATAATAAATAATAAAAATACAAGACAATACTTCTTACTACACAGTGCTGGTCAAGAGTTCAGACATCACAGGAAAATGCTTGAAATAATACTGTAGAATAGTTCTGAAATAAATATAGAAAATAGCTAGACTAAACTTACTGTTTTCTATCTTTTCTTAAGAGCAATCACAGTTCTAAATAAACTTACATATAGAGCAAAAGCAGAGCACTGGTGAGTTGTTGTCAGCTTTAGACAAAATCCAAAATGCTCTCTCTCTCTCTCTCTCTCTCTGAGACAGTCTTTTAAATTGATAATACATCACTGCTGACTCATTTTATATTATAGGTTTGTAGGTTCATAGGTAGGTACTAGGCTATCGGCCCAAGGGCCTACGTAAGCCTAGCCAACAAGGTTCCATGGCTTACGGCACTCAAGAAAGTTATTCAAAAAATGCAGATATGGTATCATATTTACATTTCACATCTAGAATATATCAATGCTTTCTGAATTCATTATATCTTCCTGACCGAGTATTTTTTTCATTTGCTGCAGACAACAGAAACTCAGAGTTTAACATAGCTTTGATCTTGCATCTGGTCATGAAACCACAGCAATTAAAGACATTATATATGTAGAATCTAGAAATTAACTCTGGTCTCAAAACAATAGAAAGAATCTGCTGGTCTAGACATCACAGCTTCGAGTTTGAGATCAAACAGTCATACAATGCTTGACTTAGCTTTCTTCCAGCAGAGTGCACTGTTGTTACATTTTTGATGTTCAACATTCAACACAATTTTCTTCCATTTAAGAGAACAAGCCTGTGGCTTATACTAATATTTACAAATGACAGAATTATCTACAAAATTCTATCTAGCTAGGCTGGCAGCCTTCACATATCTTCACAATACAATTTGCACAAATTTTCCCAAACAAGTCCCTCTCATTCCTTTATCAGATCCTCATGTGCAAAAATGGGAAAGGGGTTGTAGATGGATGGATGGATGGACAGATCGAGATGTTCTGCTTCCTGGCCTGAGAGACTAGCTTTCTTGCATGCTATTCAGATTTAAACTGAACCCTGCAATTTGTGCAAAATTCCATGATGTGATGCTTTATTTATTCAGTTCTTTCTTTTGCTCAGCCTCGCTACATGCACACTAGTGTGTGTTTACTTCTGGTGACCATCCCCATAGAGAAAAAAAGCAAAAGTTGCAGTTCTTTAGTAAAACAATTACCTGCTTGCACAGAACATGCTGCAGCTTACATTTTGCCTTTAGTTACAGATCCAAAACTTTATCAAGTCCTGCCCAAGCCTTCTTTACATAGTCTTAAGCAACATTTTCTATTTTACATATTTGCTGTTTATGTTAGAATAAAAATCACATTTGAAGCTTTATATAATTCGTATAGCTTTCACGGTTTTGTTGTATTGTTACAATGTAGTTGGTGATATAGACACTTGCATCATTTTACATTACTTAAAAAGCAAAAAAATGCAGATATGGTATCATATTTACATTTCACATCTAGAATATATCAGTGCTTTCTGAATTCATTATAGCTTCCTGACTGAGTATTTTTTTCATTTGCTGCAGACAACACTCTACATTTAAGACATACAGAAGTCTCCCCTCAACATCTCTCTAAAATCTTCTATCAGAATAATGCTATCTATTTTTCTTTTGTTTCTTTTGCTTCTTCCATATTATAAGAATGAGATACATATAAAGTGTTTTGCGTTTTGTGGATTGTGCTGTCCATTCCCATTTCTGCTTTGACTCAATATACCCACTCCCTCTTTGGAGTATATATGCTTCTTCTGTTTTATGGTGCCTTCCACTATCAGTTTGTCTGTTTATTTGCATTCATTTGATTTCATTTGCTAAATGGAAATGACCAAGGGGTAAATCCTGTTTTCATTGGAGTTCCAATGAAACAAATGTTCACAACAATGATATTACCTTGGAAAAATGCTAAACCCACATTAATATAGAAAAAATACAATACATAATGAAAAAAAAAAATAAATAAATGGTATAAAACATTATAGTATGAGGGCAGTGTAGTGGTCCAGCAGTTAGTGTTGTCACTTCACAGCAAAAGGTTTTCTGGTTTGATTCTCTGCTGGGGTGCCTTCTGTGCAGAGTCTGCATGTCCTCCCTGCATTCGTGTGGGTTTCCTCCTGGTGCCCAGGTTTCCTTCCACATTCCACAGACATGCAGCAGGTGGATTGAACACTCTAAATTGGCCCTAGGTGTGTGTGTGTGTGTGTGGTATGGGTGAACTACCACAGTAGGGCTAGCCACCCAGTGGTGTGAACCTTGGCTCTAGATGATCATCACTGTTGAAGTGACACCCTGACCCCATGTGCAAAAATGAGAAAGGGGGTCAAGGATGGAGGAGTATGAGGTACTCCTGCTGTTCTCTCTCTCTTTTTTATTTTTTTTTCTCGTCAACCATCTTTTAAATTATGTTGCCTGGTATTGCCACTCTCATAATTCTGTGATGTGTCACATAATTCTGTTATTGCCAAACTATCAAGAAGGACTGTATCCAGGAGACTGAAGATTATAATTAAAGACACATGACCAAATCCCCAAAACAGCAAGACTGAGTAAACAAATTCACAATACAGAGCAACTAGAAAGTAGTTAAGTTTTGGCCATTTATAAGCTATTAATTATAAATGAATAAATGCCTTCACTCTGGCCGCACTTCTACACCTTCTCCAACAAGTAATAATACTGGTAGTATCCCTAGTCAATTAATCTCCTACTTTACACAAACTGTTCTCGCTCAACTACTCAGAGGTAACTAACCTACCCCTTCTCAGTCCCAGCAACAGTCAAAAAACAAAATGTTTAACTTTTAGTTTGTCCCAATTTCGACTATTAGAAAACATTTTCTCAATTTAAATCCAGTAACCTTAGCTGCTGATAGCTAACCAGATGAATACATTAAAATAGCAGTAGATACATTAGTTTACTTCATCTACTCCATTATAAATCATTCTATCAAAGAAAACTGTATCTGTACTCATTGACAAAAGCCTATCTTTATAACCCTACATAAAAGGGGGCATTTACAGATTTTATTATATATGGACCCATAGCAATCGTATCCCCACTGTTTAAAATTCTGGAAAATGTATCCACTCATAACTCATCAAATATCTCACTGACAGCGATCTTTTTTCTGATACTTAAGATGTTTTTTGACCAAAAGCTAATACTACAACCACCCTTCTTAGCTTCTGTAACAACATTATCCTCGACAGGAACACAGGTAGCGTAGTAACATCAATTTTTCTGTATTTATCAAAAGAATTTGACAAGGAATTTCACCAAAAACCTATTGTGGAACTTAACCTCACTCAGTGGGCCCTCTCCTGATTCCAAAGCTGTCAATTAAAATAGAAATAGGATTCCTCTCTCCTTCCTAACCATCATCATTGGAGTATCACAGGGATCAATCCTAGTCCTTCTTCTGTTTAGTATATTTATAAACATACTTCACACTGTCATCAGTCTTACTGCCATAAAACAGTATGCAGGTAAGTCCACCCTTATAGGTTCATAGGTTCATACTAGGCTATCTGCCCTAGGGCATTTACAAGCCTAGCCAGAGTTGTTTGTCTTACGCCCCCTTTGAATTGAGTTTATTGTGCCCTTTTTAAGGTGCCTCTGTCCAGCAGTGACACATAAGTAATCCCAGGGGTAAACCTACGATCACCCATCCACTCGTCAAGATTCCTCTTGAAGATGGTCAGTGAGGGGCTCTGCCTAACATGGACTGGGATTCTATTCCAGAGTGAGGGGAGCCTCTGGGTTATGAATCTGTCCCTCCACCATGTCCTGTTTATTTCTGTGCTGAGGTTTAGGTCCCTCGAGCACGTAGCTCTAAGGGATTTGGATTTACTGAGGTGAAGCATGTCCATTAATTCCGGGTTGGACATAGCTTTATACGTCAGGCATAGGTCGCCTCTAAGTAGGCGGTATACAACTGAGTAGAGCTGGAGTTTCTTTAACCAAGCAGAGTATGGCATCTGTTTGAGTCCCTTAATCCTCTGTGTGAGGTACTTTTGGGTCTTTCAAGTTGCTGCAGGTGTCGGGCTAGGTACATCCCAAATGGGGTATTGTATTCTATTATGGGCCTGATGAGGGATGAATAAAGGGGTACGATGACCTCCCTTGATTTAGATGTGAATCCTTTCATGATAAGGTGGGCTATATAGAAGGTCCTTCTAACCACTTTGGCAATGTGGTTGTCAAAGGAGAGATTAGTATCAACTTGGGTACCCAGATCCCTAATTACTTCTTCCGTACTTAATGGATTACCACCTATGTGGTAATTTGTGGGCACTTTGTTTTTGCCAAAGGGTATACCTATATACTTTTTAGCATTTAGCTTCAGGCCATGGCTCTGGTACCAGTTGTCCATATCTGTGAGACCCTTTTGGAGGATGCTTGTATCAGCTGGAGAGTCAATTATGGTGCCCATTTTGCAGTCATCTGCAAACTTGGTCAGCCACAGTCCTCCCGTGTTAGCCTGTACCTCAGAAAAATATATACCGAATAAGAGAGGTCCCAGGACTGAGCCTTGTGGGACACCACTTGTAACTGGTTTTGAGTCTGACATGGCTCCAGCAATCCTGACCATGTGGGTTCTGTCTTTGAGCCAGTTTGCAACCCATCTTGTGATGTAGGGGTTTATATTTAAGCTGGAGAGCTTATCTATGATGCCCGAGTGGGGTATTGTGTCAAAGGCTTTTGCAAGGTCAAGGTAGGCTGTGTGGACTACCTTCCCTTCATCTATGGCCTTGGTGACTGTTTCAAAGAAATCGACCAGGTTTAAGAGGCAGGATCTGCCCTTGACAAAGCTGAATTGGGTAGGATCCAGTGTCTGTAGGTCCCCAATGTCATTGTTAATGAGTTCCATGATGATCCTCTCCATAGCTTTGCAGACCAGGCTAGTCAGGCTTATGGGGCGATAGTTTCCAGGGTCCGTAGAGGCACCACCTTTGTGGAGTGGGACCACTGTTGCTGTACGCCATTCTTTGGGTACGTATCTTGTAGTAAGGCTGAGGTTGAACAGCAGCTTTACGTGAGGGTTTAGTTCTTCTTGTAGTTCATGTAGGACACAACCCGGGACACCATCTGGTCTCATTGATGCTGTGTTTTTTGCTTTGGAGAGGGCGGCTTTCACCTGAGCATCGGAGATGTTTGGGGGGGGCAGCACTCTGCTGGGATAGTTATTTGCCCTTTTGGGGGGGGGGGGAGTTTGCACTGAACCTGTCTGCCAGGTGTTAGCAATATCTGTAGGTTCAGTGTATTTTTTGTCATTTTGGATTAACTCTGAGCATATCTGGGAGTTGCCTCCCAAGTTCCTAACATAACTGAAGAAAGCCTTGTGATTATCTTTAGTATCCTGTGCCATTTTTTTCTCGAAGCTGGCCTTGGAGGATTTTATGAGGGATCGTAGTTTTTTGCTAGTACTGATAAGAGATGCCTTCCCTTTTTGGGACTTTGCTCTATCATGTAGTAGCTTCCTCCTTCTGTTGTACAGCCTATTTATGGCTGGGGTCCACCAGACTGGACGCCTGCCTTTGGAAGATTGGGTCTTGGTTTTTTTTGGGATAGCATGATCCATGCATTCCTGGAGGTGTCCATAGAATGTGTTTATAAAGGATTCTGCCGTTTGGGCCATAGTTTCCACAGGCCCGGGGGCCTTGAAGGATTCCACCTCAGTTTTGAGAAGTGTGAAGTTTGCTTTTGAGAAGTATTTCACTGTGGTTTTCTGGGCTGGGGGTGGGGTCGGGATGTGGATATCCAGTGAGATTAGTCTGTGGTCCGATCTTACCAATAAGGGGTATACCTCTGGTATGGAGCATAGAGTCCCCATGTTGGTGATGACCAGGTCCAGTATGTTTTCCCCTCTTGTGGGGGTGGTGACTAGTTGTTCCATAGCATTTGAGTTTATAAATTCTAGGAACCTTTGGGCTGGGGTGTTGGGGCTTGAGTAATGCTCCCAGTCTATGTTTGGTTAGTTGAATTCACCCAATATAATGGTGTTTGGAGAGATCTTCATATTCTCCAGTGTTCTCGGGAAAGCCGAGTGTGATTCCTGACTTTGAGAGGGTGGTCTGTAACATGCTACAAACTGAAGGGCAGTTTTGCCCACTGTTAGTTGCACATGGATGGTTTCCGATGCTTCATGCAACGCCACTAACCTGGAGGTGTGGGTATCTTTAATGAATATGGATACTCCTACTCCTTTTGTGGTTCAGTCCGAGTTTGGGGCCAATAAAGCATGGTATGAGGTATAACCTGGTAGTGCTGGGGTGCTCTCAGGAGCCTTGAACCAGGTTTCCGTCACTGCATATATATCGATATTCTCCATACTGAGGAGGGTTTCGAGTGCGTGCATCTTGAGGTTTAGACTTCTGGCATTGAGCAGCATTACCCTTCGTTTCTTATTCATTGCGTTGACTATGGAGGTGGGTTTGTCTTTTGAGCCTTGCCTAAAAATGGCACTATGGAGGTGGCAAGAGCCTTTGCCAATATCCGAAAGCCCAGGGGTGACATGTGCAAGCCATCCCTAGTGAAGCAACGTGGCTTGTTGAGCATGTCATCCCAGGCTGACAGACACTGGATCCCCTTTGAATGGCACCAAAATTTTAGCCAGTTGTTAAAATTGATCATTTTGTCTTTATACTATGGCATCATTCTAGATGAGGGTAAGATGCTGCTAAAGCTCAGGGTCATACCGGCCTGGGATGCATGATCAGAGAGCTCCTCTATGTCTCTTTTCATGTAGTCCAGAGAGGTACGTCCGAGGTCATTCACACCAGCATGGACGATGACTGAGTCATATTTGTACTTGCCTTGGAGTGACCTGAGTGCTTGTGTTATTTGGCGGATCCTAGCGCCAGACAGGCAGCTCACTGTGACCTTCTCTTTGTTCAGCCTCGTGAGCGGGACATCAGTGTGTCTGACTATAGAATCACCTATCACAAGTGTTTCAGGTGTGTTATTTGGCCTTAAGGGCTGTGACTGTTTGGCACACTGACTTTGTGAGCTATGTGTCGCACGTGTTTTGTTTTGGGGTGGCATTTGCTTGGATGTCTGCTTTGGAGGTCTCTGCTGCTTAGGCAGATTTTTATTTAGAGCCTCCGAGTATGTTTTTGTGTGTTTATGTCTTCAGCCACAACCATATCACCATAAGAATCATTCTCATCCATGCAAGGTTAGCTAGGGAACTCCCACTTACTAATTGAAAGAAAACCCAAGTAATGCACATCAAAACACACTGAAAAACATGCATTCAATATTACCTCAGTAAACAACACAATGCTTGAAATAGTATCATATACTAAACTACCAGGGGTCATACAATATGATAAACTAAAGTTTGACCACAAGATATCACAATCAATGAAAAAATAAATAAATAACTAAACAAGTCACCAGTAACTTGGGCCCCTCTGTAGCGTACAACTCCACCTCATTAACAATGCTAGAAAAGTTATTGCATCAGCCTGTCATCTTTCCTCTTTCTTTATGCATACCCTTTTCTCACAAGCATACATTCCACACAAAAAGCAAAACTAGATTAATGCTACAACAAAACAAAACAAAAAAAATTGATTCCAAAGTAGCATCTAAAGCTCACCACTATACCTTTCAAAAGTATAGTGAAACTTCCTCACTGTCAAACATACAATTGGTCAACTGCCAACAATTTGAATATAAACAAGAAAACTGTCCGGCACTAAAAAGAGTGGTACAGCATTACTCAGCAGCCAGATGTCTGCAACTAAGCAATCAGATCTCTAGTAAATGAAAGAATATTGCTGGAGATTCACCCTACTGTAACAAAGCCACAAAACTCTGGCTCATCATTCTTCTTCTTCATCTGTAAATGGCAAACAAACAAACTTCAAAATTTAGTTTAAACAATATCTAAAAGATTCATGGCTTTTCTCATGCTCAGCCCCAGATTAAGCAACATGCGTTTACCTAAAACCATAATGTAACCTATAAACCTCCAAGTGTTTTCTCATTACTATGACATCCTCATTGAGAGCATGCAGGAGCGACTTTAGGTCAACTGGTGCCCTAGGCAAAAGGGCTCCACGGCGCCCCCTACTGTACCATCTAGTGCCCCCATCCTTGTCTACCTACACCAAATAAATACTGGAAAAGCGCCCCTGCTACAGCGGTGCCCTAGGCGGCCACCTAGTTGTCTATGCCTAAGGCCAGCTATGAGAGCATGCTATCACTCCTATATCTCAAACTCCTTTCCCTTTTCGTCTCTTACCTTTCTGATTTAAAAACACCCAACATAACAAAATGTTTTGGTCAAAGTTATACCAAATTGTTATACATTTTACCACCATGTAGTTGTGCTGCTCTATATACTAAATACTTCTGTATACATTGAATTGTAATTGTCATGTTAAAAAAACCCTCACAACCTCCTAAAGTTACTGCTGCTCAGTGCTAGGAGTTTAAATAAAACACTGCACTTCCTAGAAGTACTCCTCACCCTGGTGAATAGCGACAAAGGTGCAGTCACAGAAACATGGTCCAGAACCATGGAGACCACCCTGGCTATCAAAGGCTACAATGCTTTTCATACACTTCGATCCCCCTCAGCTCAGGATAAAACAAAGGGAGGTTTTTCAATGTCCATAAAGGACAAGTACACCACTATACTGGTCCAACAACATGACTCACTTGAGCCGCTCCATGTCCAACTAACTATAGGTGTGGCCCCCATCATATCCTTGCTACCCACAGATCCATTAACATGATTCTACAAAACCACACCTCCTATCTAAATTGACTGGAATCTCATTCAGCCAAACACTATAATTATGGGTGACTTCAACTTCCCCTCCATAACCTGGGAGACTTACATGACCCATAATTCACTTGCTCAGAAGATTTTGAACTTCATCAGTGCAAATACCCTGGAGCAACTAGTTAGTTCCCTAGCTAGAGGAACAAATATCCTAGACCTGGTACTCACGAGCATAGGGGGATGTGGCTTCCTTCCATGCATTGACTCCTACCTGGTAAGATCTGTCTACAAAATTATCTCCTTTAGTATTAAAACTAACCAAGAACTCCCACCCAACTCCATACCTGTTAATAATTTTGCTAAGGACAATTACCTCAAACTAAGTGACAGCTTATTAAACTTCCAAGCCCCTCTGAATCCAGATGACACTGAGGCCTACTGTGTGCCATACACAAAAGCACTGTACAACCACATACATAACTGCAGTCAGTATCTGTCTGAGCCAAATCTATGATTGCTGGCAAAAATAAACCACCCAGGTAGACTTCTAGCATAAACAGACTATTCAGTAAAAGGAAAAAAATTCCTCTCCAAAGCCAAGAAGGAACAGACAAAACAATGCAAAAAGACACTCACCAGTCTAAACAAATAAGTTATAGAGCTGGTCAAATCTGCCAAAGCAAACTATGAAGCAAAAATAGCCTCCCAGGTGAAAAATAACCATAAGGCTTTTTTTTAAATTATCTATGTAAACTCAGGGGGAAACTCTTAACAATATGCCGATTTAATCATGAAATGGCAACACTTACACCCAGCCTGAAACTATAGCAAACCTGCTGGTTAACAAGTTGCAGTCAAACATCTCCCCCCATCACCTCCTAATACATCCGAAAAAATTCCTGCAATCGTCCCCCTACCAGTCATTTCAAGGGAACAGGTCATTACTGCGCTCACTAAAACCAAGAACAGAGCCGCTATGGGTGCTGACAACATTCCAGGGTGCTTCTTAAATATATTAAAACAGGAGCTATCAGGGCCACTAGAAACCCTCTTTAACCACAGCTTCTGGATGGGTTTTGTCCCAGAGGAATGCAGCACTGCAACATCTTCCCTCTGCGCAAGGGGGGCCCATCAACTGACCCAGGGAACTACTGACCCATAAGCTTGACCAGTCTTATCTGCAAGGCTATGGAAATAATTATTATGGATCTGATCAATAATGACATAGGAAATTTCCAAACACTGCACTAGACCAATATGGTTTCCTCAAAGGGAGGTCTTGCTGCTTAGTCTGGTGGACTTCTTCAAGAAAGTCACAAGGGTCATGGATGAGGGTAAAACAGTTATATAGACCTAAGCAAAGCTTTCAATGCAATCCCTCACTTAGGGCTTATAGATAAACGTACTGCATTAGGCATAAACCCTACATAGCCAGGTAGATAGTAAACTGGCTTACTGATAGGACACACATTGTCCAGATAGGAAAATCCCCTTCCAATAAGAAACCTGTTACTAGTGGTGTCCCACAGGGCTCAGTGATGGGACCCCTCCCATTTGGTATATACTTGTCTGAAATTAAGGTCAATGTTGGGGACCTCTGGCTCACCAAGTTCACAGACAACTGTAAGCTGGGAGCAATCATCGAATCCCCAAACTATGTTGGCATCCTACAAGCAGGCCTAAAAATGAAAACGACTGGTGTCAAACCATGGTCTGAGACTAAATGCTAAAAAATGTGAAATCATATCCTTCAGTAAATCAGATATCCCTGCAAATTATAATACTGGTAGCACACCCCTAAAAGTAGACCAAGTGGTGAGGGACCTAGGAACACAGATAGATAGTAACCTAAACGTTGACCACCAGGTAGCTACAGAAGTGAGGAAATACTTCTTTGTGACTCAACTTATAAGTAAAGGCATGGCATTGAGGTCAAAAGAAGTCACAGTGCAATTGTACTCAGCCCTCATCAGATCCATAATTGAATACAATGCTCCCTTCTGCATGTACCTAACCAGGCACTTACACCAACTGGAGTGGCCCCAGAGGTTTCTGACTAACAAAATGCAGAGTGTAAGACACATATGTTACGTGGACCAACTAAAGACCCTATCCCTTTAATCCATCTCATATTGTTTAATGAGGGGTGACTTATGCCTGACCTACAAGGCATTCTCTGATCCAGCCCTGATGAAAATGTTACATATTTGCAAGAAAACTTATGTGAGGGTTATGCATTCCATGGACCTAAACCTTATTTGTGACTCTAACAGAACTTGCTGGAGAGACAGATTCATATCTGAAAGGCTACTTTATCTATGAAATAAACTTCCCATCTTTGTAAAACAAATCCTGTCCCTCACTCTCTTCAAAAAGAATTTGGATAAATTGATGGGGAACAATAAATTCACTCAGGGGGTATTGCCCATGGCCCTTACAGACAGATGCAGTCTGTAGAATGACTCAGGGCTCCAACATCCAAAGACCCACTGTCCTGATACTACTCCATCCCATATCTGGGGAATTAAGATATAATATTGTCATATCCTGGATAATATTGGCTGAGATTGTAAAGGCTCTTGAGCCATTCGTCTAGTAATCACCTATGAACCTATGTAGACCTCCAACATTTATGAATTATGTACTGTTTTCTAATGTTTAAGAGTCTATGTATTATATTGTTATTTTTTACGATCTACATTTCTGTACGTTTTGTTGTGTTTTCCATCTGGGTCTGCACTGAAAATAGGAATGTTTTTTTTTTCTGATCAAGTCAGACTTTCCTGGTGAACAAATGCAAAATAAAATAAAAGCTTTAGGTAGCACTGTGCAGAAGGGAGAAACCTACTTCCATCCCTCATATTGGGTCTTATATTCTAAAATTAAGAGAGAGATTCAGTAAGATTTGTTGTGTAGCACTAATAATGCTGAGCTGTTGCACTATAGAGCTGACTAGCAATTGAGAGATATACAAGAGCTGCATGCAGCAAAAGTTCACTAGTGACTCCTTTGCAATTCTCTGAATTGGGAGCCTTTAATTGATAAAACAACAGTGCTAGTGTTCCCCCTACAAGTTCATACAATGATGTTGCACAGACATGCATACATACACACACACACACACACACACACACACACACACACACACACACACACACACACACACACACACACACACACAGCCTAGCATTACTTACCTGGTACGACAATCTGTGCCTCACTTTGACATAGGCTGCAATGGATGAATGCTGTGAAATAGTGTGTTCAGTCCCACTGCTCTGCTCTGAAGTAGTGTGGCAGAGCAAGTCTTTCAGTTGTTCTGCCAAACAATTCCTGTTCCG